>NC_059431.1:43571980-43872535 GCF_021028975.2 Sphaerodactylus townsendi
TGTTGGTTGCTATCATGGATGAGCTCCACTCCAGCTTGATAGGTAGGTTGTTGCTGTTGGTCTTATTGGATCTGACTGCAGCGTTCGACATTGTAGACCAGTGGTGGTGAACCTTTGGCACTCCAGATGTTATGGACTACAATTCCCATAAGCCCCTGCCAGCATGGCCAAGGTTGTTGGGAAATGCTGGCTTGGAGCCACTGCCGTGCGAACGGCAGTGGCTTCCAGGTGCCTTC
Organism: Sphaerodactylus townsendi; assembly: GCF_021028975.2. Taxonomy (NCBI): domain Eukaryota; kingdom Metazoa; phylum Chordata; class Lepidosauria; order Squamata; family Sphaerodactylidae; genus Sphaerodactylus; species Sphaerodactylus townsendi. The sequence goes on from NC_059431.1 coordinate 43,572,217, forward strand.
CCTCCCCCCCACCGGCCGACTCACCTGTCCTGCGGCCCTCCGGCGTGTCGCCAAGGCCTGGGGACATGCCCCCTTTGCCCTGCGACCCTGGAGCAGTCGCGCAGGGCAGGGGGCATGTCCCCTGGCCTCGGCGACGTGCCGGAGGGCCGCAGGACAGGTGAGTCGCTCTGACGACGTCGTCCCTGCCGTTTCTGGGACCGTCCATGCAAACGGTCCAAGAGGGGTCGGTTCGGCGTGGATTGCACCGACCCGACCCCTTCCGCCTCCATGCGGAAACGGCCTAGGTCACTAGGAAAGCCCAGGTCTAATTTTTCCACCTCTGACAGGCACGGCAGCTGGCTCCATACCTCTCTAAACTTGACCTTGCCACTGTCCATGCAACCATGCAACCATCACTTCAATAATTGATTACTGTTAACTCACTCTATTCTGGCCTATCTTTGTCTTTGATCTGGAAACTTAAACTCATCCAGAACGCAGCAGCTAGACTGCTTGGTGGGGCAGCCAGTCAAGACTATTTAACACTGGTCCTTAAAGAGCTGCACTGGCTGCCAGTCGAGTTCCGGATCATTTTCAAAGTATTGGTGCTAACCTTTAAGGCCTTAAGTGGTATTGAATCTACATATCTTTGAGACCGCATCCCCCGTATTGCCCTCAAAGGCCCCTCTGCTCCATGGAGGGGAACCTTCTGATGATCTCCAGCCTGAGAGACATCTGGCCTGGTGGAACAAGCTGCCAAGTAACATCAGGGCCCTGTGGGATTTATCTCAATTCTGCAGGGCCTGTAAAACATGGCTGTTCCACCAGGCCTTTTCCACCTAGCCATCTGGATAGAACAAAGCAAGATCATCTTTTTCAGCATCTGGGGGAAGAGGGGGATAAAGGGAGGGATTATTTATCGCCATCTACTTTTAACATCTGTCAGAACACTGTTTAGTATTACAGTATCTTAATGTTTGTATTTAGTATTTTATGTATTTAAAGTTTTAATGATTGTTTATTGTAATTTCATCTTGTGACCTGCCCTGAGCCCTACAAGGATAGGGCGGAATAGAAATGGAAAAATAATTTTTTTAAAATAAAATAAAAAATAAACTCACAAAAAAAACCCATGGGATGTAGAAACCTTCCAGCTTATTAATTAGATTAGGGCTGTCTTTAATATAAGTCAAAATTTCTTTCAAAAAGGGCTTCAGAAAAAAAAAATCTAGGTATTGGACAGTAGGTTCCATAATGAAGTCAGTACCTAAAACTATGGGTCATCCTGGAGGTAGACAGTCTGATTTATGATTTTTGGGTGTATAGTAGAACATTGGGACTCTCGGATGTTCATTTCTGAGAAATTAAGTTGTGGTAGGATTAATATGTACCATCATGTTGCCATCCTCTACCACCATTTTCACAATTCTTTTATTGTTGGTGGTAGGTTAAGTGGTTGGTAAAAATTAGTGTCAGATAGTTGCTTGCTAATATCATATAGATAATTAGCAGTATCATTTAGATAATTAGCCAATTCTTCTAGGGTGTGTATAGTACTCAGAAGTAAGTTTCTTCTGGTTAATTTTTGTTCCCTTTCTGCTAATTCAATTTCTTTCAGCACAACATTGTTAAATGAGGTTAGAGCAGTTATTTCAATATTAGGTACAAATCTCAATTTAGGTATAAATGTAGCGTGAGTCATAGTCTGTCCCGATTTATCAAAGTATGTTCTTAATTTAATCTGTCTAGCCAGTTCAAATAGGTCCATTCTAGTTTTGAAAGCGTTACATGTGGGCATGGGTGCAAACCCAATGCCTAACTGTAAAGCCTTTAATTGGGTTCTAGTCAATTCCTTTTAAGAGATATTGATCACAAAGTTTTCCATTGGGTTCTGGCTCCATTGTGCTCCTGAAATGTGTTCTCAAAGTCTGTAGAGCTGAAGGTGTTTCTATTTTTGGCTTTCAGCCATCAGGCACCAGAGGGAGAAAGCAAGAGGACTATGCCTACATTCAAGAAAGTAAAAATCATCATCTTACCCTGGCTTCTTATAAGGAATCAAAACAACTTCACCAACAAATCATTAAGGAAAAGAAAAAACTTCATCAAACCAAACAATGGCATATACTTCATGAAGCCCTGAATTCCACCAACAGCAAGAAATTCTGGTCAATTGTAAATGGCACTAGTAATCAAAATCACACAACAACTATCACTGAACAGCAATGGATACAGCATTACTCAACCCTCTTAGCCAAACCCAGCAATTTCATTGAAGTGCAAAGCGAACCACAATTAACGGATCTCCCAATGTGGACCCCACCAGAGGCAAATGTACTATCGACTATTATAAAAAGTCTCAAGAAAAATAAGACGCCTGGACTGGACGGGATTCCCAGTGAAGTCCTGTCTGAACACACTGAATGGTGGACCCCAATTTTGGTTAAATTGTTCACTTACATTGACCATTATGGTTCAATTCCGGAAACGTGGTTATCATCAATAATAATACCAATCCACAAAAAAGGACCTACCAACGATCCTGGAAACTTTCGACCAATTAGCCTCCTGTCCATTATTGGGAAGGTTTATACTAAATACCTCGAAAGTAAGTTAAAAACATGGATGACTGAAAACAACAACACAGGCCCTGAACAAGCTGGGTTTAAATCTGGAAAATCTACCATGGATCATTGCCTAATCCTCTACACTCTGGCAAACAAATATCAATCCAAGGGTCAAGGGAAATTATATGCAGCCTTTTTAGATCTGAGTAGTGCATTTGATACAATTTCTAGAAGTATCCTATGGTCAAAATTAACTTATCTACAAATGGAGCCACAATTACTTATGCTTATTTGTAAATTATATAGCAACACCACTTGTCAGGTCAAATTAGATCAAACTGGTACATTATCTGAAAAAATTTCAATCACCAGAGGGGTCAGACAGGGATGCATATTGGCACCTCATCTCTTTAACATCTACATAAACGATCTTCAAAACCACCTTAGCAAAGTCAATGGCCATCCTCCTAAAATTGGACAATGTCCCGTTCCACTCCTTCTCTATGCTGACGTGCTGTTATTTTATCCCAAACATCCATTGGACTCAAAAGATATCTAAGAGCTTTTTTTGACTACTGTGATCTCAACAAACTAAAACTAAACAGTGAGAAGTCAAAAATAATCGTATTTTCCAAAAACTGGCGTCCTCTTTCCTGGAAAATCAACAATATTGAGATCAAGCAGGTACAATCCTTTAAATATTTAGGGATCACTTTTCAATACAATCTAAAATGGTCCCTTCATAGATCCTGCTTAATCTCATCAACCAGACGTACCATGTCTGGCATAATCCAATTTTACTACGGAAAAGGAAACCAATCAGTAAAAGCCGTATTAAAAATTTTCGAAGCAAAGTTGTTGCCTAAAATCCTCTACGGCATCCCAATTTGGATAAGCGATTTCCAACGTGATGTTGAACAAATCCAAGCATATTTTCTGAGAAGGATTTTGGGAGTCCCGAATAGTGTCACCTATCCAACTTTATGTCTCGAAGTTGGCCTCTCATATGTGGAAACAGAAGCTTGGATTGCCACCATAAAGTATTGGCTCAAAATACATTTTAGATCACTTGCAGGTGATATAAACTCAAACCTTTTTAAAGACAACTTTCAATTCTACTGGTTCAAAGTCATTGAGAACAAAATCAGAACCATAGGATTTGATTTGGACAATGTTGGGACTGATAGTGAACTGCATATTTTCAATCAGATCCACGAAAGACTGAGGGATCTGGAACATCATCGTTTCTATCCAACAAAGGCGGCTGTATGCTCTCCCCGCTCCCTCGGAATACAACCAAGTTACAGAGTAAGAGCTAAATATCTCTCATCTCTGTTATCCATTAACCAACGCCGTGCATTCATGCTAGCACGCCTCAATATTTTCCCATCAGCGGAAACCTCAGGGAGATACCTCCAGATCCCTAAACATCAGAGACTATGCCGTTGCGGATGTGGATCTATAGAAACCATAACTCATATTCTTCTGGAATTCTGTCTTCACAGTAACCTGCGCATGATTTTAATTCACCCTCTGCTGATTCCAAGACTTGAGCACTCCAAGTTCCAGGCCACTCGCTTTCTGCTAAGTGACTGTAATCCATCGATCACCTTGGCAGTGGCTAAATTCTTGGAAAGCATTTTAAACACCCGTATTTAAATGTTTTAAAAGTTTTCTCTTTTAAATGGAAATAATTTATATGCCATTAAAGGTTGAAATGAAATGAAATGAAAGTAAAAATCCTGCTGTGGCACCTGGATGTGCCTTTTGGTTATCCACACTTGGACAGTTTACCTAATTTGCTTCCCCAGACACTTTTGAATTCTGAATAATTGCCACTTTACAAAGAAGGAAGTGAAGCATCACAGCCTCAAAGTTTTTGATTTTCTCCCAGGTTTCACAAATATCCTACTCAAACTCTGAGAAGAGACCTTATAATATAGGTTCATGATGCAAATAAGTACTTGAGTTCTCCTCTCATAAATTTTGTCTAGATGTTTTCTGGGAACCCTTCTGAGTTAACTCAGTTGTTTGATAATATTTCCTTTCTTACTTGAAAGAAAACCCTCTTCACAATTCTTGACCTCTGCTTTTCATAATATCGCTGATCCATTTGATTTCTCTTCATGCTTAAATTATCCAGAGTTTACAAAATCCCCCCTCATATTTATTCTAATCCCTTTCATCACCAGGAACTTGTGATGTTCTATGTGATCATCTAGGTATCAACCCCTGACTGTATTTTCCTTTTAGTCCTCATTGATTCATCGGTTGCAATAGGCAGCATCCATTCTTGTGGTACTCAACAGTATGAGCTGGTTTGCTCCCTTCCCACTCAAGTGGCTCTAACAACCTATTCAGCTAAACCTAACTCCTGCTTTGCTCTCTTTCTCTCTCTTTCTTTTGACACTTGACTCATGGGGCACATTCAAAATACTGTCTCTGTAGCCCTATGTTAACACATTAAAAGAATATTTCTTACTTTCAGTACTTCACTCTTGCACGCTTGATTTTTCCCTCACAACCTCAGGCAGAAATGATGAATTATGATGGGCAATAATTGAATGTCTTCATGAGAGTTTGAAATAAATATAGGGTGAGGGAAGAATCTATGACATGCCGTTTGTATGTACTTGGCATGTCCCTGATCTTTCTTTTCATCAGGAAGAATAAGACAGATTTTACCTCAAGAGGTTCTCTCTCAGATGTATTGCCCTTACAGCTGTCAGTCAACAGAAGGATATACATATGCCTCAAGAGTAGTTTTGAGCTATTTTCATTTTTTATCAAAATATGTTACACATTTTTCCTGGCTTTCCACTTTTTTCAAATGGAGTCTATTTTAGTTTTGTGCGTGCACACACACATGCACAACTTTCAAAGTTTACTTAAACTTTTTCATCTCAGGGAATTCAGAACATGAAACATCAATATGCTTAACAGAAAGTGGAATTGTATGTTGATGAATCTAAAGAAGATGAATGCATTAAAATATTTTGGAGTTAGAAAGTGATTCACTTGTGGAAGGGATGCTGAATGTGAGCTTGCACAAATTTAAAAAAAAAACTTCATGAGGTATCAGCCTATATTCAGCACTTGGACTATATGCAACATGTTCTGCATTGAGACCTAGCCCAAATCTTTGACAGGTGTTTAGCATTCTCAGCTTTTGATAGCACCATTCATACATTTGGAAATCTGAGAAGACTAATCAGGTTACCTTCTCGTAGGCATGTTCACCTGCTAGCCCATACACTTGATGCAGTCTATACATGCTTGTTCATAGTAACTACTGCACAGGTAAATCTGAGATAGGACAGGAGACCACAGCCTAGTACTTACTGTGAAATTAACACTAAGTAACTTTATTTGGCAGAAACAAAGAAAAAAACAAGGTCTAACTGAGTTCTTCATAGCAGACCTCCAGCCAGCTTGCCCCACTATGAGTAAAGTCTGGGCTAAAAATGCTCCAGATTCTATTTTATCTATATAAATACAGTTTATCTATATAAATACAGAGTTAATTTCATTTAACATTTTCATGTGTTACGGATAGTGCATCTTTCCAAAGCCTATGATTATTAATACTTCACAAAATTACTAATACCATATGAAGCAATTCTTAATGCTATGTGGAATAAGAGCAGGCAAAGATATTGGTATTTTTCAGGATCTGATTTAGTAGACCCAGAATTTTTCAAAAAATCTGGAAAAATGATATTACCAGTATATATTGATTTTTTCAAGTTTATCTCTCCCCCCCCCACACACACACACACACACAAAAATTGGGGTTATTAAACATGAAACTGAAAAATATGTTTTAAATGGTTCTGGGCAGCAGGCAGTGCAGTGCAGAGTAGAACCCGCACCACTTACTGACTCTGAGACCCACATGGAGTTCAGAGGTGACAAATAGTTAGCCACTGGGCTGGGACAGGCTGAACCCAGTGTTCAACTGCAAGCGCTGTCTCTGATCTACATATGGAGACCCAGCCAGGCCAAGCCCAGGATTCAACTGCATGTGCTGCCTCTGATTTCCATATGGACTTTGTAGGCAGTGTAAGCAGTTCAATACTGGCCCCAGCCAGGCTACATGAAAGTGTGGGGGGAAGAGGGAGGGAGCAGAGAGGTTTTCTTTTCTTTTTTAAGGTGGAGGGCCAAATGGGCCAGACAAATGCTGAAAAGGTCAGCATTTTCCAGGGTCCACTTTTTCAGCTCCCTTTTATTGCCATTTTTGGGAAGAAAACCCAAAAAATATTGACAGTGTATTTAAAAAAATGTTTTACCCAAATGCCCCTTTCTAATGTGGAAGTACTGTCATTAGTACTGCCATTCCTTGTGACATCACAAAGTTCTGAGCAGACAAAGATCTACCAAACAGCCCAATATTTAAAGAAATGTTGAAGGCACTAACCCAACATTTAAGTAGATGCATCTGAAACTAAACTAAATGGACGGTGCAACCCTATGCAGCAGCATTCTAAGGTCTGTGGATGCCAGGCCTCCATTAGAGGTGGGGATCCTACCCAGCAGGCACTCCCTGCTGCTGGTCAGCTAGCCAGTGGTGGGAAAATGGCACCAAAATGGATGGGGGTATGTCAGCAGCGTTCCAACACACTGTTATGTCAGTAATATTAGTGCATTGCTGAGGGATGCCGGAAGATCACTGGCATTCAGTGGTGGAGCTATAAGGGGAAAGGGGGTGCGCTGTGTACCGGGCACACACCATTGGGAGCAGAAAATTGTTTCCATCAGGCTGCAGGAGAGAGGAACTATGGTAAGTGGGGAGTGCGGGGTGGGAGCAGGCACCATTTTGCCCCCCACGCCTCTGCTGGCATTACTGGTGATGTGCTGACATCACTTCAGCACATAGCAACTGATGTCAGCACATCATCGGTGACATCAATGATAAGAGTCTTCATTAACAATAAGTCCCCCTGCCCCCAACAGTTGCCAGAAGGCATCTTGTAAATGCATTCTGGCATTAGGATCAAATGAAGGGTGACCCAGCAATTCTACTAAGACCATTGAAATCAAACTGGACTGAAATCAAATCTGTACTGATAGTCTGATAATCTCAATTTTATCAGTCCCAATGCCATTTTCCCTCAAAGCAATGCATTTTCAAAACTCTGGGTATCACTTCACAACACTGCTTGCTAGCTTTTAAGCAATATTCTACAATCAATTAGATGTGTAGAAACATCACACCATGAAAGGAAAAATTGAATGAGTAGAGTTTTTTTTTCAAAAGAAGAAAAATAGAATAGAATAGAATAGAATAGAATCTTTATTGGCCAAGTGTGGTTGGACACACAAGGAATTTGTCTCCGGTGCATATGCTCTCAGTGTACATAAAAGAAAAATACATTTGTCAAGAATCATAAGGTACAACACTTAATGATTGTCATATAGGTCTAGTAAGCAATCAGGAAACAATCAATAGTAATGAAAACATAAAATGTAAAATCATAAAATAAAATGAAATAATAATTATTTTTATTGCCCATAGCACTGAAATTAATAGCTATTTAGGTTGACTGAAAGAAAAATATTGTCTTGATTTGCAAGAGGGTAAGTTAGTTGTCTCACAGAATTACATAAGGATGCAAACCCAGACAATGACACTTTCCATTCAAATCGCCTAAAATATTTGTAAAACGTTTTCATTCCCCCCACTTTTGTTCACACTCATCCTCTTCAAATGATTCCTGGCTGCCATTTTCTGTTTTTCCCTGTTTGTCCTAGTGTGTGGACAAATCAGGTTTCATGCTACAAGTCTTCTATAGTCAATGTTGTAAAGATTAGCACATGCACAATGGTGCAGCACCAAGGGGACAGAGTTGGGTGTGATGCACTGGGTTTGCGCCTGTGCGGGTATGTGGCAGGTGCATGGTGGGGTGTTCTGGGGGTATTCCAGGGCAGGGGTGGGTGGGGATATGGCAGGGCGCAAGATGCAGCATGCCCTGGGTGCAGTTTCCCCTCGCTCCGCCCCTGCACATACACATACCCAGTATAAAAAACACTCTGAAATTCTACAAAAACAGGGCAGGGCAAGGCAAAGAATGATCTCACAAAATGGCTTCTTAAAGGGACGGCAAACTAATGAAGGCTTTTAAAAATGTTTCTGCCAAAAAAATTGCTAGAAACAGGGATTCATTTAAAACATTTTGAGACTGAGATAAAGTTTCTTTTTTTGGAGGGGGTATGCAAATTCCACCCCAAAGTTCTCCCCCCCTCCCATCCTGAAAGCATTTTATTTGGCCTGAGCAAAAATATTCATAGTTTCACTTCATGGTTCTTCAATTGCTGAAGGAAAAAGAAAGGTTCCTGGAATGGATCCCAAGCCAGCCCTTTCATTTCCTAGTGGTTTGGCAAGGAAGGAGAAGTAGGAATAACTTAACTCACCCCTCTCTCTTTAGCTGTTTAGAAGGAAAGGGAAATTCAACCCAATATCCTGTCTGCTGGATAGAACACCAAAGTTTGGCAAGAGGAAAGGCACCTAAAGCTAGGAGGCAAAAAACACAGGTATTTCTGCTGATATATAATGCAGAAAACTTGCTATTCCATGGGAAGACATGTCCAATCTTACATTTCATCCATGGAACAGTTTGTGATAAGGACAAAGTAAAATCAATGCCAAAGTGGTGTGCAAGTAAATGATTACAAAGTAAATACAAAGTCACCAACCAAACAGCCAATATTTTACTGTTTCAGCCAGTAAAACTGAGTTATGTTAGTCAACCAATGAAATAAACTCCAGACGCTGCAAGGTTCTGGCCATGGACCCCCAATTACTTCAAGTCCTACTGAGGATAACCTGCTAGTTTACAGTGTAGCTTGATCCTTGATCCTTCAATTTCTGCCTTTTCCCTAGCTGTTGGTTCAACTCAGAAATGAAAAGGAAAAGTTGGAAATGAAATGAAAAGTTTTCAAATGAAAAGTTGGAAACCGTAACTAAATTGCAGTTGTTTAATGAGGAAACAAAAACCAGGACTTCATTCTTGTGCATTATCAGTCAAACACGAAAGCTCAGGAAAATGCAAGCATCTTGATAAGACTTGGAGGATCTTGCAAAATTATCACTAGTTCACATTTAGGGGTGTACATAACAAAATTGTTCAGGAAAAGATAGATATATATACACACACTCACATACACACACATATAAATTACTGGTGCAGTTTGGTGCTGTGAATTCCTGGAATGGTAATACTAATTCAAGGTTGTTGGTATAACAAAAACCCTCTCCTTGAACAATCTATGTTTATTTTTTAGTTCTGGTGCTCACCAGAAAAGCAGATATGTGCTCTACCTGGAAAAAGCAGAAAAGAGCATGTGCTCTTATTTTTCTTTGATTCCACTGACTTTCTGGGAACAGGCATTTCCCTCTTCCAATCAGATGTTTGCAAGGAAGAAGTACAGAGTACTTCCAGCCAAACACCTTTGGAAACGAGCAACAGAGAACTGCTGTTCTCCTTCTCCCATCCTCTGTGGAGGTGAAGCCCTTTTGGTCTTTGCAAATACTATGACTGGGAAACTGGAGAGCGTGGGTAGCTTGACCAGAGGCCTGTAGAATTTGACCTCTTAGTCTAATTTGCTTGACAATTCTTGACAGGATAGGCAGCAGCTGCTCTGCGGCAATTTTGGTGTCATTTGGTTGAAAAACAGCCACTCCAGCTGTGCACAGAGTCACCTACTTTGGGGGGGGGGGTCTGTAAAATCAAATCCTTTTTTTAATGGGCTTGAAACTTAGGGGGTCTTCAGATTCCAGGGAGGACTGTGTGCTATGCAAATGTTGTGTCATTATTTTTACAAAACAGATGCCCCAAGCCTTCTTTGAAAATAATGGCCCAGAACTCTCGAATGAGAAAAACCACATGGATTTGAATTCCAAAGCGGTAATGTCCTATCTGAAAAAAAGCAATTATGAAAAATCTTTCTCCTTCCCAAGCCAAGATTCAAATTACAATTAATTTTTTTCTTGGTACACACCTATAATTGAGGGCTTGGCTTTTACCTTCTTGATTGTTGAGATACCCATCAATCTGGTGGGCCACTGATGTGGATTCATGATGTGGAAATCTGATAAAATTCAAAATATTTTTACTTTCTCCCAATTAAAGTGAAAATACTGTGGAGAAATTTGATAGGGTTGCATTAAAAATTTTAGGGGGTAAGCTTTTCACAGTGAAATATCCTAGGGAGAGTGAAAAATATGAAAAAAAAATCACAAAAAAGTATTTACATTGCAAAATCATCCTCTTCAAAATAAAAACACCATCAAGAAGAAAGGTTTGTTAAGGACTCTGCTGCAGACAGCATCCTTTAAAGAACCAGTTGTTTCTGATGAGCAGCCTTCCCTCTATCAAATCAGAATTGAGCTTAACAAATTGAGAGGCTTTCAGAAGAACTGCAAAATAGCTCAATTCCAATCCCAGTTCTGATCTCAATGTGGACACTATTTCACTCCTGCTAACATCTGAGTCCCCAGTTCCTACCTAATAGTGCTGTCCCAAAAAGTCTTTCCTAGGAGCAAGTCTCTCGCTCTCTGGCCCCTGATGGAATGCTGAGATGGCAGCATCCTAGGCAACAGAGACACATGGGAATTGTAGTTTTTGTCAGCTTTGAATAGATGTTAAGTGCCATGGAAACCACATGCTGTAGATCTCTAGGAGGGCAGGGAGGATTATGACGCATATAACGTTTTAGAATTTTCTTGCACGTTTCAATCACTTTAAAGGACAGAATCTGGATTGTCATTATGTTCAAGGTGATGATCTCAACTTTCACTTGCCAAGTGAAAAAAGATTGTTCCACTATGTATTGCCAAGAGAGAAATAGGATCATGCTTTCTACAGTGTTGTGGATTGCCTACTTTAAAGTTAGTGTCGCTTCCAAGGAGATGATATTTGCAGGGGATTAAATGTTTAGCCAAAAGGAATACCATTTTTTTCTCAGTTCTAATGTCCAGACATTTGACAAAATCTCATGACAACACAGTGTGAGAAGAATTCCATAAGCAACTTTGTAGCAATTTTGTAGCAATATTGTAGGAGTAATTCCCAGTCTGATATCTGGCTACCTGATTCAGTTCGACATATCAAACTCAAATCAGTATCAAACTCAAACACATGCAAATCAAGCTTGCTAACTGGATTGTTAAAACAGGCAAATGGTTCTTTTTCCCACTCTGGACATTCCACAGGTATATATACTCCACTTGCTCTACTATCATCAGATCCTCTGAAGATGCCAGCCACAGATGCAAGCGAAACATCAGGAGAAAATGCTACTAGAACACGGCCATGCAGCCCGGAAACCACACAACACCCCAGTGATTCCAGCCGTGAAAATCGACAATACATCAAATCAGTATGTTTTCTACTATTTAGTTGGACTGGCTGTCCCCTCGCCTTCCTTAGCCACAGGCTTTTCACCTCCAAAGGCATCCCCTGACACGTATTAGTTATTATCTCTTTAGTTCTGTGTGATGTTTTCCCAACCCCCTTTACCCCATTCTCTTCAGCCCTTGTTCTAGCCATCTATCCTTCACTTCACTTCCTAATACATAACTCCAAACTTATTTTGCCCTTCACTATTAGAAGTTGCTGCCAAAGACATTTGTGAGATGTTCAACACAATAGTGTACCAGTGTAACCCCAAAACACTAGTATTTGCTCCATGAGTGTATCTTGGGGGGGGGGGAGGCAGGCAGGGTGTTGAGACCTGGGCACCATTGACTTTGGTCATGTATGGGTGAACTCAGGGGTTCCTTTCCCCTCTGTGCCCTCCCCCACCAGCCTCCATTCACCTGCTGCTGCACCTAGCCTGTTGCCTCACCTGGCCCAGACAGCCACTCGCTGTCTCACCCTACCCTCCACCTCGCCTGGAGGTGCAGTTTTGGTGGAAGGGTGCAATTTGGGGGACACAATTTTAGGGGTCTCCCTGAATGCCATTTTTTCATGGTACATCACTTATTAGTCCTTCACATTTGCCCCCTTTAAAGTCTATTATTGAGACCTCAATGAAGATAGTGTCTCCTGTGGAGGCTACTTAGTTTCCCCAAGAAATAGGTTGTTCCCCCTCGCACCTGTTTCAACTCCCAAGCTCTGGAATCAGGAAGTTCATATGACTCCATGTTTGGTGGATGAAGAAAGATGTTTTCTGCGTTGGTGTTTTTGTAATGAATTTTTAAAATGTATTCTTGAAGGACTTCATTACAAGAATAGACTGGTTGTTGTGGGTTTTCTGGGCTGTGAGTCACAACCCCAGACTTGTCCAATAAATAAATCAGTACTTCGAAAGCATAATTCTTATTGATTGATTGATTGCAAGCATAAAAAAGTTGCTGACCCATATTGTCAGAGCTGAGTACATTAGAACAGGCAAAGTATTATATCCCCCAGTATACATATGTCAGGTCTACAACCCCCCCCCCCTTTACCTTCCTTGTGGCAAGAAAGTACAGTCACATACTCACATACTCACATGCACACACATTCCTCAGATGGTGAGAACTTGAGAAGAAGATGCCCAGTGCCAACCCCCTGCTCTCCAGCTGCAGAAACCAGACAAGGGCAGACTGGTACAGGGAGGAATGATAGGCAAATAATTTTCATGGCTGCTTAAGCACTCTGTAGAAAGAAATATGGCAGGACCCTGGCTAAGACATTAGAGGATCATGACACTTTTTTGCTCCTAACTTTTTGCCCACATCTATGACTGTCATCTTTGGAGGCATGTCACATTAAGATGTGTTCTTACTGTGATATGCCTCTGAAGATGCCCGCCACAGATGAGAGCAAAACATTGGGAGCAAAAGCTACCAGACTATGGCCACACAGACCATAAAACCCACAACAGCCAGATATTTTTAAACCTGTTGATTTTAACATTGGCTGATTAGGGTTGGGGGAGCTTACCTCATCTCTGCCCCACTGAAACATCAGGCGCATGTCTGAAATGCTCTTGCTTTCCATGAGAAAAGCCAAGAGCAAGAGCAGGAGGTGCGCAGCAACTTCCTTGTACGTCAGTACGTCAGCCCTACGTCAGCCCTACGGGGATGGGGCGGTATAATAAATTGAAATAAATAAATAAATAAATAAATAAATAAGTTTGCCACACACCACTTCCGCTTCCTGCATCCAGCAACTTCCTTGAACGTTGGTACAAGGAAGTCTGCCACGTTGGGATTCAATTGCCAGTGCGCTGTAATTGACCTCTGTGTAATTGGCCATTGTTCAGTTTTTGTTAACAGCTTTTGTTTCTTTTAGCTAGGTACAGTTCTCTGAAAAAGATTGAAAATTGATGTAGTAGTGAGCAATAATGACAGTAATTCCAGTAAATCACAGGGTTTGATGTAGATTACACTTGCCATTAATAGGAGTGAGGTGATTTCCACCAGTTCTTCCATTCTACTGCAGTTCTCTGATTTCCATTTTATACTATCCCTAAGAGTACCCCCAAAACCAGGATTTTGGGGAGATCAGTGGGTTGCAGTAATAGGAGGGAGGCAGGAATGTTGTGTTCCACTAACATAAAAGCTTTGCCTGAATGGAAAATTAAGTTTGGATCCAAACCATTGCTATCTATTTCATTCTTATGCTGACATTTCTCCAAGAAATTCAGGGCGATATGCATACTTCTCCTCTGTTTCACTCTTGCAACAAGTCTGGGAGATAGATTAGGCTGTGAGGCAGATTATCTCAAGATTACTCAGTAAAAATCTTGGTTAGTAGAGATTTGAATCTGAGTGTCAGCCTGTTCTAGTCAAACAGTCTAGCCACTCTTCTATACTGGATCTCAAGTAGGAGTAAATGGGCTATGAATAGTTTTTGCCTGCAGGAGAGAAACTTTCTATGGACCTGAGTTACCTATGAGTTTTAATTGGCCTAATGATGCTTTATATGCTCAATCTATGATAACTGTCGATACTGATAAGACAGAGATAAGAACAGCAGGCACATATTGCTTAAATGAGTGAAAGTAAAATCCCCTCCCATCTTTTTACAGAGAAAAAAATCAGAATGGCTTGATAAGAAGTGACTGTAAGCACATTTGCTAGATTTTAATACCCCGCCCCCCATAAATTTCACTGCTGGGTCTGAAGAATTTATTTAAATCCCTACAGCTGCTTCAAAAATATTGTTTGATAATTACAAAGAGTATGAAGCAAGTGTCAGACTATGAAAATGATCCAGTGAAATGGAAATAAGTGGCTCCACATCTCCAGAGCAGCATGTGAGTTAAAATATAAAGCATTATGTAGGTCTTTCCTTTTATTAAGTGAACCTCCATGAATATCTTTTTTGTGTAAGATATAAGCCTGGCATTGTAAAGAAAAGATAGGAAATTAGTTGCATTACTTTCATGTATTGTTGATGTGTATCTAAACTGCTTAAGCAAACATCCACAAGTGGCACTTATAGACCCACAGTTCAATCCATCAGGAATATTTTCCAGAGCACAGCCAGTTGCAACGAAGATTATCCTGCCATTATCGCTTCCTGCCACAGATCTTGTGACTTCAATAATGATATGAAATGCGTAAATGCAGCAGGTGAACATTTTCCTACCACTATTCTTCCAACTCTACAATTCTATGATTCTATGGTTCTTTAACACCTGATAAGTAAGGCCATGAACTGCACGCTGCCTGTTAAGCAAGACCTTCAAGGCCAATGTGCAGAACAGTCTACAGGATGCACTTGCAGTATTCTAGCTTCAGCATTGCCTCAGAACCTTGCTTCATTGTATGCTGAAGAGCTCTGTATAGATTTCATCTCCAACTTTTTAAAAGGGGATAAAATTTCCAGATGTTCTTGGCCTGCTTAAAATACACTATATAAATTTAACATTGAAATTATTGTTCCAGAATGGAAAGTTAATTTCCTTCTGAAGTCATAGCCATACCGTATTTGTATGTATGCACACTTGTCTTTGCTTTCATGTTTTTAGCTTTTTTCACCTTTTTCCTTCCACAATCTTCCAAAATGGACTATAAAAAGGGGGGGAAAGCCATCATGGCAAAAGATTCTGGGAGTTTGGAGAAACTGAAATTATATACCCATTGGCTAAGGGTATGCAAGCATTGGCAAAAAGTGGCATGACTTTTTAGTGCCCAGCATCAGTCCAACCAATGCTGAACTAGGCTTGGTTGACTTTGCTCACAAGGATCATGCCTAGTACCCTTTGCTTCTGTCATTAAATCTCCCTTTCTGAGGTTCAGTTATACTTAATAGTGCCACTTCTTCCTCCATCATCTTTCATTGTTACAACATATATTGTAAGATACTTTGGGCAGAGATTTGTCTACTTTGCTTCTGCTACACTTAAATGCAACGTATGCTCAAGATATAGAGGAGATATAGGTAGGCCCCTATGCAAGAATTGGGCCATAGTTGACCCATGGAGGGATTTCACAACATGACATTTACTAGGCAGACTTTGTTTACGGGGTAGTTTCTCATTGCCTTCCTCAGTCATCGTCTAAACTTTACTCCCAGCAAGTTGGGTACCCATTTTACTGACCTCAGAAAGATGAAAGGCTGAGTCAACCTTGAGCTAGCTATTTGAAATCAACTTCTGTGGGGATCATAAGCAGAGTTTTGACTGCAGCTTACCAGTCCATACCACAGGCCATGTTGTAATGTGATAATAATAAATGTTATATTCTAATAGCAGTCAGCAAATCTTTAGATACTTAAATCCAGTGACTTGAACTGTGAACAGACAAGATGGATCTTTCTACAAACCCGAAAAGGGGCCCAGATTTGTGGAAAAATCTGAAATCTAACCGCTCCCCCCAAAAAACATTGGGGGATATAAAAACCTAAAAATGGCAAAAGGAGCACAGCAGAGGCGGAGCTACCAAGGGGAGCATTGCACCGGGCGTGCACCTGGGGGTGCAGAAAATCGCCCCTCCCCCCATGGGTCCCCCCCCACACACACTTACCTTAGTTCAGCCTGAAAGTGAAGACTGGAAAAGTGGGCTGTTCACTTGAGGCTGAAAACAGCCTGGTGGAAACTACACTTCCCAGGAGACCTTGCAAACCCCAAGGCCTTCTGGGAAGTGTAGCTCTCACCAGGCCGTTTTCAGCCTCAAATGAACAGGCCACTTTTTCCAGCCTGCACTTCCAGGCGGAACTAAGGTAAGTATGTGTGTTGGTGTGGGGTGCTGGGGAGGGAGACAGAAAACACAGAGTATGCACCATGTGCAGTATCACCCAGCTACACCTCTGGAGCATAGATACAAGTCTGCTAATATTGGATGCTTCCCTGGTTTCAGAATTACTATCATTTACTGTCATGATATTAGAAACAATTGTGTTGCAAAAATTTCATTTATAGCTGCTAATAAAGGATTTCCTACCACTTCTATAAAACACTAGCGGGGCCCAGCCACGCATTGCTGTGGTATTGTCCTTCTCATCACAGTCCACAACCCACACAGATGTCCATGCAGGTCCAATGATCCGTAGCATAGCCTTTTGGGGTGGTCAAATGGAATCCCTCTTTCCCTTTTCAATTCACAATGTTATATGGTGGTGTCTTGTTTTTTTAGTATAAGGTAACCCTTTCCATTCCACAATGGAACTGTCCAGAGTGCAAATCCCACTGTCCATGAGGCTGGTTGACACGCAAAGTCCTGGCTTGGGTAAGGCAGAACTGGGGCAGGCAGGCTATCCCAGTCAGGCAGCAGAGCCAGGGTGGTGAGGCACTCACATCGAGGCCAGCTCCCTGGGTTCATAAAGGGCCACGTGCAAAAGAAGCGGAGGCAATAGTGTTGGTTCGCCCCCACCCCGCGGATTGTCTTAGAAGAAAAAGGCAAACTCCAGCTTGCTTTTAGTAAAAGAGAGTTGTGGCGAATATGGGTGAGGAAGTGGGTAAGTGGTGGTTGGATGTGAAGGAGGGCAGAGTGAGGTGTGTGAGGATGAACTGGATGTGTTTGAGAGTATTTGTGTTGTGTGGTAGTAGTGGGTGAGGCACAGAGAGTGAAAGTTACCTGCATGTGGGGGGGACCCTACCTGACGTCTCACATGGCAAAGTGTGTATGTGTTTCACTTCCACATGTATTACCTAACAGTATTACCTATTTACTGTTTTCAATGCTCATCTCTGGCCATCTGCGCGAACATTGTAAGGGCATACCAACCCCTCAGGCCACAGACATGCTGCACGAACATTCTAAGGGTGACAGTTAAACACAACCAGCTTCATGGCCTGGTGCGCCAGGAAAAAGACATTTTACCTAACTCAGGTATTGAATTTCAGCAATGTGAATATCCAAAAACCTGCCCGCACTGGAAAGGCATGATGAGTGAAAATTTGAAAGCAATCTGTCCAGTGGTTTCGGAGTTAGAGCATGACTCACAAACGGATGGTTTGCTTTATATATAGATAGATAGATATAGATATAGATTGATAGAACTCCAGTACGACTCCAACAAACCCAAGAATTTCTTTCTTTGATAATTTCTTTACAACTCCCTTAATCTTGCTTATGCTTCTGATCTGGTTTAAAATGGCTTTATCTTCCTGCAATATTTAAGGTATTTTTAATTTTTTCATAAAATTATTAATTTCACTAAATTGAATTTTGAGAAATATACATTCATATAAAATTCCTCGAACTCACTTATTATCTCTTCAGTTCTATTAACCAACTTGCCTTGCCTATTTGTAATAGCCATAATACTATTTATCTTCCTTTCCCCGCTCTTAATTTAAATGCAAAAAAGGGTTGTGAGCAAAAATCAAATTCTTATTTATTCTTTCGAGTTTATGCTTCTCTAAAGCTTTTTTACCTTTTATCTCTTCCCGTATTTCCAGGGTATGAGAATTCATTTTTCTCCTAAAGTTTCTTTGTCTTTATAACACTTTTTCTGTAACTTTTTTCCCCTGTTTTCTTCCTTCTATAAGCAGAGGCACAGATAGCTAAGCCTCTAAAAATGCTTTGGCTGCATCCAAAATATTTACCAGAGAAATATTTGTTTCATTTGGTTGTGGTGGGTTTTCTGGGCTGTGAGGCTGTGGCCCAGTTTTAGCCCTGCTCTCTTGTGGCTTTTGTCATGTGAGTCCCAAGATTCCTAGAGTAGCCTTTTCAGTGATTAAAATGTGTTTGTCCTTCCACTTCCATCAGAGGAAATGCTGATGGGATAGAGTCCATTATTACTGTCTCATGAAAACCAGATTTGTGATTGCAGCATTAAAGAAAAACATTACTTCCATAGAATTTAAAGGGAGAGTAACAAAAACAGCAGACTCCTGAAGCCAATAGTATAGTCCTTTGACAAGGAAATATGCAATCTACAGCAGCAAACAGCTGCCATAAGCCAATTATCATGTTGCTTGATCTTCAGCAAGGACAGCTGGTCAAAACAAATCCACAACCTTCCTGCTATACAATGTTTGAAGTCTGATATAACCAAGAGTGACTGATAATGTTGTTTTAATGTGAAATATATTAGACTGTGGTGTGAATGTGTGTTTTAAAGGACCATTGGGGTCATTTGGGAGATCCATCAGTTGAAGTTTACATACCAACTTTTGTTTCATGTTGTTTCATACACCTACTATTGATACAGCTACTGTTAGGGATGTTCAATTTTGTAAATGTTTTTTTAAGTCATTCAAATTCTCCCATCCAATTTTTTTTAAAATATGAATTTTGTTTTGTTGAATGTTGGTCAACTGCTTTATGCCAACTATTATTTTTCACGGCAGCTTACAAAAGCTAAGCAAACAACAGAAGTACTAAAGTCACAGAATAAGAAGTAATTAGAAACAATAACAAACCCCCCTTTTCCTGTGCTCCCCATAGCATGAATATCATCATAATCTTTCATTAATGTTGAAGACCTATCAAAACAACATGTCCATACAGCATTTATGAAACCAGATATGGAACCTTTTTTATTTTCTCAGGGGCAAAATTTCAATGGGGTTGCGCCACTATTGACAAAAAGTGATTTCAAAATGTAATCAGTTGGAAAAGTTTAAGGAAGGGTGCTAACAACAGCAATTTCCCTTTCAAGAAAACTTGTCCTTCATTTCCAAACTTCTAAGCTTCATAAATTGGCTATGGAATCTCAGATTCCAATTTGATAACTTTTGCTTAATACAAACATCAAAAAATGGTCAGTGAAATCATGATTTCCTCCAATAGTATTAAAACAAGTATCTTGCCTTGAAAACCCTATAAGTTTGCTATAAGTCAGCTGTGACTTGATGGCAAAAATAAAAGGGTAAACTGTAACATACAAAGGGTTAATAGTTTGAAATTAACTTTTTAAAGGCACATAATTCTTTTAAGCACATTTTCATCTGATTTTTTTAAATTGTCCTCTTCTCTCACCAGTAGAGAGTGACTGCTAGACCTGTTTGCAGATTTGTTGCTTTTTTAGTTTGAGTAGGCAGGCATTTGCTTACTAAACAAGAATCATTTCAGTTCACAAATGAGGAACAATTGAGTTTGGGAGCTTTCACAATTGGTTATTGAGCAATGCTGTCTAGTCCTTACCTCTCAGTTTACATTGACTTAAATAAAGCTGTGCAAAGCAAATAGTTAAGAAAGTGTAAAGCATATAGTTAAGAGCAAACATCCTCAGACCCAGAACTTGCAGATGTAACTGTGTGTTATGACCCGCTCCAACTAGCCCAGTGACTCCAACTAAAAGTCCTCAGAAGAAGACCCCAAGGAGTCAAGGACAATGGCTGAACAGGACCAGGGAAGAACAAGCAATGCAGAGATGCCAATGGACAGTGAACCCTCTAAGCAAGAGGCCACTATGCCAGAGCCTGCAAAGGAAACCTCGCCACCAGCCTGGGAGAGAGCTTCCAAGCCTCGCTGGAGATTTGGGGGTGCAGCCTGTGGAAAGTGGAGTTTTTCAAGGGGGAGGGACATCAGTGGGGTATAATGCCATATAGTCCACCCTTCAAAGCAGCTATTTTCTCTAAGGGAAATTATCTGTGTCATCTGGAGATCAGCTGTAATTTCTGGGGGATCTCCAAGTCCCACCAAGAGGTTAATAACCCTAGCCCCCCTGGATCCTAACCAACTCAAGGAACAGTGACAGGAAAAGGCCTGGGATGAGGTAGCATAGAGGAGGTGAAATATTACACTGGCTGCATGTCACCCAACTGACAGAAGAAAATACTCAGCATTATGCTTCCTAGCAGGATCTTGGCTAGAGCACAGTGCAGTCTTAGATGCTCCAACACCCACTTGCAGTACAGCTGGTGTCAATTACCTCTCAACCTGTTTAATGGAGGGAGAGTAGATGCAATGGTGAGGCCAGGAGAGGAGTTTGGGAACTGTGCTAGGCCCAGTGTGAGTTGCAAGCAGCCATGGGAGGGAAAAAGCAGGGAAGAAGCCTCTGCAGCCCCATAACAGAGCAGTGTTGGGTTTGGAGGCAATGGTGGGGGTGGCTGAGTCATGATAGCCCAGCATTGGTGGAGGTGGAAAGCTGAACGTGGGAGTTAGGAATAGAGGCTATATGGAAGGAAAAAGAAAGAGAGGATGGGAAGCAGCTTTGCTGGATCAACTGGTTTACTAAATACAAGCTCTGTGTTTCCATCCTAAGTCTGGAACCTTACCAGCCTAGATGTAGGGCCCTATTTCAGAGGAAACCTGACTGGTTCAGACATCAGAGCTTAGGACAAAGTCTACTATTGCATTTTTATTATCCTGCAATTCTGCAGGGCCTATAAGACAGAGTTGTTCCACTAGGCAACTACAGTACAAGCTGGCCTCCCCTCTTCCCCTCTTCTTTTATTTTCCTTTCTTTTTCCTGTTTCTTATTCATTCTGCTGCCACTAGTGGGAATGTACTACACCCCATGATGTATTGCACCCAAAGATTTTAGTGCTGCTGTTTAAAATTATTGGAGCTGCTGATCCTGTAGGATGTTTTGATAATGTTAATGCTTATGGTTTTAATTGGTATAGATGTTTATTTTTGTATTTAAATAATGTGGGACAGCCCATTAAATCAAATTAAATAAATACATAAAAATTCTGGCATAGATTTTACATGATTTTGGATTATTAATGGCCCCATCCAAGGGGGGGGGGCTGAATCTGCTCATGGGAGCGGTGAGTGGTTGTGTCAGCAGATTTGCCCCCGTCAGGGCACTTGCCCTGGTGGAGGGGTGATTCTGCCAGTGTGCAGCACTGCGAACCTCCCCAGCACTGAGATGTGGTGCTGGATGCCTTGTAAGCGTCCCTGCAACTTCTGACATAGAGGGGGAAGGCTGAGGGTGTGGCCAGGGGATGAACCGCCATAAATTAGCTCCCTCTCAACCTTTGCTGGCTTTATGGCAGTGACCTGGGCCATGGACTTAATGCCACCAAAAAGGTGGTGTAAGACATTTAACCCAATGGGACTTCTTGGTGGTGGGGAGGCTTTTTTCACTGTTCGAGCCTCCGCACGCCACTGAGAAACTTTCATGGAGCAGCAGGGTGGGTCCACATCAGCACTGTGGCCTGCTGCCACCGAGTTTGAATGGGGCTGTTATTTTATTAAATTTGGAGATTGGACCCCACAGATCTATGTCTATAAAGGCCACATGTCACACTGCACAATAGCCATAAATCTAGAATTGAAGCATACAGAATTTCTATACAGTTAGGAAGACTCTTGATTTTCCTAGGCCTGATATTTCTAGGGGCTTGACAGCAGGTTTCATTTCCAGCCCAAAGTTGTTTCTGACAGAACCCCACAAAAGGGAATAGATGCCATTGATTTCTGTCCTATTTTTGTTTTGCTCTTCTTCAATGAAATTCAGGTTGGCATAAATGGTTCTCATTCTCAGTCAGAAAAAATAATTCCCACTATAAACAAGGCAAACTGCTATTTAAGTTTGGCGATTACCTATGGGGAAAAGCTCCTCAAATTTGGTACCAGATCGTTGTTTATCATGGTCCTTTCTTCAGGTACAAAGTTGGAAGTAAAATATTTCATTGAACAACACGCAAGTATTTGTATCCTTCCAGTATATGATGGCAACATGTATTTTGTTAATAACTATTGAATGGGGGACCCACAGGAGACATCTCATTTTCCCCTGTGCCCCTTCCCCATACTATTTTCATTTTCTCTCCTCCTGTCAGCCTTCATAACTTCTCTACTTTTCCTGCTTCCTTTTCTCCTCCAGCCAACCTTTTTTTGTGCACCCACCCATCTTTCTGCTTTTCTGCCTTCTCTATATTGGCAGCCTCTATCTGAAAAAAAGCCTGGTCAAATTACATGGTGGCCTCCAGCACTGGGTTGGTTCAGTTATGCAGTGACCTACAGCAGTAGCCCAGGCCGTGCAGGTGTATCTAGGGAAAATGGAGCCTGGGGAAAAATCTGAGTTGTCTACCCAACCCCTCCCCCCCGGGCTCCATTTTCCCTAGATATGCTCCTGCTGCATGGGCCCTCGGGGGGCAGGAAATGGCCAGATGGGGTCCTCCCCCCACACAAGAGGAGCCAACCTAGGGTAGCAATTCAGGGCGAGGAGGAGAGCTGGCTGGGACACCTCCTTCCACTGGGACAGTGATGCCGGCTCTCCTGCTTCCCACTTGGCTGCTCCTCAGCCCCCTTCTTCCATTCCTTTGCCTCTCTGAAGGGGATGCCCAGCACCAGCCCACTGGAAGGCAGGCAGGCGGGGGCTTCCATGGCCTGGCCACCACCAAAGAGGAGCTGTGCCCTGCACCCTGCATGGCACTGCTGGAGGTGAGGCACCCTAGTGGTTCCACCACTCGCCCCTCCGCAGTGAGCCTGGGGCAGCCTCCCCTCCGCCTGCACCCTCCACATGATGAAATGGCCTCCGCCCTGGGACATTTGTCCCCATATGTCCCT
Organism: Sphaerodactylus townsendi; assembly: GCF_021028975.2. Taxonomy (NCBI): domain Eukaryota; kingdom Metazoa; phylum Chordata; class Lepidosauria; order Squamata; family Sphaerodactylidae; genus Sphaerodactylus; species Sphaerodactylus townsendi. The sequence continues at coordinate 43,595,608 of NC_059431.1, forward strand.
CTGGCAGGTACAGGGTTGCTGCAGCCATTGGGACAGGCTAAATTTTGTAGGTAGCTAGTTTCTGGTAATTGCCACTGAGGCTGACCCCTATCATTCTTGTTCCATCAAGGTACATGACAGTGGCAGGACAACCTTCTATCAATCACAGCTACTTTTTCCCATATAGATACTAAGTTTTTTTTAAGTGCTAAAGAAAACCAGTGGTTATTTTCATACTTTTTTCCCACTGGCCAGGGCACCTTAATCAGGGATCTATAAAATCAGACCCTTTCCTCCAAGTCGCCTGAGATTTGGTGAATCATTAGACAAGAGGATGGATTAGGTTCCCTGGTGTTTTAATATTGTTTTGGGGCGGGGTCTGCTCAGCAAAATCTGCCATTTTTTCCACTTGGAAAACAAAGGGCAAAATCCTGGTTATTTTTTTAAATTTTTGATTTGATATTTAATTTATATACTACCCTTCCCCGAAGGGCTCAGGGCGATGCACATCATAATACATCAACAATACATAATAATACAACAAAAGTAAACAGTAATAATATCAATTGCACAAGCCCCACATGAGACAACAGTTCAGTAAAGGCTTAATCATTATACATCAGGTTAACAAATCAATAACAATTAATAATTAATAACAAGTATCAACATACTATTTCATACAACAGCAGCATAATAATAACATAGGCTTAATAGCATAATATGCCAAACAATATAACAATAATACAGTAACAATATTGAGATAATGTCCTAGCAATGATTAATACAGTAATCTAAAGCCACAATAAACATCGTTCCCTAGAAGTAAATCAAATCAACCAAACTAACAAACTCATCACTAACCTGGCATAATATACACAGATAGATGGCGACTTCCTGATAATATCATACTACAGCAGACCAACTACACAATCCTACCTACACTACCAAAAAGACCTAATTTAGTACATGCCTATTTAATCTACTGGAGCCAAGATCTCATTATCACCACAAAAAATTCATGACTAACTAACTAAACTCTACTGACACCCCACAAAACTAATTATCCCAAAGTTGGCTACTACTATACTATTAAGCATCTGCTTGAAGTAGTTGAAGTAGTTAATGAACATGCAAATAGAACCCAATGACTCATAATGATACAACATTTCAAAAATTCCTAAAACTGATTTCATAAATCACAATATGGAACTAAAATGATATTTTTTCCAGTGTACATCCCAAAGAAACACCACTATATCTATTTCTGAAAGAATGGTCCTTATGTGATAATGAAATACATGTAGCAAAGCTAAGCCAATTATGGTTGAGATTTTGCAATACTGGGTCATACTGAGGTTTTCAGAAAAATCTGAAGTTTTGGAGTAGATGACGGCTAATAAACTGAGGTTTAATACTGACAAGACAGAAGTGTTACTGCTGAGCAGATGATCTGATCCAGGATTTAAGGGGTCACACTATTCTTGATTTCAGGGATCACACTATTCAGACAATGCCATAGTCTGAGGGTACTCTTGAACTCAGGTTTACTACTGGATAAGCTGGTGGCAGCAATGTGTGTCCTTTACCAGTTAACTATCTACAGCCTTTTCATGCCCTAATTACATCTAAATTAGATTTTGGCAATGCACTCTACATGATGCTGTCCTTGAAATTGTTTGGAAGCTTCAGTTGGTGCAGAATGCCACAGACAGGATATGGAGTGGGTGTTGGGACCAGTCACTTCACTCTTGGCCCACACGCTCACTCCATATCTGTTTCCAAGTACTATTCAAGATGCTAGTGTTGACCTTTAAATCCCCATATAGCTTGAGACCAGCATACTTGAAAGACTGCATACTTCCTTACTGAACTTGCCTGACCACTATGGTCACCTTTAGAGGCCCTGCTTTGTATACTTCTGCTTTTTGAGATTAGGCTGGTACAGATGACAATCCAGAGAGGGTCTTCTCAGTCACGACACCAAAAATCTGCAATTTCGTTCAGTGCCTATCCTCAGTGATATCTCCTGCTCTGTTTTACTAGTTTTTATGTTTCATATGTGTATTTAGCTTGGTTTTAGTTGTTTTAATTGTCCTTTTATTTGGTTTTAATGATGCTGAAGACATATTTATATGTTAGCCACCTTGGGCAAAAAGGCAGGGTAGAAGAAAAAACCCTGGAGTTTCAGCACCATTTTTGGTTGTTGTAGCCAATACAGCACACAGGAAGACTGCCAGAAGGCTTAGCAGCAGGGGTGAATACTATGAGCTTAGATCACAGAACTTCTGCATCTTACCCAGTTGGTCTCTGAACTCTAGTATTGACCCAAAGTCAGCATGGTGTAGTGGTTAAGAGCAATGGACTCAAATCTAGAGAACTGCGTTTAATCCCCCACTCGTCACATGAGTGGGAGACTCTTATCTGATTAACTAGATTTGTTTCCCTGCTCCTACACATGAAGCCTGTTGGGTGACTTTGGACTAATCACAATTCTTTGGAACTCTTTCAGCCCCACCTACCTCAGAAGGGGAGAGGAAGGGAAAGGAGTTTGTAAACTGCCTTGAGTCTCCTTACAGGAAAGAACAGCAGGGTATAAATCCAAACTCATCCTCTTCCTCCTATACCATTTTATTGGATAGTATTATGGGCTTGTCCTGTATCCTTATAACTACATGATCAGGAACTGTATTATTTCATGGACCCTCCACTGGTCTTAATTATTCAGAAATGACTTTGTTCAACCCCTGATCAGACTTGGAGGAGGTGACCCTCACACACACACTTTTCATTGAAGAGAGGGGAAAGTGTTTGTGTATGAGAGAACAGTCATTTAGGTTCAGAAAGAGACAGAATGGCTATTCCCAAGCAATTTGGGAATACAGGATCTCTCTCTCTCTCTCTCTTTTGCTAGGTTGTTATTTGTTTACCTACACAGGAAGTACATTGATCACTGGGACTAGGTTGTATTTGGCCTTGAGTGTTCCCTGCTTGTCTAGACTCATTAGTGATAGGAGAAAGAAAGCCTAAATAAGGTGGGGGGGGGGTGGAAATGGGGCAAAAGGAAGAAGTCACACATTCAAGGGTTATTTCAGGAACTTGAAAGCACTACTTTCAGACCATCAGTTACCTTGAAAGCACTACTTCAGACCACCAGTTCAAAACTGGCAAATATTTAGCACAGCCCAATCCGACATGCTTTACATATTAAGCCAAGATTTTGTCATCCAGCCCACTTGCCCATAGGACTCCCTTCCTTCAGAATAACAGCAGTATAGGAGGATATTGCTGTTTCATAGCTTCTGGGGAAAATAATTAAAATGCACATTAGAAGTTAGAATCCATTTCTGATAGTAATGCAACACCTTCCTGAGCCTCAAATATGTTCCTTGTGAACACTGTTATGTGATACCATATGGGATAAGGGAGAGAGCACTGGAATAGAACCAATGCTGATGAGCTCCCAGATGTGGTATGGGAAGATATTTCTAGAAGTTTTGGCTAATCCTATTGTCTCCAGTTTCACAAAACAGTTTGCAGGATAAGGCTGTCAAAAGAACTGAACTTTTTAGCTAAGTTAAGCTTTGGAAGCAGGGAAATTAACAGCAGGAAGCACAAGGAGAAGGACTCAAAATAAAATGAACCAAGTGTGTTCATTATGTACATACTGTAATGGTGGTTAACTATACAATGGGGGATTCCGCATACTATATATTCTTGCACAGTGGAGCTTTATAGGGGCATAATCCACTGCTAACTTGTATTTGGAGGTTTGAAAAGTGCTGGGAACATTTCATCGGCTTGTATACCTGGTAGTCTGGGAATGTGGATCTGGTGATTTAGTCCTTTGTCTTCCCAAATGACACTAATCTGATATATCCTGAAATAAAGAGGGAGTATATTTCATAGACTGATGTATGCTGTAGCTGGGACAGCACTAATGTCCTATTTCTATCCTTTCTAAAAATAATGACAGTAATCCAAGTAAAGATGATGCAGAGAAGGGAAGGGAAAAAAACTCACTGAACAAGAGAATGAATAATTAATCCCATCTTAATATGTCCTTTCTTTTATACTTTCACCACCTCTTGTCCCTTGTGTCTTTTTTTATTTTGCTAAATAGTTTAAACTGTGGTTAGATGGGTAAATGTCAAAGCCTGAGCAATGCAATTGCTTGAAGAAGGTCTTTGAAGTCACCGACAGAGATGATCGGCACTGGCCCAAAACCTAAAAGCCTTTACAACCTTTTTGATAGCTAAAATGATCAGATCAAGTAACAGAGAGATAAAGTGATCTGAACAGTGCCCATCATTGTCATTATTATTCTCTCTATATATTTCTTTTGGTTCTGTAATGACTGCATAAAAGGAAAATATGGTTAAAAACATAAGTGGCAACAAGTTACAGGAATAGCTGGTGCTGCCAGGAATGACTGTATTCCTAATGAATTTGTGGATGCTGCATTTACCGCAACAGCAGTAGGTTTCCTTACCTACATGCTGTAAAACATTAGAACAAGCTGGTTTTATTGACCCTTTGGAAACCCTAATGGTGAAGCAGGATTGCTAGAAATTGCAAGGCAGTGCAGGAGTCTGAAACCTTTGTAGCAGGGAGGATATAAGCATACCCCTGCATTTTGAGGGTATAGTTAAAGGTAATTTTGCTAAAGGATCTAAGGAATGCAAAAGCAAATGTTATCTTTAATGACAACCACAGAGTGCAATCCAAAATGACCATGACCTGTGGAGAATCCCTGTTGCCTTTCATGTCTCTGTGTGTGTTCTTAAAATTTTCTCTTGATGGCTGTAAAAACACATAGTCTGATTGGGATTTTTCTCCAAGATGGACTTTTCTTATAATCTTCTTGTGGATTAATAGCCGTTCTAGAATGGAAAAGTATCTTTCATCAGGATGTAAATCAGTTTATGGATTTTGTCTGTGGTGAAGGTTGCAAATGTAGCACACTCTTTAAAGTGGTGTGTTCTGGAAAAATTATGATTATTAGTACCATTCCAGTTACGACTGTGGTGATTTTCAACACAAATTGTCAATGGGAAATTTATAAATGCTGTATATAAAAAAAAAACCTTCAAGCAATATGAACAAAATTATGCAGTAATGACTCCCATCTCGTGTGTGTGTGTGTGTGTGTGTGTGTGTGTGTGTGTGTGTGTGTGTTTGTTTTAAAAATTATTATGTCTACTTGGGAAACTTGATCCATGGATTAGCTGAAACTGCAGCAGCATGACCTGTAACATGCACTGCTGCAGCCAAAGTGTGAAACTATTCCTGGTAATCAGGATAAAATCAATGTCTCATATGCTAGGAAAACTCCACACCACACAGTTAAAGCTAAGTCAGATTTCAAAAAGGTTTTAGTAGAGTTCTCATATAATTATACAACTTTCAGAATGTAGAGTGTGTAATTGAATGTGTAGGGTGTATGACTGAATGATTCAGTTCTCTCTGCAGTATAAAATTCCCTGCAGATAGAAAGCTAGCATGCCATCCTGAAGGGCAATCGATTAACTGGGGAATAGAGCCAGTGGAAAGAAGGGCAAGTGGGACAACCCAGGGGCCCTGTCAAGTTCGGCAAACTATGTGATTTTCTTATGATGTTTGGATTGAGTTTGCATGGCATGGGTAGGTCTTAAATGCAATCTACATTTAGTACAACTGAGGACTGAGGTAAATTCTGGAAGGAAGGAAGGAAGGAAGGAAGGAAGGAAGGAAGGAAGGAAGGAAGGAAGGAAGGAAGGAAGGAAGGAAGGAAGGAAGGAAGGAAGGAAGGAAGGAAGGAAGGAAGGAAAGAAGACTGCCTGACTGGGAGCTTGACATTTAATTACAGGCTTTAAACACCTTGTTGTTCCATGGCTGTGTGTATTTGGTGCGGGTTCTCTTGGGACCTTCAATTTTCCAAGCCAGCGCACCAAGGATTCGCCTGGAGACTTCCTGGGCCACCTACAAGAGGAAATAAATGGACTTGGGATTGGCAAGCTGTGAAAAGGGGAAGGATCAACTACTATTCCAGTTGATCCTTCCTATCCACTGCAGCGTTTTGGTTTGCTGCTCCTGAACTGTGTAGAAATACTGGGGTGTTGTGTGGTTTCTGGGCTGTATGGCTGGGTTCTAGCAGCATTTTCTCCTGACGTTTCACCTGCATCTGTGGCTGGCATCTTCAGAGGATCTGATGTTAGTAAAGCAAGAACACGGCCATACAGCCCAGAAACCACACAACACCCCAGTGATTCCGGCCGTAAAAGCCTTCGACAATACATTGTGTAGAAATAGTATCCTGTTTGTTCTTTTTAAAAATAATCTTTACAGGTTGGAGCTGAGGCCACTGTTGCAGTGGTTCTGGACCTTTCTGAAAGATACATTCCAGAAGATGTTCCATGGAGACTATTGTTACCCCTCCTGAGATTTATTCAATGGGCTTCTATTTTATCATACATGTACTGCAATAGATGGAATTTAGGAGTTCCCTCTTGAGTCAGCCTTCAACTAAAGAAGGAGCTCAGTTTGCAATGGAAGACAAAAATATATATAAAGTTTAAGAATCTTCACAGCATTTACTCACTAGTATTTTTTAAAAGGGTTCAAAGATGTTCTTGGAATCAAGCATTTTCTTTGGTACTATGTGTATTAATTCTTTCACAAGTAAAAGCTTATTGCAGTATGATGACTACATAGCTGTCATTTCACTATGGCAATGGTGCTAGTGAGTCAGTTCAAGGCTGTAGACAGTAAAACCCCTATTTAATGACCAGCTCCAGACATAAAATTTATGCTTCTCTGTCTGCTTGTGGTTGCCGTTCTAGTTACTGAGTAAATGGCTCCATCTTCAAAAGATCTGGCTGACCTGCTGATTTGAAACCGCTTCGCAACAGCAGTTAACAGTGGACCCCCAGCTGAGATCAAATAAGGGCTTCATCTGAGTTAAAAGAAGGCTTTCTAAAGGAAAGAAGGCCATGGAATCTTCACTGTGGAGTAAAAATGTAAATATTTCAAAGCCATATCTATTTGGCAGTAAACCACCTGAGCATAAACCAATAGTTCCATATCCCACCTTGGGAAATAAAAATATGTTGTTACTTCTTACTTACATCAAAAAGTTAGAATACAATATTATCTAGTGTCCTCTTACAAGCAGACCTTATCCAAAAGATATAGGGCATGCCAGGGGAAAAAGAGGGAGACTTGGCTGCCTGACTAAGATCCAGAGAATTCCTTTCCTCTATAGACTCACTTTCATTCCAAGGATTTATCTTGTTTTTCCATCAGTGAAGGAGAAGGACTGTCCCAAGGTAACCCAGATTGCATCATAGATTCAAGTTCATCACTCCTTGATCTAAGTCTAACATTCCAGCCATATCACACCAGCTTGCAAAGAAGAGTTCAGTAGCTGAACCAGCCCGGAAACCACACAACACACCAGTGATTTTCCTTATTGTGTGTTTGTCAGCAACACAAATGAATACTGGTAACCTGTTGAACTATTAAGAACTCTGCAATATTTCAGGGCATCAATTTTTGAGCAAACAGCCAAATTAAACACCATCACATTCGGAGATAGTCCATGATCTGAGGAACTAGAGGACTCTCTATAACAAACAGTGGTCAGTAGCGGTGGGCAGGCCACTGAAGGGGATGGGAGGGAGTGAGGGGTGGCATGCAAGGGAGGGGAGGGAGGGGAGCGGGCCAGCATCTGGACATGGCCCACCCACCCTAGTAGAGGGGGAGGGAGGGGTGTCATGCAAGGGAAGGGGAGGGAGGGAGAGGATGGGAGGGAGGGAGGGGAGCATGGGAGGGAGGGGAGGGCCCCCCATCATCTGGACATGGCCCACCCACCCTAGCAGAGGGAGAGGGAGGGAGGGGTGCCATGCAAGGGAAGGAGAGGGAGGGGGAGGGGTGCCATGCAAGGGAAGAGGAGTGAGGGGGTAGCATGCAAGGGAGGAGAGGGAAGGGTCTTAATAAATTAGGGTTGCCAGCTTTGGGTTGCAAAATTTTTGGAGATTTTGGGGGTGGAGCCTGAGCAAGCGAGGTTTAAGGAGGAGAGTTTCAATAAGGTATATTGCCATTAAGTCCATCTTCCAAAACAGCCTTTTCTTCGGGTAAACTGATTTCTATTGCCTGGAGATCAGTTGTAATAGAAGGACATCTCCAGCCCCCCTTCTGGAGGTTGGCAATCCTATACTAAACATATAGCCTCTCCCATTTTGGCTTTCCCGAAATCAAGCTTGGTCTTGCCTTCTGATCATATCCCTCCCCACCACTACCTGGCTTTCTGCCTTGTTTGTGACTACATCATCGTGAGCTCCCTGGGTCCTAGCCACCTCCCTTTTCTGACCTAGCTCACATGGATGAATCTGTGCCTTGGCTGTCCTCAGCTTGGGCAGCAAGGCCTGGTTTGAGTCAAGACAGTAATTGAAGACACTATTTGTGTCTTGATTCATCTGGGTCTTGTGGCAAATTTAACCAAAAGACAAAACTACATGTGATGCTGGATGGTTCCTGGATGGATGGATCACTATTTTTTATGCAAGGGTCCTCTTTGTTGACTTTAGTTCAGCATTCAATACTATCAGACCGGACATTCTTCTAACCAAACTAAATCAGCTAGCAGTACCTGAGCATATTTGTAAGTGGATCACAAGCTTCCTAACAGATAGGAAACAGCAGGTGAAGCTAGGAAAAATTACATCAGACACCTGTAAAATGAGCACAGGGGCCCCCCAAGGCTGTGTACTTTCACCACTTCTCTTCTCTCTGTATACCAATGACTGCATCTCAAACGATCCATCTGTTAAAATACTGAAATTTGCAGATGATACAACAGTGATTGGTCTCATTCGAGACAACGATGAAACCGCATACAGACGGGAGGTTGAACAACTAGCCTCGTGGTGCCACTGGAACAATCTAGAACTGAACACACTTAAAACCGTAGAAATGGTGGTAGATTTCAGGAGAAACCCTCCCATCCTACCTCCTCTCACAATACTAGACAACACAGTATCAATAGTAGAGACCTTTAAATTTCTAGGCTCCATCATATCTCATGACCTAAAATGGTCACCTAATATCAAAATGTCATCAAAAAAGCACAACAAAGAATGTTCTTTCTGCGCCAACTCAGGAAGCTCAAACTGCCCAAGGAGCTGCTGATACAGTTCTACAGAGGAATCATTGAGTCTGTCATCTGCACCTCTATAACTGTGTGGTTTGGTTCTGCAACACAACAAGATCGACACAGATTTCAGAGAATAATCAGATCTGCAGAAAAATCAATTGCAGCTAACCGGCCTTCCATTGGGGACCTGTATACTGCACGGGTCAAAAAAAGGGCTGTGAAAATCGTTACTGACCCCTCGCATCCTGGACATAAACTGTTTCAACTCTTACCCTCTAAACGTCGCTACAGAGCACTGCACACCAAGACAACTAGACATAAGAACAGTTTTTTCCCGAATGCCATCACTCTGTTAAACAAATAATTCCCTCGATAATGTTAAACTATTTATTATATACTTATTATATAATTACTGCACTACTTTTTTCATCATTCCTATTACCCATCTCCTCCCACTTATGACTGTATGACTATAGCCTGTGCTGACATTTTATTTTATTTTATTTTATTTTATGATTTTACATTTTATGTTTTCATTACTACTGATTGTTTCCTGATTGCTTACTAGACCTATATGACAATCATTAAGTGCTGTACCTTATGATTCTTGACAAATGTATTTTTCTTTTATGTACACTGAGAGCATATGCACCGGAGACAAATTCCTTGTGTGTCCAATCACACTTGGCCAATAAAGATTCTATTCTATTCTATTCTATTCTATTCTATTCTATTCTATTCTATTCTATTCTATTCTATTCTATTCTAGAAGTTTGTTTGATAGCTGTGTATATGTGAGAGATTTTGATGGGGGCATTGAACAGGGAAGAGGGTATAACCCTATTTTCCCTTTACCATTTTTCCAATGCAGGTGTGTGATGGAATAATACTGTAAAACATAGCAGTATCACACCTACATGGTAAAAAGGGTCTTTGATCAAATGGTCTTTGATCCGCCGGATGGGGAAACCAAAAGGCCATCGAAATGTACCCAGGACAGGAAGATGCCCAAATAAGACACTTCAAAGGTTTTGGAAACCTCATGGCGAGGGGGATAGTTTTCTTGGAGAGTAAGAGAACAAAGCCTAGATGACTCTATCATGGGCTAAGCTAAGAGAAGCACCTCTTGGCTGGAGGTCCCAAGAGATCCACAAGAATGCATTCGGCTGAGAAATTTCTCTAAACGCATTTATGTTTTATTTCTTTGTTTTGAACTTTTACAATAAATCTTTGAGAAATCAGCTGGTCTAGAGTCATTAGGAGGGAAAAGAACCCGAGACTGAGGTGAGATAAGAGTGGCTCTCCCAAGCTTAATCTCAGCCTCAGTCATCATAAGGTGCTATTTGCACTTGTTTGAAAATATATGGGTGCTTGTAAGTTTTCCCTGTGGGCCTGTGGGCCAATCAGTAGCTCCAGAGGGGAGTTATCTATATCAAGAAAACAACCCTTGTATCCCTATATCAGTGGTGGCGAACCTATGGCACTCCAGATGTTCATGGACTGCAATTCCCCTTAGCCCCAGCCAGGCAGCTGGCAGGGGCTGAGGGGAATTGTAGTCCATGCACATCTGGAGTGCCATAGGTTCACCACCACGGCCCTACATCCATCTCAGTCAGGTGTGTGACTAGGATGCTGTGGTCCCAAAAGCACCCTCATCAGCTCTTTGCCCCCTCCTTCAGCCTAGCATGGTCCTTGGACTTCCAGGGAAGTCACTGTCCTTCACCCTACTCCCCTAAGCCCAAACAGGATCCAGCCTCCCTTTTTCAGCTTTCTGATGCTCCAATTGCCCCAATCCTGCAACCCCACACCCTCTCCCCGCCTCCATCCCAACATGCCATAACACTGCTGTCTGTCTACTTCTCCCTTCTTGAGCTCTCCTACTCCTTTACTGCATGTTTACTACTCCATGTGTAATGCTCATCTATTTTGTGTTTACCAGGTAAAAGTCTGCCACTCATGTGGAGGAATGGGAATCAAACCCGGTTCTCCAGAGTAGACTACATCTGTTCTTAATCACCACACTATGCTGGCTGCAGCACAGTTGTAGCATGGCTGCTTGCTTCCCAGTGTGATTTTCCCCCGTTTTCTGTTTTTAGGAGAAGTCTCCTGCTATTAAGCATCCCTGACTAGGCTGATTCAATCCATCATTTTGCCTGCCTTTCACTTCTTTTTCATTTTCATGCAACTATCCTCTGGACAGGTTGCAATAGACCATGTCAATTTCATGGATCTACTGCATTATTAAATGTCCTGCAGTGCAGGAATTTTAAACAGCAGCCCTTTCAATCCTGGCTGGAATAACTGTGGTGTGGGTGGAGGAAAGCTGAGGAGGAGCTGGAAAACCCAATTCCTTTCACCTTCCCGTGGAGGGAAGGAAAAGTCACACTTTGCCCAGTTTCAGAAACCATGGAGCTCCTCTGATCTGAGAACATGGTGACTTCCAAAAAAGCCAAAATGACTGCATAATTAAGAAGCCACCCCAAAGGCAATGTGTGCTTAATGTGAGGCAGATCACAAGTACATAAAAAGCCAAAGATGACTTTTGAATTGATCCATTCTTTCTCAATTTTTTAAGTAAAGTTCAGGGATGATATTTCTCGTCAGCATTTTTCCAGTGCAGGTCTGTCCCTTCTGGCACTTGTTTGAAAATATATGGGTGCTTGTAAGTTTTCCCTGTGGGCCAATCAGTAGCTCCAGAGGGGAGTTATCCATACCAGCATCTCATCTTCTTACTTTTTAATCTTTATTCTTAAATTCATTTGTTCACATGCTATTATTAGCAACCATGGTATTTATTTTCCAATATGTTACATGTACACTGTTGGTATAATTTTTAATATACTTAATTTCTCAATAAGTTATAAGCAGGTTGAATATTTCAGAATTCAAGGAGTCAGTTTCAATTTTTTTTAAGGTCAGCATCACATTTTAGTCAACAGCCTGGTGCTGGCAGAATATTTCCATTTCTATGGGCTAACAGCAAACATATGGGTGATCAGATGTTTAGGACTGTAGTATGTTAGACCATTAAATCAAATGGCAGTGCTTACAGCACAGCTTGCATATGCTCCATAGTGATGTTCTTTGATTGCTCCATATGGCAAAAGATGCAAGGACCAAGTCTCAGGTGCCTCAGCTTTTATCTGTTTGATGGTGTTCCTTTCTCTGAAATTTGTAATGCTGAGGTTGACAAATCCTTGATGAATGTTTCCCAGTTGGATGCTTTGACTTATAAAAAGTCTTGCTTGGAGAAAAATCAAAGGCACTGGATAACACAGGTTGCATGTTGTCCAAATATTACTTTCTGGTCCTAGCTAAATTGCATTTTACTTGATATGTAGCTAAGACCCAGCATTCTATGCCTTACCCTGATTACAGTTTCCCTGCATGTCCGGAGATGTCTTTCCCTGGAAATTTCCTATATGATTATCTGTATTCTTGACCTCTGGAGCTCTCTTTTTTTTTGTCCTTTTCTATAAAACATTGACCCTTTTCTGAGTCTGAACTTTGATAAGTTTTCCTTGGCTATACCTAGGCTTTTCTGCTCATGCACGAACTTTGTGTCAAACAGAATAAATAGCCCTGCCACCTCCCACACAATGTGCTGATCTTAGGGGATAGGAGGCCCTCAAAACAGCCTGAGAGGTGATTACAAGTCTGCAGCAGGGTGGAGAAATGTGTTTTTATTTTTATTTTTTGCCATCAAATTATTATTGTTGTTATTATTATTATTATTATTATTATTATTATTATTATTATTATTATTATTATTATTATTATTTAATTTGATGTAATAGACCGCCCTAGATTTCAGGACAAGAGACATTCAAAGATGGTTTGCCTGCCTCTGAGTCACAACCCTTGTATTCTTGGAGATCTCCCATCCTAACACTTACCAGGATTGACACTGCTTAGCTCCTGAGATCTGACAAGATCAGACTAGCTTGGGCTACCCAGGTCAGGGCTCTCCCTTTTTGATAGAAGAAAAGTTAATGTTACTCAAATCCTAATCTCAGTCTTCCACACTGGTGGATCTCAGGTATACATCCACTACTTTTTTGTAACTTTTGCATGATACAAACTAAAAATCACAGTATTCTCATGACTAATAAACGAATGCATTTATTTACATAAGTAAATAATAGAATTCAGTACCACAAGATATGGCAATGGACGCTGATCACATGGCTCTAAAAGGGGAATTAATGGAATTCCAGCAGAAACTGATAGACTATCATGGCTAAACGGAAACTGTTAAGCAGTAAATTTATCACACAAAAGGCTGATTCTGTCCCATTGTGCATGGAACACTTACCTTGAGCCTGTTCTCTGCACAGTGGGTTCTTAGTGAGCTCTCCTCGCATTTCTCTGTTTACACGTGATGACTATCCAGCAGATGATAATGGCTAAATCATGGAACACTTACCTTAAGCCTGTTTTTTGTGCAGTGGGCTTGTAATGGCCTCTCCTTGGATTTTCCTGTTTACATACAAGGAGGCAGCCCACAGCCTGCAGCCCAATTTGTCTGCAGACCTCTGCTGAGCCTGGTTCTCATAACTCCACCCATCAGCAATCTTAAAGGTACAGAGCTGATATTCTCTCCCCAACTCCCTTTCCCTCTGCACACACACGCACACACATGCTTTCTTTCTCTCTGTATCTCTGCTGCTGACACAAGAAAAGAGAGAGACTTGTTTTAAAACAGAGTCTTGCCTGGAATAAGTTTTAAAAGTCCTCTGAACCATCAGAAAGGGCAGAAGCAGAGCAGGGGTGGTGGGGTCGGGTGGAGCCAAAAAGATGCCCGCTTGTACTGTTCCATACTCTCTTTTGCCCTCTCTTTTGTTACTTTATATTGAAAGATCAATCTCTCAATATGTGCACTTTAGAGAAGGAGAAAGGAGCCAGCAGCATGGAGGGGCAAAGGGGAAGTCTCCAGGACACCTGGCAACTGAGGCTGTGCTGTGGCTGTTCTGGTAGAGGAGAGACTGAACACAGACGTTCGACAGAGATGGTGGGGTCCCCCCACCCCAACACACACAATACATATGAGATTGATCTATCAATCTCTTGATCAGTGCATTTAGGGAAGCAGGAAGGAGCTGACAGCATGAACAGGAGATGAGGAGGAAGACCTTCAAAGCACTGTGAGGGAAGGCTGTCGATGGGTGAAGAGGAGATGTCTGGGGCAAAGCTGTGCCCACTGGCAAATGTGTCCTGCTCTGGCAGCAAAGCAAGATATAAATTTTGCTACAAGTGGTTTTGCTTGCCATGAAAAGAGTGGAAAGTGAAAGTGGGGTGCCAGAAAATATATATGTACAAGAAATCTTGTTGCAGCAAACACTGGCCTCCACTACTCATTGAATACCTTGTGAGTAATCGGTCTTTGAAAATATTTCTTTTCTTTTTTCCCCTTTTTGTTCTTTTATACAAACTGGTGTTCTTTTCTGGAGATAACAGAACCTTGGGTTCACAGATGTATGATTATCTAGATATGTCTATGGACAAACCTCAGCTTTATGTTTCAGTTCACTGTCCAGAGCTGGAGATCTGTACAAAGAAGCCAGCTTCTGGGCATGCCTGTCCTTCTCAGAATGAGGGCATTGAAAATACATCCTTCCCCAGTGTGATCACAGTAGAATAAAACATGACTCCAAACATTTTCATAGCAAAACAAAAGATGAAAGGACAGTCTCCTCGTGTTTAGTCTCTATTGTAGAACAAATACTTAAAATTAAACTAAAACCAAAATCAAAACATAGTCTGAGGGGAAACGCCAAGACGACACATCAAGCATGTATTATCTTTCCCCACCCCCTTTACAGTTTCCTGGGTTGTAATGTTGTCAACTCTTACCACTGAAAATCCTCTCAAGCCAAATATTCAGTTTTATTCTGGCCAGTCAGTCACCATCTGGAAATATTTCATGACCTCATTATTCAGAAGTGCTGAAAAATTTGGCCTTTTTGTTTGCTGCATTTCATTCACACATCTATGAATTTAGGGTCTTCCAAAAGTTCAATGCTTATTTCTCTAAGAGAGGATCTACGAAGCCAGAATATATATTAGTATATGCATACAACTCCAAGGAGACTCTTCAGTATTTGAGCCAAGGCAAGGTAGTTCTGTAGTTCTTATTAACCTTGGGAATAGGAGACTCACAGAAGTTGGCTGCTACTTGGAATTTTTACTATTATTCTACTATTTGCATTAAAAATGTTCAACACTATTAAGCAGAAATTAATCTTATTATTTCCAATTGCTTTCCTATATTTAGAAACTTCACATAACATTTCAGGAAGTTCTGTTCCTTTATGGAAATCAAAAGCAAACTTTCTGTGATGCTGAAAGAGGTGTAAGTTATTTCACATGTGTTCAACAAACATTATTTCAATTCAGGACAGTAACGCATCCAAATAAAAATATATTATGTTGTCTTCCCTATAGCAACATGGTTTTGGCTCCAGTTCCTGTTACTCAATTTATGTAATAATATAATAAATGTGTCGGTATAATATCATAATATGTACCTTTAAGCTGGTTTTATTTTAATATATTCTCATCACATGTTCATTCTGACTCTTCCATTCCAATTTTACCTATGTGGATGTAATGCTAGAAAAAGCAGGCAAAATTTGTATGTGTTGCTAAAATAGTTAGTGGGCCTAGCTGTTTATTTACTTATGAAAAGGTCTACCTTTCTCATTGAGACTCAAGACAGATTATTAAAAAATCAAATAATGCAACAGGAATATTATATGACACACAATAAACAATGTAATAAAACTGGATTAGAGAGTTAGAAAGCAACACAATAAAATAGTGTAAGACATGACATAAGAAATGTGAAAATTGGATTACATACATTAGAAACATTGCAGTAAGAATAAGTTAATGCACACAATAAAGATAAAGTTAGTTCCCTGTGTAAGCACTGAGTCATTATTGACCCATGGGGTAATATCACATCACGATATTTATTAAACAGATTTTGTATATATCCCATGGTGGGATTCAGCAGGTTCGCACCACTTTGGCAGAACCAGTTGTTAAAATGGTTCTTGTAAACAACCAGTTGTTAAATTATTTGAATCCCACCACCAGAACCAGTTGTTAAATTATTTGAATCCTACCACTGTATATAACATATTTGACATTGCCTTCCCCAATCATCTACACTCTACTCCCAGCAAGCTGGGTACTCATACAATAAACAGTGCCATAAATTACATCCTTGTTCCCTTTGTAAAAGCATCCTTCTGAACAGTTCCATTTTACTGTAGCCCCATTACTTTTATAAAAATGCCCTTCTGAATAATTCAATTTGACAAATTTTGCAGAATGATAAAGGTGAGAGACCCTTACTGGCAGATTACTCCACAAAGTAGGTTCCATAACAAGGTCCATTTGCAGGGAGGCATTTCCAATAAACTTTGTTCAGATGAGCTCTGCTGTCACAGTGGGCATATCAGGAAAGGCTGTCCTTTAGATATGTGGATCCTAGTCCATGCAGGACTTTGCAATTGGCAGTCTGAACTGAAGTGGGAAATTAATTGGTAACCCAATGGAGTGGTTGCACAGTAACTCCTAGAGTCTTAACTGGGTCAGTCTGAGTCAGTTGAACCTCATTATATGTGAGAAGCAGGATGCTCTTCTCCAAGATCTCATCCTTCCCAACCAGCTTCATCTGAGTCTGATTTACTTTCAGTTTTTTCACCTTTAGCCTGAGTACCCTTTCAACTTGAGCACTAGCTCAGGACTTCTACAGCAAGTGGGTGGTTTGACACCTATGTCCAAAACGATAAATAATTTCTCCTAAGGGCTTTACCCATATCTTCAATCTGCAGTCTTCACTTCAGCTTATTCATGTACTTTGGAGTAATCCTACTTATTCAATCCAGCGGTATTACTTCTGAGAAACCAGTCAGAGAAGAAGCCCTCCTTTTAATTGATGAAGTTCTCACATAAAAAGCCAGTTGGTTTGATTACAGTGTGTCAGTTACAAGTGCTGAGGACAATTTTCAGTAATTATGGTTTGTTTAGTGAGTTAGTTCTTAATTGCAGACATAGCCAACAGAACAGTTCTGTTTTAAAAAAAATCCTGTTCAAGTCCTTCAGGTTTTTTATTTGTTTGTCTCTGTTGCTCTTTTCAGAAAAAGTAAAGAAAAAACGGATCCAGCAAAAACTGTGATTTAACTACCACATGTTATGAAATAGTTTACATTCAATCTAACCTAGAATCTTAATCCACTATTTTTTGTACAGCATATAAAAACAAAAGAAACCACACAGAAAACAATATATTTGCTCAGAGCAGAGGAAAATCAACTTTACTGTCCATAAGTCGAAAAGGAAACAGTGTGATAGCCATTCCTGAATGTTTCCAAGTATCCATATCTTGCAGTAAACAAATTAACTATGCAATCCTAACAACACTTTCTTGACAATAGGTTTCACTGTATAAGTACTAACCAGGACCACCCCTGCTTAGTTTCTGAGATCTGACAAGATCAGGCTAGCCTAAACCATCCAGGTCAGGGCTTTACACAAATGAGTCTAAACCAAAGAAATCAGGGCAATTGATAGAGATTATTGGGGAGAGCCATGTTTAAGCAGTACCAGAACTGATGTAGGTCTCTGTATCCTTTTTGTTATTGAACTTGCATGACATCCTATAGCTGTCCTCTATATTATATTATGACTAAAATGGCTGAGGATATTTTGCAATGCCACATTTGTTTTATTTTATTTATTTATTCAATTTAATATACCACCCACCCCCAAAGGGCTCTGGGCGGTGTACAATATACATTCCGGTATTAAAAATTTCACAGATAAAACCAATAACAACGTGCTAAAACCATAAATAACAAAAACAAATACCAATTTCAAAACTATAAAATTATCAGATGGCAGAATCACAGTTCAAATTGCAATCCATAGCATGTTACGAGGGTGGTCTAAACATTCGATATAAATGTAATGCAGGGAATGGCATTTTAGAAATGGCAATGGCAAAAAGAATACTACAATTTGCTACTGCAATCTGTACTGTGCATTTTAGACTCCAGTGGCAGCAGATTGATATGTTTAGATTTGGATGGTATATATTCACATGTATTGCAACATTATAAAGGTCTTGTTTCACAACCTGGTGAAGCCTAGTGGCCTCTTTCAAGAAATCCTCAGTCTTTCATTTTGTGATTTGCTGGAATGTTAACAGCTTTGAAAATTCAGGCACAATGAAAAATAGATCAATGAAAGCAAGATTTGTTAAGGAAAAGAGAACATTGATTTAGGCAAATAAAATAAATAAAACATTTACAGAATGGGAGCATATAAATTATTTAATTAAATCTACCTTCTATATTGACAATATTAGCTGTTAATTGCAAAATCAAGATATATTTAAAGGGTTCATAGCTCTAGCTAGTTTATACCAGCAAGAGGGAGTGCTGAGCAATACAACTCAGCTTTGGAGCTGAGTTAGTTAATTGGGTGAAATGAATTATCTCTGCTAGAGAAAACCTGGTATCAGGACAAGAATGTATTTCAGCAGAAGTAAACTTGCAAAGACAGTTTTAATATGTCCAGTCATCGATTGCTAAAATTGTCCAAGCAAATGGCACTAAAATCCTAAGCAGAGTTACACACTTGTAAATCGTTAAAGATTTGTATAACTCTGTTGAGGATTGCACTACCAAATTTTAAAAATCCAAGTATTATTAAGGTCTATCTGCCCATTCATATTTTTCAGAATATCCAGTACCAATGAGCACAAACTGACTTCCATAGAATCGGCAGTAAGACAGAGTCTAGTGTGTGAAAAGTAGCAACAGAATATGTGCTATGAAAAGCTATTTGAAATAAATGTTACCTGCAATGTGGCAAGAAAAAGAGGTAGCATGACTGTAGAGAAATGCATTTTAATTTGGAGTTTGGACTGCAGCAGAACTACACCTTTAGTTTTTAAAAGTTTGCTCTCTCCACAGAGAACAGGCAGGAGAGAGGAACTCAAACCTCACCCAGCCCAGTTCTTTAGAAATGGGTCAGAGATAGCTAGATGGTGAAGTCACTTCTCCAGCTTGAAGACAATGAGTTGGAATAGAAATTTTGGAAATTTAATCATCGAAGCCCACTTTTGCATGCCCAGTAGAACCAATTGCAATCTGCAAATGCCCAGCAGAACCAGGCCCCTCTGATAGTGCTATCCCAACAGAACCAAAGTCAAACCAGAAAACATCGGCAGAACAAGCTGAAAGACGGCACTTTTGCATGCCCAGCAGAACCAAGTGCAATTGGTAGATGCCCAGTTGAGCCCAGGGGCACTATAGCAGTGTAAGTCCTGCAGAACCAATTGCAATTTGCAGATGCCCAGAGAAATCCAAGACCAGATGCCCAGAGAAATCCAAGCAGTGTAAGTCCTGCAGAACCAATTGCAATTTGCAGATGCCCAGAGAAATCCAAGACCAGATGCCCAGAGAAATCCAAGCAGTGTAAGTCCTGCAGAACCAATTGCAATTTGCAGATGCCCAGAGAAATCCAAGACCAGTGCAAGCATGACAGAACCTATGTCAAATTAGATAATCTCTGCAGAACAAAAATCAAGGTGGGAGCACTTTTTCAGCCCAGCAGAACCAAGGATGTTTGGTAGATGCCCAGAAAAACTAGGGCCAGTGTGCAGAAGCCCATCAAAACTCAGAGCCATTTTGGCAGTGCCATCCGAACAAAAACTATGTAAAACAGAGAATCTATGCAGAACAAACTGGAGGTGGAAATGTGCTGCTTCTTTCTTTTGATATTTTAATTTTGGGAACGGCATTTCTTCCCAATGTTTCAAGACAGATGCCACCACAAGTACATGCTCATTTCAGTCATCCTCAAATTCCTGAACTGATAAATTGACCAGTGGCAAGCTGACCTCTAAAATGACCAGCTTCACAACTGTTCAGGGGACCAGGCAGAAGTGATGCAGGGGAGGGAAAAAAATCACTTTGCAAACTTGTTGGGCATGAGAGGAGCCTCTTGGCCATGGTAGAGAGGTTCAACTAGACCATCTCTTTCATGGCCCAGTAGCTCAGAGGATTGGTGTTCTGCAACCCATAGGACTCCACAAAATACCTTCTCACCATTGCAGATGCTGTTGCATGCCTCACATTCCCAGAAGGGTTCAGTGCCAACCTAATAATCTCAATCTCTAAAGTCATCTGGGTTGTTGCCATGGGGTGGAATATTGCCTACCTGGAGAGATGGGGGATGAACCTCAGCTAACCTGCTCTCCACCCACCCCCACCCCCCGCTTGCAACAACATTCCTCTTTTGTCCTGCATGTGCTTGATGTATTGTTTCTCTAGTGAATGAGCTGGGCAGCCCTCTCGCTAATCCTGCCATTGATGTGAAGATCACACATGATCACCAAAATATGTACCTTCTACAGGACAAGACTTGATGCCCTCTTTCAGCCTCTGCACCAGTGCATGCACTGCTAGAAACAAGCCTATACATTCTACAGCTGGATCCAGAAAGGAAGCCAAGAAAGGAGTTGCTGAGTCAAACAAGAGCAACTGTGTGTGTAAGTCTTAAATGGATGAAGGACCTCTATAATCTGAGAGATAGAGAACCACTAATCCTGGTTGAGCTGTCTCTCCTCCCTCGCAGCCTCAGTCTCAGAGATCAAAGCAGTCAGAGCCTTCTTCTGCTCCAGCAAATGCAAATGCTCAAGTATGTGTAGGTGGAGTTCCAGTGAGTGCAGTGCCTGATTCTTACACCGCTAATGGGTAACCACACTGTGCAAGAAGTGATCCATGAGATGCCAGCATTTTTGGAGGAGATGTCAGAGCCCTTGGGGATTGGGCGGTATAGAAATCCCATAAATAAATAAAATAAATAAATAAATCATGGATCAATATCCAGACCAATGACTTGCCCATTCACCACTCCATTCTTTGGATTTAAGTATCCTCAGATTTGGCCAACTTCGCTTCTAGTATATAGATTAGGTTTTATTTGTGGCTTGTGGATTCACAACCACATAAATATTATGCAGCAAGGTTTATGGGGGAAAACCAGTTTAGAGACCTAGATCTGTTTCTGATCCCAAGAAAATGGATTCTTGGAATAGAAGGGAAGGGAAGGATGTGGCAAGAAATGAAAAAACTCTGATTGCAGCACATCCTAATCATCATTGTATGATGAATTCTTGGAATATGATAATGGTCAGGTTGCTAATGTATTTTTCCTCACAGACCCCTATTGCTCAAACTGAGGTGTGACATCCAGTGGTTCCTTGTCATATTTGTTGTGGCTGGACAAGCCCTGTCACATACAGAGCTACCTTACACAAAGAATATGAAAGCTGGCTCCAAGCTGGCACAGCATTTGAGCTGAGCTGAGGTGATCGGAAATGTCTTATGAAGCTGTTTTGACAACAAAGAAAAGCAATGGCATTCCAATGGATAGTGGGAGAGATTCACAGTCTCTTCGTACAGACAAGGTCAATACATATAAAAAGAGATGTTACTAATTCTTTCTGCAAAGCATTCTAACAGACGTGTGAATTAGTTGACAGGTATGGGAGAAAAATACTTTACAAATCCACCACAATGTAGTAATAACAGTTCTGACTGAGAGCAGGGAAAGCATAACAAGTCAGTTTGCCCCAGGGAAATGGAGGTAATGGAAGACCAAAAGAAGGCTGAAAAGCCTTAGAAAGGAATGCAGGAGGGAATTTTCTCAATTGCAGGAGACAGCTACCCTCTTGAATCCATATTAAACTCAGTGGGAATAAAAGCCTGTTGGTTGTATTTTTTTTTTAAAAAAAATCTGCCCCTGCCCCTCCTAAAAACATTCCTTTTCAATTAATTTGTTGATCCCTTTTTAAAGGTCATCATTATTTTCCCTGAGTAAAATTGTCTTTTCTTCTGGAAGATGCATCTTGCTTTAAATTGCTGCCAACTCTAATCAAAACTACCTACGCAACACAACTGACCCCCCCTTCCCTGCTTTTTCCTGGTCTTAGATTTTCTTTTAGGATTACTGCAAAATCTGGAAATTGCAAGATCTATTGTCAGAATACCCTAAGGCCTGCCTGGCAACATTCCAGGCTGAAGCTTGGTTAGCGAATGCCCTAAAACTTGGATATAGCATCAGAAAAGAGGTCAGGAAGGCTAGGAGCTTCTTGGTGAGGCTGTAAGTTATTCCAGAGAGCTTTTCAGCCTCAGCTTCGCAAAGGGTGAAATGCCCTGCTGGTGTGGGGGAGGGCATAAGGGATTTCTAGATTGGGATTTAATTTTTTTAAAAAATCTGTTGTTTCAATGTTTGTTCCTTAAAATTGTTTTGTATTGATACTTGCTTTGAGCCTCAATATGCTTAGGAGAAGGGTAGGTAACGATAGATAGATAGATAGATAGATAGATAGATAGATAGATAGATAGATAGATAGATAGATAGATAGATAGATAGATAGATAGATAGATAGATAGATAGATAGATAGATAGATAGATAGATAGATAGATAGATAGATAGATAGATAGATAGATAGATAGATAGATAGATATGGAAAGTTAGACTTGCCCATGTAACCCCCCATACCCTACATATATTGTATTGTAGGGGTGTGACCATTTTTCCCAGTATTTTGCAGGGATGGGTTTTCCCAACCTTTTTTTGGCATTTTTGGAATTGTTCATGTCTTCTAAACCTTGGCTCAGCCAAGTCCAGCATTTGGCACTGTACCTCCACCACCTTTGTTGTCCCCATGGTTTCCAGAGGCAGCAACAGCACTGAGCTGAATGCTGGGCCTAACCAGGCTGAGTTCAGCATTCTGCTCTCTGCCGCCTCCGACCCTGTGGAGGCACTGTTCAACAGGTATTTGGGGTGGGGGGAGGGAGAGGGGTTCCCTTCTATTTATTAATGGCAGCAGGGCTGAAACAGCCTGAAAAATGTAAAAAAAAACCCTCAGCATTTAGGGGATCTACTTTTTAACTCACTTAAATTACCAACATTTTTATCTGGTCAAAAATAAAAAAGCCAAAACCTTTTTGGGTTTATTTTTGGTTCAGCTTTATCTGAATGCAGTTCCATTGATTGTCAGTTCCATTAAGATTAGGCAATGGCAGCACTATCTGTGTGCTGCTGTTTTCTGATTCCTGTGCATCTGATTGCTATGTTTCACTTTAAATAACTGTTATTCTTAATATACTGAACAGATTTCTCTTCTGTTTGGGTTGTTCGCTGCATTTATAGCTGTTTAAGAGACAGCTTAAATGCTTGCTAACACATTAGGTATCATTTGATTATCTGGAAGTGATCCTTCAAACAGTAAATAGGGTAACTCTAGACTTTAGAACAATAAGCAATTGCTAATTGTGTAGCTTTCAAAGAGGGTTTCTCTCAAGAGCCAGTTTGGTCTTGTGGTTAGAGGACTGAACAAGCTCCCAGGAGGTTTATGTTTAAATCCCCACGCTGCCATGAAAATCACTAGGTGACCTTGGGCTATATACTCTCCCTCAGTCTAAACTACCTCACGGGGGTGTCATAATAATACAATGGTAGATAAAAAGCAAATAAAAATGAAGGATGCGTATTTTAAGGGCAACCATATCCTGGCTGAATAGTTTAACTTTCCATATTAAAGCATTAGTAATTTACCAGGTAGTGTTGGAAAATAACAGTTACATATTCTTTACTAATCAAAATTTCAGTTTGTCTTCAAAAGCACACTGAGGTGCCAAACAGTACAAGCAATAACATTATTTAATTTTCAGTAATCTGGCAAGGACTTCTACATATTATATAAGGGAACCCTACCCTGCTTTCAGATACCTTTTCAGTGCAACTTTTGTAATAAGGCTGGAGGGTCATCCAAATATTAATAAATGTTTATAAATTGTGGGAGCGATGGTGGCTGAGCTGCACATGCTGGTCAATCCAGTTAAAAGGTGCTGCTAGACATAGAAGACAATACTGATTGACTAATCATCTTACTTGATAAGGGGTCTTCTGCTTCCCAAAAGCAATTAGCATGGGTACAAAAGGTGGACATACCAATGAAGCTAACCAATGGACAATTCCTTCCTCTATCTGATTGGGTTTTCAGGAAATATTCAGGAGGTTTTACACACCACAGTTTAGTAACTGTGGTGTGTAACTGTGAAAGGAAAAACTGTGGAAGGAAAAACCACTAAACTGTGGGTTAGTAACTGTGAAAGGAAAAACAGATAGACAGACATTTTGTACAGTGAACAGGAGAACAAAAAGTTGACTTTCTGTAACATTCAGGATTGGTTCCATGCTTGAAATCATTGAACTATATATTTCCCCTCCTGTGCCAACAATAGTCAAGGCCAAACCGGACATTACATTTTTGGGCAAATTGTGTCAGGGTTTTTCCACCCTAACTGATGTTTGCTTCAGTCCCACAGCAGCAGCAGCAGGGAATATAATTATAAGAGCAGAAGGACACTTTCCCCACTTGGAATTGTGGTGTGGAAGGAGGAGGGGCCCTTGTCCCCCCCCCCAATGGTTTTTGAGAAGTTGAAAGGATTTGGGCAGCAATTTATTTACATGACTTCAGAGCAGCATAGGGAGTATTCCAGTCACATGCCAAAACAAACTTGTGTAAATAATTCTCTTCCAGTGGCCATTACAGTTTCTGAAAGTGGTGTGAGGGAGAAAGGAGTACCCCTCATTCTGCAGCTCCAAGTGACCTTTAAAATAACATTCCATGCAGCAGTTTTGTGACCCTGCAACAAACATGAGTTGGGTCAGGGAAACCTAGACACAAATCATCCAGAAAAGTAACATCATGTTTGGCCTTCAGTTGTGAGGAGCATGTTGGTGAAGTGAACAGTACAATAATGTTAGAGCTCATCATATACTTGATTTCTATGACTTGGGAGAAAAAACTTTACATAGAACTGCCATTTTCAGCAGAAGTCCCAAGGGCATATCTACAGAAAATGTTGTCCAGGAAAAGCAGTGAAATTGCACGCCCCCTCCAAAATCTGATCCCCTGAAAGGCGTTGAGGACTGAGAGATTTGGGTGGAGTAGTGTTCATTTTCAGTATTAGTTGAGTGCAGAAAACTATTCACAGCTCCAGAGAGTCTTTTAGTCTTCCAGTCCGGGGGCTGCCCGCATTAGTGTAGAACCTAAAAATAGTGGCTCCCATCCAACTGGCCAGCAGAGCCCCAGTAGTGCAATAAAAAACATCAGAAGAGCCATGTTGGATCAAACCCCAGGCCCATCTAGTCCAGCATTCTGTCCCCACAGTGGTAAACTGGCTGCATCTAGGAAACCCATGAGCAGGGAGAGTAGTTGTGTTAACTAAAGGAAGGAAGGAAGGAAGGAAGGAAGGAAGGAAGGAAGGAAGGAAGGAAAAACATAGACAGACAGATGCACTGTGGGAAGGGAGGGAGAGAGGAAAAGACTGACAGGAAGAAAGCCCCACCCTGTTGCTCATCCATTTGTACCCCTTCCTCCTGCAGGCAATATGGGATGCCTGGGTGCAGGAATCTCAGGAAAGATGGGGAGGCTGAACTGAGCTGGCCAGCCTCAGCAGGCAGGAGGCAAGAAAAGCAAAGAGTGGAGAAAGAGCCTCTGATCTCCCGCCAGAGGCATATTTAAGGAGGGAGAGGGGGCTGACACAAAACAACAGGATTCTCTATCCCCTCCTGCAACCCCCCCCCCCAAAATCACTTCACTACCTGCACAGAAGGGCCACAATGGTAAGCTGGGGCCAGCAGGTGGAGGGCCATGATTAGCCATGTTGGCAGGCCAGTATGTTCCTGGGCACCTGCCCCAGGCTATGCACTGCAGCCTGCCTGGTGACTAGCCCAGCCAAGCCTTATGCAGTAGCACAGCCATGCCTCCCCACCTCCAGCCAACCACCCAGCCCCTGTCTAGGCAGGAGAGAGTGCGGGGAGGGGCAGAGGAAAAGCATGCCCTTAATACACTGCTCTTCCAGCACCTGGGCACCAGAAAGCAACTTTGTGAGAGCTGTGTCACCACTCACCAGTGCCTTTTCTGTGCCAGGGGAGGAGTTTTGTGACTTCTGTTCTTCACCTTCTCTACTCTGCCACAGCCCAGCTGTCTTGCATCCTTCCAGGATTAGTGGGCCACTGTAGCCAGACAGGCAGAGGGACTGGAGTGGGAAGTGGAGTGGAGGCTCTGGGCTGCCTTGCACCCCCAAGAGATGTCCGTGGTGTAGGCCCTCTCTGTCTCTCAGAAGTTCCATTAGTTTCACAACAAATCACACATTATGATCCAATCTTTCAATTTTTTTCTTTAATATTAAGCTTACTTGAAAGGGGAATAGTTAATTTGGATCAGGACCATTGTGTTGGGAGAGGAGGCTTTTTAGCCTTTCTTCTGATGGCACTTTCCTAATATAAATTTTCCTCTAGAACTGTTTTAGTTATTATGAGTAGAGGAGGAATCTTCTTCTTACTTTTTCCATACCTTACTTTTTCCATATCATACCTGTTAGTGGTTTGAAGGGTATGATTTTTACTGCAGACAGTGGCCCTTTCCGCACAAGCCCCTGAAAATCTTTTTGTTTTACTTCTTTGATATAATGCTACAGGGCTTCAAAGCCTCGTGCTATGATTCTTTAGGGGTCATGTCTATGTAGCTACATACAGGAAGAAAGGCACATCTCAATTCAAGACAACTTCTCTTGATATTCTAATATCATTTTAAACAAGACGCTGAGAGTCAAGTATAATTAGTCCAATTGTAAACAAGACTCTGGAAACCAAGCACAAGCCGTTTTCACGATAAGAAGTCTGCTTTCAAAGGATTTTTCTTCAGGCACAAAGCCTCTATATCAATGTGGCTTGAGTTGGATTACATTCCTATTTTTCTTTAGTTTGAGACTGTAAACTATCCTTGTAACCAAAGTGACTTATGCTGTAACATAAATCTCACATTAAAAATATGCATTTAGATATAAAACATATAAATCCCCTCCCCCCCAAAAAAATACAAATTACTTGAATCACATTCCTATATATTTCTGGCAGAAATGCCACAAGGAGTCTTGGCAAGCAAATGCTCTCAATGAGAAGCTGCTACAATGTCCTCGGCTGGTTATAGACCTTAATTAGTATCAGGTGCAGAGCTCATCTGAATGGGCTTTTACTCTAAAGTCATATAACCCATTCCTGCATTAAGCTTAAACTTAACAATGAAAGACTCAGGCATCATTCATAAACAACAAAAAAACTGATTTCACCCAAAATTTATAAGTAACAGGAATAGTCAATGTCTGTATTCAAACCCCATCTAGTGAAGATCCATTTTATTTCCATCTGCAGAAGATGTTTGCAAATGTCTATTCTTCTATATTTATTTGGTCTGTATTGATACAACACACAAAAAGAAAAACCATGTTCATTATGACCATATTCCAGACAGTGGTTGGCAAAGGAGGTACCCATTCTACCAGTGTGTACAATTGAACAATGTTCTAATATTCTTGTTCTGATAATTCTTTCTGTTTTACTTACATAAAGATCCATGCATGTACATTGTAGAAGATAGATGCACTTTGATGTAGAACATGAAAAGAATTCTGTTAAGTGCCAAACAAAGTTGGTAAATGGATCTTTAATGGTTTTAGTTTCCATGACCATTTGACAAACACTACAATGTCCACATCTGTGCATACCCACTGTAGAAAATCTAGGACGTAGTATCAGTAAATAATCTGACTGGGTCAACTTTTGTCTTAAATTTATTGTCCTCCTGTAGCCAACTCTAGGTATAGTTCCACAACCTGGGATCTCAGATACAATGTGCCAGTGTTTATAATGTGTTTATTTTGAGTGGCTAACTGGGTATATTCCATTCTAAAAGTAATGGAAGCCCTTCTGTTTGTAATAGGCTTATTATACAGTGTCTTTCTGCTACGTTGACCTATTTTATTCCAAGCCCTATCCAACACCTGTTTGGGATAACCTCTGGCTTTAAATTTGCATAAGGGTTTCCTTGCCTTTCTATTAAAATCCTGTTCTGATGTAGAAATTCTCTTCAGTCTCACCAGTTGGCTAAATGGTAAATTGGATATATTGTTCTAAAGGGTGAAAAATGGAATTTGTTGAAGAAACTATAGGTCTACCAGGAGGAAGACACTCAGGTTTATGGATTTGGGGAAGTAAATAGAAGACTTGTGTTCTAGGAACCTCATTGATCAGAAATCTACTTAAAGGTTCCCCTATAATGCCCATAATAGTGGCATCCTGAACTACTATTTTCACTAACGATGAAATATGTTCAGTGGGGTCTTGTATTTCAACCTAGTGTTCAGTGTTATTCAATTGTATATACATCTCAGCCAGGTAGTCATTTGTATCCATGATAACTCCTCCTTTATATGCTTGTTTAATAGTAATATTCTTGTCATTCATGAGGCCTAGAAGTATTTCGTGGTCTCTTTGGGATATATTACTATGCATTCTCACAGGCTTCATGGAGTCCTCTAACTTAGAAATGTCTGTAAAGGAGCAGTTTTTCAAAGACTGTAAAATTAGAGGCATTCCAGGTGGAACAAAAGTAGATTTGGGGTTTAATTTACTAACCTCCTTTATAATAGGCTGATCACCAAACAGGACTTTTAATTTGAGTTGTCTAACCATCTTAAAAAGATCGATGCAAGTTTGCATGGGACTAGATCTGGGAGTGGGGACATAACTCAGACCCAAATTTAGGATCCTGTGCTCCTCTTGTGTTAATATCCAGGAGGGCAGGTTAACTATCAGGTCCTCCTCCTGCCACTCCAGGCAGGACGAAAAAAAGAAGGTCCTTGTCTTTGTCTGCTACTTCTACGTTCTCTATTTTCCCCGTGAAACCTGTTATCAATCTCTTCCTCTGAAGTAGAGCCTCTGTCCTCTCTGTCAGTAAATTCAGGATCAGAGGAGGAATATCCTCCCATGTAACTCTGTTAGTCTTATTTTTAATCTCTGTTTGCCAATTGTATATATGTTTGTTCTCATAATCATTAGTATCCCTGCGGAACTTTTTTGCCTTAAACTCCTTAAGTTGGTCTTTAAAGGAATGGATGTTCTTTTCCATATCAGCAATTTTACCATCAACCACCTGTTGTGTATTTTTTTGCCATAAGCTCATTTTTCATACGTGTAATTTTTTGTTGGAGCACCTCAACCTCCTCAGTGGCTGTATCTATTATTAAAAGCATAAGATCCAGGGAACATTTATTAAGGATATTCATCCATTTATTACAGAAACATAGTAGGTCCTTTTTGGACACACAAACCTCTTGGTATCATATTGGCCTTGTAGTAATTAGTCAAAGAGATAGCATGGGAGCGGAGTCTAACCTCCTTCTTTTTTAGGAAGAGTAGTTGATGTAAATACAATGCAAGATGGCTGGTACAAGCTCTGAAAGTGGCACCGATGAAGAAGTCTGGTGACTGCAGAGTGATGTGGGAAACATTTTAAAGAGCAAGTGAAAATGCTTCCACAAAAGAATAACCTCCAGAAAACCGTTTTCAAAAATAACCACTTGGGACCAGTATGGAAATAAAATGTTTTTGGCTAAAAACCATGTAAAACTTCATGGAAGAAACGTTTCCTGCCTCAAAATATTTTATTTGGTTTGTGTGGAAAGGACCAGGGTTAACACATCCATCTTCTGGCCCAGTGAGTTAAGGGATATCAACTCTGGTTTGGAAAACTCCTCAAGATTTGTCTGAGGTGCCTGGAAAGGGTGAAGCCTCAGGCTCACAGGGATGTGAAATTGTAGAGTTCACCCTCTGAAGTTTCAATTGTGTATAGGACTCTGCCCTGAGGGTGGTAACCCTAACAGTGGCCCCTCAATCCAAATTGCACCCTTCATACCACTTTTTTTAATATCAAAGAAAATCTTGGCATGACTTCTAGCTTGGCCCTTGGGTCTTCCCAAAGGCTGAAATTCTAAGCATACATTCAAAGAGGGATGTTCCACTGAGAAAAGTTCAGGGTTTAGAATTATCAGTGGTGTAGCGCGTATGGGACAGGGGGCACGACACCCTGGGTGGAGCAGCAGCAGAGGCATGGCTGGGATGTTAAGGGAGCATGGTGTGAGTGTTCCTGGGCAGGGCAGGGGTAGGCGAGGTTGTGGCAGAGGCACAGGGCGCACGTGCGGCCCAGGCACTGTTTCCCCTCGCCCCACCTCTGAGAATTATGGTGTAAAAACCACACACTCATACAACTTTGCCATTTACACTCAGTCAGTTCATACATGACCTTCACAGGTAATCTTGCATTTTTAATATGTGAATAACAGGACAGAACTCAGGACACATATTCTTCTGTAAGCCAGTATCTGGGGGCTGGAGGCAGTCCTTGGACACAGAACCTGATTTTCTCTGAAATTTTCTATGAGTTTGGAATCACAGTATTCTATTTGTGAATCTTTAAACACAAAAGAGAGCTGGTAAACATATCTTTCAAGTCTCTCTCCCCTACCTATTTCCTGTGCCAAAAGTCATCTGCTTACAACTTACACCACCACTTGTGTTTGATTTAGTGTTTTGAATTTAGGATTTTCCTGTCAAAACAAATGCCTCTTGGATGTGAGGCAAAAGTAATCTTTTGCATGCAGAAGTAAGGCAATTATAATATCCATTTCACAGATGAGCAGAAGTAAGGCAGATTGACTCTGCTTAGCTGTAAACTAATCCAAACGCCTCGAGTCCTGTGTCCATGCCCTAGCAATTAGTGCAGACTCTATTGTGGTGTAAAGGGAAGGCAGAAAACGATGAAACTGCCTGTAGGCCAGCTGCCAAATCTTTAGTGTTAATTTTTATAAATTATTCTCTTTCTTGCAGAGTTGAACAAGTGCTGTCCCTTCTGCTGCTTTGTCTGTGCTTCTGTGCTTTGTTTCCAATAAACCAAGCGAAGAGAGCAGTATGAAAAATAAAACAAAGAGAGAACAATCTGATAAAGCTATTGCAACCAGACAAAACAACCAATGGAAGAACATACAGGATTCCAAATTCCTTTCTGCCCTGAATCCCTTCAGTGCAGCTCTATGATTATGCTTAGCCCCAAGAGTTTTGTGGCCCTCGGTAGCTGGTTTTTTCAGCACATCAAAAATGTCCCAGCACAGTGACTGGCTTTCCTAGCATATTCTTGTGGTCATCTGACATCTCTAATGTATTATTATGAGCTTACAGGAAGCAGGAAGGAACGGCAGTAAAATTAAAAGGTATGAAAAAGCTTTTTCTTTTTTGCACAAAGCATTATCTTTTACAAGAAAGGCCTACTGCCAGCAAAAGCATTTCCTATACTTGCAGAGCAGCTTGCAAACTAGCAATAATCTCATTCCCATCTTTCATACCACGAAGCTTTTGAATTGGAGGGGATCGAAAAGCATTAATTTCTCTTCACGCGGCAGGTCCTACACCTTAAGAAACCAGATCTCAGCAGTTGTTCGTTCACTCTGCACAGAGGTCCTTTATGTACATGTCAGGTGACCAGATCTCAAGCTCTGCTTTACAGAAACCATAGCAGTAAGCGACTTTCTAGATCAATACACTCTCATGTGCCTACCATGGGGGAAACTAAAGACATGCTATTGTGAAGCAAAAGCAGAAACATTTCCAAAATATAGTATCTTTTCCTTTTAATTCCAGCTGCAGGGAGAAAACCACTATTTCTCTTTTAGGAAAGGAAACTATGGAAAAAACTTGTTGATGTGGTTGCCAGTCTAGACACAGACCAAACTGAAGGTGATAGCTAATTTTAGCAGTTTGAATAGCAAAGAAGGTATGTGTGCACTATTGGTAAGGATATGGTATATGCCATGTGCATCTTGCTGCTTTGAAAGAATAAATTGATGCTTTGTGAAAAGCTGTGCCCTTTTATTAAATGAATGTAATCCAAGGTCAAGGAGTGTGGGGGAAACTCCTGAGCCTCCTTTTGGGATCTGTGTCACAAATCAACCTTGCACAGTTCTAAGAGAAGCAATGTTGTCAGTTACTTCTCTGGGCTTCACTCTGGCCTCATATTTTTCACCAGGCATGATACTAAAAAGAATGGACTGTTTATACGATCAAGAAATTAAACATGTTGGCAAACATTTCAGGAATCATTTACCAATTTTACAGGTGCATACTCCCTGCATTCACAAACAATCTCTCAGATCTTCATACACACATCTCAACGTTACAGATTAAAACAGATACACAGAAATGCGGATAAGCAATGCTGGCTCTGACCGTGCTGCAGCACATGGTTGCTTTTGGGGACTTTACAGCCCTACCTCTTCTCATCAGTGGTCTGCACTTAGGATTACCAATTTCCACATGGAGTTCAGACTCCCTCTCCAGGCACCACCCCAAATTTCCAGAAATTTTCCAAGCCAGAATTGACTCTCTTATCTGCAGTGACTGGCCTCTTTCCAACATAATGTTGCCAACTTCCAGTTGGGGCTAGAAATTTTCCAGTGCAGCTGATCCCCAGACTATGTAGATCAGTTCTTGGGGAGAAAATGGCTGTTTTGAAAGGCATTATGCTCCCCTTCACAAACTCCACCCTCATCACATTCCACCAGCAAATATTCAGGAACTTCTGAACCCAGAGCTGGCAGTCCTTTTTTTCACACACAACTCTGAGCATAACCCAAGGAGACCTTAAGTCATGGTTAGGTGGACATGGAAAGTCACAGGCTCATAACAATAAGAGGATAGTTGAGCCAGCAGTGGGATCTGTCAGGATATTGCTACCCTACACATATACCATTGTGATCACCACCTCCTGCTGCTGAATCCTGTTTAGCCCAAACCAATCCTGAACACTGCTAGTCCCCATTGTCTCTTTAGTCATTCCTCTTTAGCCTTAGTTCGAATTGGTGTAAACCTGTGGCTCTCCAGATACCATGGATCTACAATTCTACCATCAGCCCCTGGCTACCTGCTGTGGCCACCAGTTGGCCATGGTGGCAGGGGCTGATGGGAATTGTAGTCCATTAATATCTAGAGAGCCACAGGTTGCAGACCCCTGGTTTAGCCTTAGCAACTCTGGCTTGGGAAGTTTCTGGAGATGTTGGAGATGGTTTCTAGAAAAGGGGGAGTTTGGGGAGGGAACTCAGTCAGGATGTGATGCTATAGAATCTGCTCTCAAAACTGTCAATTTATCCAGGGGAACTAGAGTTGCCAGGCCCAGCAACCAATAAATAAAAGAATCCCATGGCTTCAAAGTGACAAAGACTATTAAAATAAGCATTTTTACTGATCCCCTTAATTAACCATAAGATTGTTTTTACAGAATTTGAAGTAAACAGACAACTGTATTGTTTCTAACAGAATGCTTCTTATGTTATTGTTACCTACTTACACCAGAGCAAGTTTAGCAATCAAAACCAAAATAGCTGTGTTATCTAGTCACACAATATTTTTCAATCAGAAAAACTCGGCATGGAAACTTGTCTCACAGAGAAAAAAAAAGCAAACTCCCACGCTGTCAAAGTATAATATGCACTAGAGCAGAAAAGTCTTTTTAGAAATGCTTCAAGTGTTATTTGGGCAAGCCTTTCCCTGTTTGGTTGAGTCTTGCTCCTTTTTGGCCCAAAGTATAACCTAAAATTTTCTTGCCTCTAACCATTCAAAAATCCAATAAACAATGAAATTGTCAACATTTATCTAATCCTTAAAACTTACAATGCCCCCTTCCACACAGCAAATGTACAGTGGGTTGCAGCCATGATAAAGGAACTCATTTTTATCCCCCATTCACATGTGTTCTGTGCAGGCAGCGTTTGGGGGCCACGGAAACAATCTGGATTGCTGTTGCATCTTTGCACAGAGATACATCTCCTTTTCAAAATTTTCCTGCAACTCATGCATAGCTACACAGGCAGGCTGAAATAAACCTCTACAGGCATACCAATGTCCCAGGATGTGACCAGCTGCACCTGTGTAGCTATGCAGCTGCAAAAAAATTTTTAAAAGGAAAAAGGGTCTCCCTGCAATGGCTCGGCAATGTGGGAAGCTTCTGCCTCATTGTGGAGGTTGGGATGGAAGGGAGGGAAACAAAGCGGCTCCTGACTGGCCATTCGCTCAGGAGCAGTTCCAACCCAGGATTTTTCAAAAGGATCACTTGAAATGAAATGGGGCAGACTCATTTGGGGGTGGGTATTATGCAAATCCCCCCCCATGAGTTATATAGCATTCCACACCCATGTTTCTTGGCTTGTGTAGAATGGGCCA
Organism: Sphaerodactylus townsendi; assembly: GCF_021028975.2. Classification (NCBI taxonomy): domain Eukaryota; kingdom Metazoa; phylum Chordata; class Lepidosauria; order Squamata; family Sphaerodactylidae; genus Sphaerodactylus; species Sphaerodactylus townsendi. The sequence goes on from NC_059431.1 coordinate 43,629,924, forward strand.
GTGAAAAGCTTCACTTAAACATAATTCCAGCCATTCTGTGCTGGTCTTATAATAATATTTAAAATTAAACATCACAGCATAAAATAAAGACAGTTTACTGCTGTTGTAAATACACAAGCTATTTCCTATCCAAAAAAATAAATACCTTAAATGAGGAAAGTGTTGCTTACAGCATTCTTCCTTGCCCACCAGTGAGAAACCTCTGCATTCCTCTAACAAGAGTGAGGCTACTGCTACAACAGCTGAAATCAGTCACCACAGCACCAAGTCTGTGTGTACTTATACTTATGGGAAGAGATATAGAAACTGATTCAGACCAGAAGGTTCAACAAAATTCAGACAGAAAATGTAGAAAGATTCCAATTGGTGGATTCCCTTAGGTACATTAAGTCGATGTTTAAGCCAAGTATTGACAACAGCCAAGACAAAAAAAAACAACTACAGAGATTCTAGAGGGTGTTGTTTCTCTATAAAATGCTGGACCAGTGGGGCTGATATAGTGTTGGATCCTAGATGCATGTTCCAAAATTCTGCCCTTCACACTGTGTGTTGTGCTTCCAATGTACAACAAACCACATTCACAAAAATTGCATAGATTGCATTTTTGTGTTACAATTTGAGAAGTGTGGTAGCACCTTACTATAATTTACAACCAGTAATTTAAATTCTTTCACTCCCATGTTAATGAGCAAGCAATGCAGTGGCCGTACTTGAAATGTCCCTTAGTGTGGGGTCTCTGCTTTTGATCTTATAAAACATAGATCTTATAAACACATTACCTAATGTTTTAGTGTGTCTTAACCCTATCAAGAGAGGTAGATCACACCCAGAGAGATCCTGTACAAGAGGCCAATATTTGTGGATTATATTTTTAATTTTGGTACTAATGGGTGAATATGATAAAGAATATGCAAGTCTATCACTGCACACCTGTGTTTTGATAATAATGAGATCTCTTCTCTCTAAAGAAACTGCTTTTATTCTAGCATTCTTAATCACATTCCAAGCATAGTCCCAGTTAAGTAACTGCACCTCTATAGATCTTGCAAAGAGTTCATATGAAGGTAAGAATTCCTGTCAATCGGTTTCTTATGCATATTGACATATCATTTACCATCACAACCCACTTGTACCAAAGTGTCAAGAAAAGTCACTGCTCTGTTATCTGCTATAGCATAAAGTTGATAGTGGGGTGCAAAGTGTTTAACCAATGAATAAAATTCCTGTGAATTCCCAAAAATCACAAATAAATAATCTATAAAACATTTGAAAAATATTTTGAAAGAAGGGATTAACATGAGAATGCAAAATATATGTGTTCAAACTGGGCCATAAACAAATTGGCTACTGAAGGCACTAAAAGGCATCCCATCAAGACACTCTGGCCCCTTCCGCACATGCAAAATAATGCGTTTTCAAACCACTTTCACAACTGTTTGCAAGTGGATTCTGCTATTCCACACAGCTTCAAAGAGCACTGAAAGCAGTTTGAAAGTGCATTATTCTGCATGTGTGGAACGAGCCTGTGATTGTAAATAATATGTATCATCAAACCTTTAGAAAATTTGCTCTAACAGCAGATTCAATAATTCAACCAAACAGTAAGATGGGGGGGGTAGTTATAGGCCCAGCAACCAACAGGACACCAGGGACTAGGGGCATGAGGTAGCCGTTGGTGATTATCTGACCACTTCTAGTAAAACCGTCTATTTTCCATTGATTCCTAGAGAGGTATGATGCCACTTCTGCGTTTTTCCTTAGAGATTTGTCATACTATTGGCCAAACAGCCATTTTTTTTAGTTGTCACCCACCACTACTCCAAGCAGTGGGGGGAAATGAAAGGCAGAGTGGCATATCCCCAGCACCTGCTAGGAAACTGGCAACCCTAAGAGGAACTGGTCTCTATAGTCTGGGGATCAGTTGTGATTCCAGATCCAACCTAGAGATTGGAAGCCCTATTGTTGCTCTTCCTTGCCAATTATATCTTCCCATAGCTCACTTGGAACAAGAAGTGGCCAAGATAGCCATGCTGATCCTCACCGGCGCTCATGAGGCTTGAGAGTCTAGGAGGAAGAAGCAGCTAGTTTTAACATTCTGCACATGTAATTTCTGGATATGCTTCCCATTCCTGATGTGTGTACATGCACAATGTGTGGGGCATATTTTAAAAAATGAATGGAAGAAGAAATCTTGGGAAAAGGTTAGAAAAACAGCTTCTCCCTTTTATGCATCATCTCTTTTCTAGCACCTGGATACTCTGAATTTCATTTTTCCTTTAGCTTTCTTCTGGAATACCTGGCAATAAAATGAACTGTGTGGACTTATAGGTTCTGTGGATCTATGCAGATACAGATGCAAATCCTTTGCTCCTGTGCAGTTCCCAGGAGCATTTGGAGGATGGACATAAACTTTGTGGAACTCCCTTCCTGTTCCAAAACATTGTTTTATAATGACACCCTAGGGATTTAAAAATATGGTTTCAAAATAGGAATACTATCATAATGTCGTAAGCATTTATGAAATTTTTAGAGCATCATGATATCACTTCCTGTTTTGAAACAGGAAGTCTTCCCCCCATTTCCCCCGTACATCTCCTTTCAGCAATTTTGGGAGATTAAGAAGTGTCACTAAGAGGTTCCCCACCATTACTCAGTAAGTAGCAACCCTATGTACAGATGATCTTTTGGGTTCCAGAAGCATTTGCATGGTTATGAATATCTTGATCTAGGGATAGTTCTAAATACTCAGAATTTAGCTAATATGACAAAGTGCAGAATCCCATCCTTACTAGGCAAAAATCACAATAAACAAAACAAGTTTCTTCTGAGAAGTAACATTGTCTCTTTGCCTCCTCTTGCTGTACTCCTCATTTCACAAGTATCACCCCATCCTCCATGTGCCCATGAGAAGCATCCTGTGTTCCTTTGCTGTGCCATTGTAGCAAGGCCTTGAATAAACACTAGGCCATGAAACTACACTCTAAAGATGATTAAGCCTGGATACAGCCTGATTGCCTAATTAAGCCCATTCATATCTTTGAATTGGGTATTTATTATTGTCCTCGGGGAGAGGATTAGTATTTATAGACATCACAAAACAAGTGCAATCTAAAGATGGAACAGTGCCCTAATGTTTGGTGAGCAAATTATTAAACAATGAGTCCAACCTTCAGCCTAACTCCTTCAAACTCATTCCTAGGTTGAGTTTCAGCTAGGCACATCACATGATATCTTCTTGACTGACATTCCAGCTTCTACACCTGTTGACTAGAAGAGGAGAGAATAAAGTGTATTTTAAGTCACAACAAAACTTAGTCATCTTTGGGGACTACATGAAGTTCAACGGAGCCACAAATCTCAGCTTTGGAGCTCAGTGGGGAAAGGAGCTTAACACTGCAATCCAGATGGAGGAGCAGGAGGCAGCTGGAGATGGCACCATGAAGGCAGCACTGTGCCACCTGCACCGGGGCTTTGGGTGGTAAGGAAAGGCAGGGTTTTCCTGCTGCCCAAATTGCCCCATAGGCAAAACAGGCTTACACCACTCAAAAGTGCAGGATGAGTCTGCAGGCCTAGAGGATGATGTTCCCTGGCTGGAATGCTAGTTGAAGCCAACTAACATCAGCTCCACCCCCAGGAACACTCTGGTCCACCCCCCACCCCTGCCAGAATCTGCTCAGTTGCCATCATAGCCCAGTTGCCATCAACAGCTTCCATTTCCAGGTTTTCCACCAACACTGGCAGGCGGAGGGGGCAAATGCATCAGTGCAGTCCTCTACCACTTCCTAAGGTCATTCACCAACCCCATCTGAATCAGGCTGTACAAGATCTTCCTACTGCTGTACAACGGGTCCTTAGGCCCTTAGCTGTGAGCAGCAAGCTAGTTCAGATGAAAAGTTGAACTCGGCACTCTCTGTAATAACCAGCCAAATACATCAAGAAAGTTTTAAAGCAGGACATAATGTAGATTATTGGAAGCAACAATATCTAGCATGCAAAAGAACCGGTCACCAGCAAGGGTCACCGAAGTGTTCAACTAGATAGGGATGTAAGGTCAACAATCTTTCAATCCTTTCGTGTCACCAAATCTTGTCAGTCCTTAGACTGATACTCTCTGGTCAAATTTCTTCCTTCTTCTTGGAAGTTCTGTTTTCCATGCCTTCCCTGCCCAGCAAGCTAGCTGAAGGCTATCCCTGTCTCTCAGTTTTCCTATCTGAAATGTAGTTCCCTAATAAATATTTAACTTCCTTGTCTGTTGCACTACACAGCCCTATTCTTGAACTTACACCTCTGTGTGTGCACTATCAACTTCATTCAAGCTTATGAAAAAGTCCCAGTTTCAGAAGATCATTTTCTGCACTATTTTAAGATGTATGTGTAATAGGCATGGTATTTTAACAAGAAATTCTTAACCAATTTCTCAAAAAAGAAGAGTTAATTTTATAACCGGCTTTTCTCAACCTTTAAGGAGTCTCAAAGCAGCTTATAATCACCTTCCCTTTCATCCCTACAGTAGAAATGTTGTGAGGTAGGTGGGGCTGACAGAGTTCAAAGTGAACTGAAACTAGCTCAATGTCACTTAGTAGATTTCATGTGGAGGACTGGGGAATCAAACCCAATTTTCCAACTAGAGTTTACTGCTCTTAACAACTGCACCCCACTCACTCTCAGCATGTTTATTGTGAAGAAAAACTGTTTATTATGAAAAAACTCAAAATAGTCTTAATTTCTATTGATTTGGTTCACTAGTTTAAATCTTTGGTTTTAATGTGTTGTACCTTGATATGTCAACATCTTCTAAACTATTAAATATGGTTATTTTTAGCTCAGTGCTATTTTTAGCAGGAAAAAAATCTTTTCCTATCTAATTCCTTAAACTTTGTAACTCTATGCTCTTCACTCTTCAGCACATTTTCTGTCATTCCTTCAACTCACATTGCTTAGCTGTTTCTCCTTCTTGTTAGTAGTTTCCATACCTGGTTGTGCAGGTACCCATTTAACCAATTATATCCCAGTTCTTTTCTAACCAATGAAATCCTGTTTTATAAATTCAAGCAACAGAATGCAGTATTCTTTGTGAAGATGCGTAATGAAAGGCTAAAAGATACATTCAAAATATCTTTCACATATATACAAGTATATGATGAAGTTATTTCCTCAAAACTACATCAGTTCTATTATTAGAAACAATTAATACAACTCTCTGCAATTAATTATCCAACCTCTTATAAAGCTGCCATATCTGTTCCATTCTCAAAGGAAACAGAGCTGTCCCTTGAATCCCCTGAGCAATCATTCATTTACCCAGTGATTCAGTCATTTATGATCTTGTGTGCCATCACCAAGTTAAGACTTTGAAAAAAACTGGGTTTTTTTGTTTAAATATTTATATCCTGCCTTTATTTTTGATCATATGATTTTAAACAAGAATTATTTTAAAAAACACCTTTCTCCAAAACAATGTATAGAAACAAATTGATTTTTTTTCATTTTTTGTTTTGTGTGGCTGTCATTCAAAATTATCTTGAAATTAGCTACCTTCCTTTTTGTACAGAGTCTTGTAATTCTTTCTAAAATTCACTGAACTGTATTTTTTCCCCCAAATTTCAGATTTTCAGATTACCATTGCACCTTCCTTTCCATGTTGCGTTTGAAAGATCGTGCTACTGTAAAGATACACTGGTGGTATTTTTTTTCCTCCCATGTACCTCCTGGTCAAAGGACATGAAAGGGTAAACTGAACAGATGAAGTGGGGAATAGAAAAGGGCCCTTTTACACATTTGATGAGACAGTAGGAAGGGAAGCAAACGATGTTACAAGGAGACCTCAAACAATATCTAAAATGAGGTGTTTGGTTTCAATTCAATGAAACTTAATGAAGGGTTTTGATATGATAATCCCACTTAAATGATTACAGAGTGCTGTGTGGATATCAGGTCATGGGGGAGGGGTGCTATAATACTCTGCACATCCCTGTTCTACTCTGTGAAAGTGTCAGATCTGCTGTTTTGCTAAAGATAAATTTTTCATGCTCCAAATATTCAGAGTGAAAATAAACTATACTAATAGCAAGATGTGTAGTGATTTGCACATTATCCAATCTATTGAGTTATTCCTGACTGTCCCTATTCTAGTCCTTGATTTGCAGGCCAACTACTCTCTGCAGCTGGAGCAAATTATATCAGCAGAAGTGCTGATGTGACCACAAGTTGACAAAAGGACATGATTTCTGGTAGCAGAAAAGCAACTAGATTTTATGAAATTGTATCTAATAATGTTGTTTAACTCATGGATCCTGCATCTGACGTCTACTTTTTATCCAGCCCTTTCAGCAGCTCTTTGTTAACAGTCACTCCGAAAAGGAAATAAAATGTAGGCATTGAAATAAAAATTGCTCTACTCTTTTTAATAGCTCAGCTGCAGGCGCTATTGTTTTACTTAATGGATTGTATAACTGAAGTCTTTCCTCTCAACTATACTCATTTGGCTTCCTAGTTACCAAACTAAACTACAGTGTCTTGGGTTTCCAAAGAAGGAAGGATGGGAGGAAGGTGAGAGAATGAAATGCTCTTTTTTCATTTTCAGAAAATAACTATGGAAATCTGATTGACAGGTTAGAGCAGCAAACATGGGAGTTGAAGTCTGGATTGTGCTCCCAGCTGTGTCGCTCATTAGGTGTTGATATTGGGTATATTTAGGATGCAATTTTTAAAATATACACACTTGGGCATAAGTGTCATTGAACTTGATGGAGTTTCGTTCAAAGTAAATGTGCATAGAGTGGGGTTCCATATATCAATAGCATTTAAAAATGTGGCCTTTGATGGTGACTGTAAATGCACATTTCAAAATCTTGAAGTCTTAATTTGAGTATGTTGAGGGGGGGCCTTCAATTATACTAGAATGCCAAAACAATAAACAAAAAACTAATCTGCCAGTTCCAACTGATAATGGTCTGATAGTCTGCTCAAATTGGGGAGAGGGGAAATCTGGTCGGGGGGGAAGTTTGAAAAGAGATCAGGTTGTGAAAAGTTTCTCAGCATGAAGAGATTCCTTCAGATGCCCCAGTTTTAAATCCTGTATGTAGTTTTAGATCCATTATGCTTTAAATGTTGGGACAGCATCATGTGTATTGATCTCCGTCTTTGGCAGCCCTGGTGGATCTAATGCCAAGACTAAATCTTGAGTTATCTTTGTCCAAAAGTAAGCCATAAGCTGATCCAGAAATGCAAATGAAAGTGAAGGCCTATCTATGACTGGTATGATAAATAGTATGTGGATGAATGCAGTCTGAAACTGGAATATTGTGAACTGGTTGCGTGATTTTTCTCCATTGTTGAGGTTGCAGCTCCATCTATATTCTACCACTGCTAGCAAACTTTGGATAGTGTTATCAAAGTGTAATAAAAGTGAGCAAAGTTGAAAGTTGAATATGTAGTGAAACAATCATAATATCAGTTCTTCTCAACCCAAACACTACAACATTGTGGTTGTGCTTGTTGATTCTTCATGTTGTTCTACAAAGTTTCACAGACAAAGCATCACTGCTGTTTGTTGCTTCACCAAACTATACTACTCCTATATAGCAGTAATTGCTTTGATATACAAGGCAAAGTTCATTCTCAATGTGGGTGTAGTCAAGTTTATTTATTATTTATTTTAGTTAAGTAAAGTTTCCCCTTCAGTTGTGTTCAACCCTGGGGTACCACTGCAAGCACTGATTTCATAGGCAAACTCCCCAGCTATTCTTTACCCCCTAGCTATGTGCTAGGTACTCATTTACTGACCAAGGAATGGATGGATGGCTGAGTTGACCATGAGCCAGCTGCCAGGATATCTGACCCACAGGGGGCTTGAACTCCTTTCCATGTGAGCGGCAGTGCAAGCACTTAACCACTATGCCACGCGGCTCCTTTTACTTTAGTTATACCCCTCCTTTCTCACCAATGGTGACCCAAAGTGGCTTACATTATTCTGCTCTCCTCCATTTTATCCTCACAACATCCCTGTGGGATAGATTAATCTAAGAGACTATTCTTGGCACAAGCTAAATCAGATGAGTTGCCAGGTCCACCCTGGCCACTATGAAAGATGGGGGGGGGGGGGTTGGCCCTGCCAGATCCAAGCAGGGAAACTGGGAATAGACCCTGGGAAGGGCAGGGACCTCAGTGGGGTACAATGCCATAGAGTTCACCCTCTGAAGCATCCATTTTCTCCAGGGGAACTGGCCTGGAGATGAGCTGTACTTCCAGTGGATCCCCAAGTCCCACCTAGAGGCTGGCATCCCTATCACCCATTGAGCTTCCACAGCAAAATTGGGATTTGAACCTGGGCCTCCCAGATCCTCCATTCTAACTATTATACCACCCTGGCTTCCCATGTGTGGTTAGTGTTTGGTTCGGACAGAGCTCATGACTACTTGCTCATGATAGTGAGCTCACTATCTGTAAGCATAATCTAGCTTTCAGAGTTATTGTTACAAACAGGTGAGGAACTATGTATGCTTCCCTCAGAGCAGCAGTGGCATAGGAGGTTAAGAGCTCGTGTATCTAATCTGGAGGAATCGGGTTTGATTCCCCGCTCTGCCGCCTGAGCTGTGGAGGCTTATCTGGGGAATTCAGATTAGCCTGTGCACTCCCACACACGCCAGCTGGGTGACCTTGGGCTAGTCACAGCTTCTCTGAGCTCTCTCAGCTCCATCTACCTCACAGGGTGTTTGTTGTGAGGGGGGAAGGGCAAGGAGATTGTCAGCCCCTTTGAGTCTCCTGCAGGAGAGAAAGGGGGGATATAAATCTAAACTCTTCTTCTTCTCTTTGCACCCAAATATTTGTTCAAAATTTAGGGAGGAAAGGTCTTCCTTTTCACAGTACTTACCAAAGCACTTCTGCTTTCCAGGCATCCTTGGCATAATGGAAAAGAAAATGCCTTGTTAAATCATCAAGTGCTAAGCAGGCTTTCAGCTGTGGACAATATGCAATGCACAATGCAACTGAAACAAATCATGGAGTATAACCTGTTAAAGATGTAATTGAGATACATGCAATCATTAACCTTGGAACAGACTGGGAATCAGTTAATGAATCAAATCAATACCCTCTCCACTGATCCATAATAATTTGAAAGAGATGAAAAATTTAACAGTTGCAGTATGCAAAGTTATCATAGGCTGCAATTAGCTAGCTTCTGGGAGATTATGTTACCTAGTTACGAGAGGATAAGTGTAATTTCCATAGATCTTCCAAGAGAGATTGTTATAAGGACAGGTGCCAGACAAGGAAATAGGTCAGGAAGAGACCTTAGGCACTAGCTGTCACTAGGTCAGCTTTATGCCCCTTCAAGCAGTGTTTCTGTCTTGTGATATTTTACCCATACAGCTGATGGTGATGTTAAAAAAAGGTATTTCTAGAGATTCATGAACTGAGTCTGTCCATCAAAAATAATTTTAAATGCATCATTTACATTCAGTTGCTACCTGCCTAAAACTCAGCAAAGTTTATCTAGGTGAGTTATCTTGTATTACCATTAAAAAAAACATTTTGGAAGTAGTCCCCTCTATGAGATAAAACAAATTTTAAAGTGCATAAGTGATCATAAACAGCTAAACTATGGAATAGAAATGTGTTCAGTGCTGCTGTATAAAAATGGAAGACCTTAATTACTTTACATGGTTGGGAATATAATTTGCATAACTCTGCATTTAATAAGTAAATGCTCTATTATGGTTAAAAAAATAATCCCAGACACTTTTGAAATGGTGACAGTTTCCTTTTTATGAATTTTCCAACCTGCTGCCAAAAACTGTATTGCTAATCCCAAATGAGGCTGTAAAAATTATGGCACAGGTTTTAGATATAATGAAGTTTGAGGACATATACATTTGGGAGTTAACAGTTTATGAGGGTCTCAGGGAACATGGGAGCTATCAATCTAATGCAAGGCATAAAGGCCACACAAAATCATCATATGCTAGCCCTCTGTAGACAAGCTGTGCTTTCTGAATTCAGATAAAATCTATATTCATAATGATGGAAGGAAGAGTTCTTTTTTATTCTCAGATAAATTTACAATGTATCATAAGAACATAAGAACATAACAACAAGCCAGCTGGATCAGACCAAAGTCCATCTAGTCCAGCTCTCTACTACTCGCAGTGGCCCACCAGGTGCCTTTGGGAGCTCACATGTAGGATGTGAACGCAATGGCCTTCAGCGGCTGTTGCTCCCGATCACCTGGTCTGTTAAGGCATTTGCAATCTCAGATCAAAGAGGATCAAGATTGGTAGCCATAAATCGACTTCTCCTCCATAAATCTGTCCAAGCCCCTTTTAAAGCTATCCAGGTTAGTGGCCATCACCACCTCCTGTGGCAGCATATTCCAAACACCAATCACACGTTGCGTGAAGAAGTGTTTCCTTTTATTAGTCCTAATTCTCCCCCCCCCCAGCATTTTCAATGAATGCCCCCTGGTTCTAGTATTGTGAGAAAGAGAGAAACATGACTCTGTGTCCACATCTTCTACCCCATGCATAATCTTGTACACTTCAATCATCTCCCCCCCTCAGCCGCCTCCCCTCCAAACCTAAAGGAGTCCCAAACGCTGCAGCCTCTCCCTCATAGGGAAGGTGCTCCAGTCCCTCAATCATCCTTGTTGCCCTTCCTCTGCACTTTTTCTCATCTCCTCAATATCCTTTTTGAGATGCGGCTGACCAGAACTGGACACAGGTACTCCAGAATGCGGTCGCACCACTGGTGCTTTCATATAAGTGGCATGACAATCTTTGCAGTTTTTATTCTCAATTCCTTTTCTAATGATCCCCAGCATAGAGTTTGCCTTTTTCACAGCTGCCATGCATTGAGTTGACATTACCATGGAACTATCAACTAAGACGCCTAAATCCCTTTCATGGTCTGTGACTGATAGCACTGACCCCTGTAGCGTGTATGTGAAGTTTGGATTTTTTGCCCCTATGTGCATCACTTTACATTTTGCTACATTGAACTGCATTTGCCATTTCTGAGCCCACTCACCTAATTTATCAAGGTCCGCTTGGAGCTCTTCGCAATCCTTTGTGGTTCTCACCACCCTACATAATTTGGTATCATCTGCAAACTTGGCCACCACGCTACCCACCCCTACTTCCAGGTCATTTATGAATAGGTTAAAGAGCACTGGTCCCAAAACGGATCCTTGGGGGACACCACTCCCGACATCTCTCCATTGTGAGAACTTCCCATTTACACCCACTCTTTGTTTCCTGTTTCTCAACCAGTTTTTAATCCATAGGAGGACTTCCCCTCTTATTCCTTCATTGCTGAGTTTTCTCAACAGTCTCTGGTGAGGAACTTTGTCAAAAGCCTTTTGGAAATCCAAGTAGACAATGTCCACCGGTTCACCCCTGTCCACATGCCTGTTTACACCCTCAAAGAACTCTAGTAAGTTTGTAAGACAGGATTTGCCTCTGCAAAAGCCATGCTGACTCTTTCTCAGCAGGTCTTGCTTTTCTACATGTTTTATAATTTTATCTTTAATGATAGATTCTACTAATTTACCAGGAACAGATGTCAAACTGACTGGCCTGTAATTTCCCGGGTCCCCCCTAGATCCTTTCTTAAAGATTGGTGTGACATTGGCCATCTTCCAGTCTTCAGGGATGGAGCCTGATTTCAGGGATAAGTTGCATATTAAAGTGAGAAGATCAGCAATTTCATGCTTGAGCTCTTTAAGAACTCTTGGGTGAATGCAATCTGGGCCAGGGGATTTGGTAACATTTAGTTTATCAATGGCTGCCAGAACTTCTTCCTTGTCTACCACTATCTTTGCTAGTTCCTTGGATTCGCCTCCTAAGAAGCTTGGTTCAGGTGCAGGAATGTTCCTCACCTCTTCTTGGGTGAAGACAGATGCAAAGAATTCATTCAGCTTCTCTGCAATCTCCCTGCCATCTTTTAGCACACCCTTTGTTCCTTTGTCATCTAACGGGCCTACCGCTTCCCTTGCTGGCTTCCTGCTTTTGATGTACTTGAAGAACTGTTTGTTGCTGGTCTTGATGTTCGCAGCCATGCGTTCCTCATAATCCTTTTTTGCCTCCCTTACAGCTAACTTGCTTCTCTTTTGCCACCATTTGTGTTCCCTCTCATATTCTTCATCAGCCAAACTGGACTTCCATTTTCTAAAAGACATTTTCTTTTTTCTGATAATTTCCTCAACCTCTCTTGTTAACCATGGTGGCTTTCTTTTGGACTGGGTGCTGCCTTTTCTAACCTGTGGAACACATTCCAGCTGAGCTTTTATTACTGTGTTTTTAAATAACCTCCAAGCATCCTGGACAGTTTTGACTCTCTTGATTTTCCTTTTCAGCTTCCTGCGCACTATCCCCCTCATCTTTGAGAAATTTCCCTTTCTGAAGGCGAATGTAACTACATTAGTAGTTGCCACTTGTTCGCATGCTGAGATACTGAATCTGACAGCATTGTGGTCGCTGTTCCCTATCGGCTCAACAACTCTGACTTCCTGCACCAGGTCCTGGGTCCCACATAGAATTAGATCTAGGATCACCTCTCCCCTGGTTGGTTCCACAACCATCTGCTGTAAGCCACAGTCATTTAGCATATCCAGGAATGCTCTCTCCTTACTATGACCTGAACATGCATTTTTCCAGTTTATATGGAGATAGTTAAAATCACCCATTACCACTACATTTTTGTTTTTGTTGGCCTCTCTAATTTCTTTTTCCATCTCAGAATCCTCTTGTGCACTTTGGTCAGGGGGACGATAATATATTCCTAATATTAAACTGTCCTTCACACCTGGTATCACCCTATACTTCAGTATATGTATTGGCCAATGTGAAATCCATTTTATCTGCAATCAATGATCCTTTAAAGCAAGACATTTTTGAAAAGAGGAAGTATTTATCTTTAACAGCTAAATAGGAATAATTAATTTAAAAGCTGTTTGTGTGTGTGTGTTAAGTGCCATCAAGTCACTTCCAATTTATGGTGACTCTATGAATCAATGTCCTCCAAAACATCCTTTAATTAATGGCATAAAAGACCAACAACCCTTATAAAGTCAATCCAACTCATGTTGGGTCTTCCTCTTTTCCTCCTGCCTTTAACTTTTCCTAGTGTTATTATCTTTTCCAGTTACTCTTGTCTTCTCACAATGTGTTCAAAATATGATAGCTTCCATTTTAGCCATTTTAGGTTCTACAGACAGTTCAAGCTTGATTTGATCTAGACCCCACTTATTTGTTTTTTTGGGTTTTTTTCATGGTTCACAGTATTCATAAAACTCTCTTCAAGTACAAAGCACAAGTATATGAGATGTCCGACTCATATTGTAGTTAAAAATCAGGCCAAGATATTTAAAACTTTTAACTTGTTCAATATGAATATCCTCTACTTTCCATTTGGAACATTTTCACCTTTTTGAGAAAACCATTGCACCCAGATGTGCAGAGGTTTCATCTGGTGAATAACCACAGGACACGTCTTGGAATTAAAATGGGCCGCAGCCCATTTTATTATTAAGGCAGAAGCTGGGCAAGCAAGAAGAGCACATCCGTTCAGCAGCCGGCCAGCACCCCTGGCTGACCCCAGCAACAACTCTAATCCCTATTGGGGAGGACAGAGAGGTACTGGGCCACTGGGGCGCCTGCCCTTTGTGGCCCCCTAATTGCTGGGGTGTTGAGCTCAAATTGCGGTTGCCTCCATGGCATGTGCCATGAGCCCGCCACATCCCAAGCCTCTAAGGAGACCCCCAACCGCGGGGAGGTCTGGCGTGCAAGCTCGGCCTTCCCACAAGGATGCGCTCCTCTGCCCAAACTGCCAAGGCTGCAACAAATAGAGCAGCAAACCCTTCCCTTTTAAAATAGGGAGGGTGGGTCAGTTTGCTCCAGGCATCGAAGAAGGCCAAAGCAACTGCATGCTGCCTAATATATAGGGAGCGTGCTCCACCCTTTGAACACATGTGCATCGCATGATCAGGCCAGGGTGTGGCTCGGCTGCCCAGCCGGCCCAGGGAACGCATGCTCACTGCTCCAGAGCTCACCATATGCCCTGCCCACTGTCGCAATTGCAGCCTAGTTGATTCTAGTGCCATTATTTACTTTTGATTTCTCAAAATTAACCATGAGAAAATTATGGTGGCAATAATTTATGAATGCCTACAGATAGTGTTTAAGACCAACATGTGTTTGTGAGAGAACTGCCACATTGTCTGCATAGAGAAGTAAAGGGACATGTTGTTTCCCCATTTTAGGGGGATGGCTATCTGTTTTTGTCATGTGCAAGGCTAAGTCATTAATGTACAATTGAATAAATGTGGAGCTACGATACAGCCTTGCTTGGCTCCTTTACTGTTTAATATCTTAAGGGTCAGATGTCCATCAGAAGACTATTGGATTTGACAAGAAGTTCCTAAATTCGTATTACACAGAATGATCAATAGTTGGGATTCCATATCTGCCTTGGCAAGTTTATCCCACAGAACTTCTGTAGGTACACCATCAAATGTACCTTTTAAGGTCTAAAATTGTGAAGTATCATTTTTTATGTGCTACATTAAGGAATTTTTCAACAAGAAATACCAGGACCAGACAGTGGTCAGTGGTAGATTTTCCACAAAAGAAGATGATTTGCTCATCTTCCCAAAATTTTTCCGTTTTGCATCCAAAAAACCAGTCCCCCCTCAAGGTACTTTGCATAAAGTTTGCCAATAGCAGTGAGGAGGCTTACAGGACAATAATTTTGTGGATTAGCCATTGCTCCTTTCTTGAAGATGAGGATAATGAGAGAATGGGGAAAGTTCCAGAGTAATTTAACAGTGTACAGAAGTTGGCCAGAAGAAGGGCCCACCACTGAGGATCATTTTTGATGAGGTTGTTGGTATTCCATCTGGGCCCAGAGCTTTATTAGATTTTAATTGATTTATTAATGGGATTTTTTCACTGATTTCATCAGGAGTATTTTGAAGTGATTTAAATCTGTGACTAGCAGTAGGATGTGAAGGGTCTGAAAACAAGAGTTGAAAAGTAATCAACCCATTGATGAACACTCTCTTACAATACTACATTTCAAATGAATCTACTGACTTCCTGTCAACTTTCTTCATTGTCCAGCTTTTACACCCACACATGATAACAGGGAATATTGTGGCAAGAACTAACTTGATCTTGGTTGCCAGTGACACATCCTTACACTTAATCATTTCTAGCTCCTTCATAGTTGCCCTTCTTCATTTTAGTCTTCTTCTGATTTTCTGATTGCAGTCTCCCTTTTGGTTGATGACAGAGCCAACAAATAGAAAGTCTTAAACAATTTCCTCATTGTCAACTTTAAAGTTGCGTAATTTCCTGGATAGATGATTTAATGTAGTAATATTGTAGTGGCCTATGGCTCTACAATAAAGTTGACTTGACTTAACTTGACTATATTCCTGGTGGTCATTACTTTTGTCGTCTTGATGTTCATCTGTAATCCTGCTTTGATACTTTCTGTTTTAACTTTTCTCAGTAGTTATTTCAGGTTTTTGCTATTTTCTGCCATTTATTTATTATCATTGACATATCTCAAATTGTTAACGTTCCTCTTCCCCACTTTAAACTCCACTATCTAAATCAAATCCAGCTTTCCTTATGATATATTCTGCATACAGACTGAGTAGACAAGGAGATAAAATACATCCTTGGCTAACACCTTTGCCAAATGGAAACCAATCTGTATCTCCACATTGTGTCCTAAAAGTAGTCTCTTGTCCAGAGTACAGGTTGAACATTAAAACAATCAGATGATATGACACACCCATTTCCTTTAAAACCAGCCATAGTTTTCATGATCCTCACAGTCAAAAGCTTTACTGTAATCTATGAAAAGCAGTCTAATCCCATGACAATCAAATCTGTGGGATAGCATTTTTAAATGGAAAGAATTCTGATTTAATTGGTTCACACATCAGGCTGTAGATATATTGCATACACTCTATGTGTGAGCCCATCCTGATACTATGGGGAGCTTTTGATAATAAAATGGGCAAACAATTTTCAGTATGTATGAAGCTAATTTCAGTATGTATGAAGTTCATCTCAAAACTGAAATATGATAGACTTATTCTTTCCTTCTGCTCTGGAATTTTTAAAAGTAAATATGTGGAAACTAGTTATTATTGTTGAGTGATAAATATTCAGAGTACTTTCTTCATTGTTACTTCACATGGGCAAGGCTCAGTCCTGGTTTTGAAACTAAGTTGAGAGGTAAGTATTTTTTTAATCTATTTGAACTTGAAGTTACATTTTCTGATTTTGAAAAGTTCTGCAATATGACTCTTTTTGGTGAAGTACAGTGAGAGGTCAGTCAATTAGTACATTGGCCAAGGCATGCCAGGTACAAGTTGGTGAAAAAGTTGCCCAGCCTTGGATTGATTGACAAGATTACTTTCTGATTTTGAAAAGTTCTGCAATATGACTCTTTGGTGAAGTACAGTGAGAGGTCAGTCAATTAGTACATTGGCCAAGGCATGCCAGGTACAAGTTGGTGAAAAAGTTGCCCAGCCTTGGATTGATTGACAAGATTACTTTCTTCATGTATTTTACCATGAGAAGACCACGAAGGCCTTTTCTAAAGGTAAAAAAGCAGTTGTGTCAGAGAGGATAGAGGAGCTTACAGAGTGGTTAAAAGACCAAGCTACAAATCCAGTATTTTCCATTAACTCAATCAATGGTGTAAGGTCAGGCATGCTCCCCTGCTTTAGACATAATAACACTTCACAAGGCTGTTGTAAGAATCAGAAGAGAATCATGCTCAATTTCTGAGTGCCATCTAAATACTATGCATTATTATTACAAGTTTCGTTAGATACACTTCTCTTTAGAGCTCCACAAGGACATGCAGAGATTGATAGACAAAGTGTGCTAGAAACAAGACAATTTCTATTAAGCACAGACTGAAATTCCTCGTCTGGGTGTGTGAATAAGCTGCACTGGCAAAGGCAAGAGTACAAAACTAAAATCATTTCAGAAATACATGTCAAATATATGTATATGGATGATAAACAGCTTGTTTTCTAACACCAAAAGAGAGAGAGAGAGAGAGAGAGAGAGAGAGAGAGAGAGAGAAGGAGGGGGAAAATACTGTTGTCGCTTACTTCCTCAGCATGTAATCTGTGATAACCATGCACAGTAGGATAGTTAGTTCGCTACCACATGCAAAGCAGAAAGCAGATGGTATAGCTGATATAGATCACAGGAACGTAAGTGACTGTCAGTGTGCCTGTCTCTGTATGTTCATGTGTAAATCGGCAAAGAGTTTGACATTGACATGCTCCATCAAGTCTCGTTTATAAAGTACAAGTAGTTCAACATTCTGTGCATCTGGCAACATAACGCGTGCTGTCAATCTGCTGACATTGTAACGTTAGCATCGTTCCCATCTGCGTTGTTTATATGGGGCTACTTTTCCTTACATCATCTCAATTTTGTGGAAGGTTAAACAAGCTAAAGTACCCTGAATCCAATTAAGCATTGCCATGTCAAGCTCCACAAGGTTTTAGAACACACAGTGAAGTGGCTTCTGAGCAGTAAAGTATGTAGCAAGAGTCGTTAGCTAGTTTGGCTAGTGACTCAGACTGAAAGATCCACATTATAGTATGATTATATACATTTACATGATTATATACATGTACAGAAAGGCAGACAGAAAGAGATGGAAAAGACATGGTGGCTGTCTAAAAATTATCACCGAAGAGGCCCAGTAGCTTTTCAGTTTTCCCTAACAGCCAATGATCTCTTCAAACCGGAATAAGGTGTTGTTCAGGTGGTCAAGCAATGTTCTGGGGCAGAGTCCAAATGTTCTGGGGCGGAGTCGGGGCAGAGGACACACAGGTGCACCGGGCACTTTCCCCCCTTGCTACGCCTCTGCATGACACAGTGGAGATTTAGGTCTTGGTCTCCTAGATCTTGTACAACACCTAGATTTTGATCCAACACTCTAACTAAAACACCATACTATGTCCACATAAAAATCTATAACTCAAACTTGCTGGTATTCTGTTTCTCATCCACCATTTCTCACCAGCCATTATATGTCTGGTAACTATTTTTACCAGACCAAAATGAGTATGAATGGTATGAATGAGTATGAATGGTAGGCTCTACTTCATAAAAGACCAACAAGTTTGCTGTATATAAAGGTGAGTTCTGCCATGTACTATAGATTAATCCATTTCAGCCCATTTATTAACATAGCTGTTTTAACCCTCATCTCAAGCCAATAGATAGAATGCCTTCCACAATGGGATATGTTTGTTCTGCTCACTCATTCTTTTCTCACAATCAGCCGTGAGCACTTGAAATGGTAGCTTCATATGACATTTAAAATTGCATTATATTCCCCATAAAAATGGAGCATTCTCATGGTCACAATTTATGTTCATTTGAACTTTAAGTCCTGTTCAGCCAAGCTCCAGTTCTCATTGTAGCTTTCCCTCCACATTTCTATTCTACATTTATAGAATGTGTATGAAGGCCTGATCAAGGCAGCTGACAAATAAAAACACCATAAAACCATAAAAAATAAAAACAAACTATTTTCTCCTTTCCTGTTTATAGTAACTTTTGCATATACATTAACTGGTTGTCTCCCTGGTCACTCACTATAGTTATGATGTTCCTGATTTGATTTTTAATTTTTGCCTGTGATGGGAGGATTTTTACTTCACACTCTGAATCCTGTCAGAGAAAACAGATCTCTTTAGCTCAACATTGCTCCAAGTTCAGGCCAAAATTCTCCTTCTTACTTTGCTTTACTGAATAACATAAGATGCTCCAAGGCAACAGTAACAATGCCTCTTCACATCAGACCAAACTACAGAAGTCAATAAATGTACTCTCAAGCTGATGAAATGAAAACCAGCCATCAAAACCAGCATCATTCAGAACATACTTCTACACTTTCCCATATTTGATTATATTCTAAGCCAGCCTGTTTTCAAAGACTCAGCTCTACCTTAGACCAGCCAGCTCTGTTCAAGACATAGGCACGTTCCACACGAGCCAATAAACACGGGTTAAGAATGGTTAAAAAAACCCAAGGGGGGGGGACTTCACAGGGATCTCATCCCTAAAACGGGTCTGCCCCATGTTATTTACCCCAAACCAGGTTTTTGGAGAATCGCACTATTTGCAAGTCTTTTGAAAAGTCCCGGGTTGCAGCCGCATGCAAGTGAATGGCTGGGCAAGAGGCACTTTATTTGCCTCCATTTTCCTTTTTAAAATTTTGCAGCTAACATCCGCATAGCCATGCAGGTGCACATGGTTGTATCGTGAGACATCAGCATGGCTGTGTGGGTTCATTTGTGCATGCCTACATAGCTACACATCGGTAGGAAGTAAATAAAAGAAAATAGACATGTTTCCGTGCAAATGGACGACGGCAACCCAGATTGTTTCCGTAGGCTCCAATCACAGCCTGCACGCTAAAACAGGAAAATTGGTTACTTTATCCCGACTGCAACCCAGTATACATTTGCTGCGCAGAAGGAGCCATAGTCTGTGGCATTCCAACATCACCTTTTGTATTTAACTGATGATACATAATACCACTGGTTGCCAAATCAGTCTGATGCATTTGAGACAGTAAGCCTCACTGTGTGTATTTCAGGAAATGAAGGTTTCCTCAGTTCAAAATATTTTCACCCAGAACTACTGTGTCAAGGCAAGCAAGCAACCTGATTGAGACAACTTTCCTTCTGGCTGTCAGGTATCACCTCAGGCAGAACTGTAATTTCCTTAGATTTAGATGTTAGTCCACTTCACCTATTTATTGGACATTTCAGCAGCAAATATAACCCTCAGTCTGAGTGTGATGGTGTAAGGGACCCCTTTCCCTCAGGTTTGCTGAACCTCATGCTGAGCAATCTCTTCTCAGCTGGTAGTTGTATTACCCAAATCCAGAGAGTGAGCACTAGAATTTCTCTTTCAAGCAGATTGTAGAGTTGTTTTCCTCACATCTCACAACTGTAACTGTTAAGATAAAGAAGATCAAAAGAGCCACAGGAAGCCTGACAGGTAAGCCCTTGCTTAGGCATTTGTTGAAAATACACAACTATCAGTGGTGGGATCCAAAAATTTTAGTTACAGGTTCCCATGGTGGTGGGATTCAAACTGCGGCATAGCGTCAATGGGGCGGGGCACGATGGGGGTGTGGCCGGGCATTCCAGGGTGGGGCATTCCTGGGCGGGGCTGTGGCAAGGACGCAGCTGCTGTGCCGGTCCTTGGGTGGGAAACGAATGCACGCAGGCGCAGGCTGCCACGCATGCCGATGCACCTCCTGCTAGACTGTTTCAAGTTCTGCGCGCTTCTGCTGAGAGGAGGAGCATAACTAAGGCAAAAATCACATGGCAAAATCACCAATTAGTAACCCCCTCTCGGCACACACAAATAATTAGTAACCTACTCTCGGGGACTTGTGAGAACCTGCTGGATCCCACCTTTGACAACCATGTACTGTGGCCATGATCCAATGAAGTGATTCAGACAAGAACATTGCTGCACTGCACTGTTGAAGGTTATTTGTGCAAAAATTTAACCATCATTTGAACAGAACAGTTGTGAAGTGGTTGTGCTATTGTGCCCCTTCACATCCTTGCTCTATTTCCAGAAAAAGAAGACGTTTTATACCCTGCTTTTCTGTACCTTAAGGAGTTTCAAAAGTGGCTTACAACCACTAACCCTTCCTCTCCTTACATCTGACACCTTGTGAAGTAGGTGGGGCTGAGAATGTTCTGAGAGCACTGTGACTTGACCAAGGTCACCAAGCAGGCTTCATGTGGAGCAGAAGGGAAACAAACCTGCTTCTCTAGATTAAAGTACACCTCCCTTCACCATTTCATAATGTTGGCTCTTAGAGAAGGATAATCATCTGTCCTTTCAAAACATTTTGAGACCTCTCTACTACTGGCTGTCAGAGAAGATACTGACCTTATCTATCATGTCTAATGAATGCTAAACATGGAAGTATAAAAGCAGGATGTTGGTTCAAAACACTGTTGCAAACACAGAGTCTGGTTACTTTCAAGCCTTTTGGACTGAAGTGATACGTTTGGAAAGAACCAAAATGGTAATATTTCTCAATGAGTGTAGTGGATCCAAATTGTTAGGAAATGGATGTCTAAGGGTTGGGGGATCATGACATTCACACGTTACAGAGACATAGGTCGTTTCCCCACTTACCTCGATCAAAGGTTGCTGCGCGCTACTCTCAGCGCGCATAATTTCTGGCACGCTCCTGGGCTTCCCCACGACCCCGCGCTCTGCGTGGGGTCATCAAAAGGCGCCGTTTCAAGGAGCGCCAGGAATGACGCGCGCTGAGGTGGCGCAAGAGCGGCAGCGTTGGGGCGGCTGCGTTGTCGCCGCCCCTGTAGTGGGGAGTGCCGGGGGACCCTGCACTACTTGGGGAGAGTAGCACGCAGCAGCAGTTAAGTGGGGAAACGACCATAGATTAGGTTAGGGGTTCCCATCCTAGGATGGGGACCCAGCCTGTGTTCTTTGTAATGTGTGAACTGAAAGTAACTTAGCCTCCATCTGTGCACTATGATATGAGAAGTGATATGGTAACTATCTTCATGAAACTGAAGGACTGTCTTATAGATGATGGTGCAGAATTGTTTTTTATTGTTTCAGAAGAATGGACCAGAACCAATGGGTTGAAATTAAATCAAAAGAATTTTAAACATTAGGAAGAACTTCCTGACAGAGCGGTTTCTCAGTGACACAGGCACCTTTGGTTGGTGGTGGGCTATTCTTTTTGGAGGTTTTTAAATAGAGGCTAGATGGCCATCTAATAGCAGTGATTATTTATGAACTCAGGTGGCTCATGAGAGGATGGGCAAGAAGGGTTGTGACAGTGCTTGGCTCTTGTGGTCCTTTCTTACTTGCCCAGGGTAATGCCAATGGTCTCTGGCTCAGGAAACAATTTTCATCCAGGCAAGTCTGACCAGAGATCCTGGAGGGTTTGGGGGGGCACCTTCTGTGCATGGAGCAGGGGTCACTTAACACAAATCAAAAAATGGAAGGTGGCATCATCTGAGCTACAGGTGTTAGGAGCTCATGAATCCAAACTGTTTTAAAATGCTGTTAAACTGACAAAATCCTTTATTTGGATATCTTTTCTGAGAGAAGGTGTTGGGATCACTTAGTACAATCTTGACTTTAGATGAGTATGATTAAAACACAAGCAGAGACCTATTAGATTAAAAAGAACACGTGATGAAGATCATGACAAGGCAGGAGCACAGTTTGTCAAAAATATTACAGTGGCAGTAGTCCTGCTTTCAAAGAATGTAAAGCCTGCAGATAAAATATGCTGCAGTATCACATACTTGAGTGCTGTGTACTCTTATAATTCACAAAAATATTGAAACTCGGTTCTTACTAAACTGATTGCCATATTGCCATCTACCTTCCTTTCTCCATCCTATCAATCATAGCTGTGAATCCTGAATCAAAATTTGGCAATACCTTCATATTCCTCTGCTTAAAAAAAAAATCAAACATAAATTGTGTTAACTAGATTTGGACTGTGCATAAATGTTACCATTTACTTCAGCTATTCGTTTAGATTTTAGCATATGATGGGTTCTGAGGGGGGTGGGGGTGGAAATTGAACTCCAGGCGCCCAAATAGGAAACCAGTGGAGATAAACACAAGGTTTTAACTGGAGTACCTAGCACTTAAGATAGTGGAACTGAAAGGTTACAGACAGGCTGGTGAGTGAGATTGCATGAAGCTGTGTGGTCCCATGTGGCTTAACACTGTTCCCTTTCTGCATCACAATTATGAGGTTATGATTGCAAGTGGAAATAAAGAACCAGTATGGCTTTGTAAATTGTTCATTTTTCCCCTTATCATTTGTTAATCTAGATACACCAAAGTGCCAGTGAATACTGTGTGCTCCCTGTCAAAGTGGTTCATTAGTTCACTTACTATATGTTTTGTAACAGCAATCCACCCCCTCCTCCATTTGTTTAAAAGCCTCCCAGAACAATGTTGGTCAGACCTTTCAAGGCTTTTAATGTTTTTCACATTTTAAAAACCAAATGTACATTATTATGGAATTTCTGTGTGTGTTTGTGTGTGGGGTGTGTGTGTGTGTGTCTGACCAGTGCAAGACTCTTTCAACCATGTTGCCAGAAGGAAGGAAGCTTTGTGCTGCTTCATTTTATCATTATTCTTTAAGTTAGCAAGAACTTAGGTCTTGCTAAGTGTTGTACAAAAGCTGGCCCTGGTTCTACTTACAGACTTTCTGGAAATCTTCTGCAGAGTTCTTATCTCTCTCTGTGCCCTAACAGATCTCTGGAAAACCACACACAGAACAAAAACATTCCCCCAAGTCTCAACCAACTTATGGTGGCTACGTGGGATTTTCAAGGAAAGAGATGAGCAGAGGTGATTTTGCCAATGCCTTCCTTTGTGTAGCAATCTCAGTCTTCTGGGATGATCTCCTGTCCAAGTACTGTCCATGGCAGACCCTCTTTAGATCCCAGGTTCTAGGCTTACCAGATCTAGATTGAGAAATTCTTGTAGAGTTGGGTTCTGGGGAGGGGTGGGACTTCAGTGAGGTATAATGCCATAGAATCCACCTTCCAAAGCAGCCATTGGCTGATTCCACACAAAGCAATCAAAATGTTTGGAAAACATTTTGTAAATAACCATTTTGGCTTTTTTCTCCTACACAGTGTGGGAAAATAAAGTGCTCTAGGTGAAAACAGTTTTTCCCCCCACCTGCCACCTGACCATAAAGCTCTCACTTTTGTTTTATTGTACCTGGCATTTTCTGCTGTTTTTGATTCTCTGTGCCACCCACCATTTACAGTGTTTTCTCCAGGGATGTTTCCTCTGCTGACATCACTGCTGGGTGCTTTTTTAGTGAATAAAGTACATGAATCAACTGACCACTGCCTGCCGATTTTGGCAGCGTATGCCTTTCCCTTTTTCTTTAAAGGGAGGCAGCTTTGAAGCTAGGAAACTATGAAGACATGACACGAAAATCATTTTGAGTCTCTGTAGCTTCGAAGCTGCTTTCCTGAAAACAAAAACAAAGAGTAAAGTGACATGTTGCCAAAATCAGCAGGCATTGCTGAGTTGATTCATGTACTTCACTCACTGAAAAGGCACCCAGCAGCGATTCCAGCAGAGGAAACATCCCTGGGGAAAACACTGCAACTGGTTGGCAGCACAGAGAATCACAAGTGGCTGAAATGACGGGTGCGACAAAAACAAAAGTGAAAGCTCTTACAAATAAAACATTTCCTGCTCTCCACGCACAAGCAGGAAACATTTTGAAAACATTCCATGGATAACAGTCACAAGTTCAGCATTTTCAAAATAAAGCATTTTGAGGGAAAATAAAATGTTTTCCAAACATTTTGAGGAAAAGGTTGCTCAGCATTCCTGCAGGAAATGTTTAAATATCAGCCTCAAAACATTTTATTTGTGTTGTGTGGAATCAACCATTGTCTCCAGGGGAACATCTCTGTAATCTGGAGATCAGTTGTAATTCCAGAGGAACTCCAGCTACCACCTGAAGGTTGGTAATCCCAGTTCTGATAACAGTGGACTAAGCCAGGGTTTTTTGTGGGAGGGGGGCTGTCAAGTCACTTCTGACTTATGGGCAGTTTCCACACGGCCACGCACGGCGCATGAACAGTCTCGGTTGCGGTGGGGAAGACGGCGCAGCCTCCGCACAGGCTGTGCCGTCCCCCAAATGCCTTACCATGTCCTCCGGCCTCCGGCGCGTCGCACAGGCCAGGGGACACGCTTCCTCTGCCCTGCGCAACAGCTCGGACGTCACAGGGTAAGGGGGCGTGTCCCCTGGCCTGTGCGACGCGCCAGAGGCCGGAGGACACAGTAAGGCGTTTGGGAAAGGGGGGGAATGGCGCCTTCCAGCCGCTGCCATTCGCACAGTAGCGTTTGGAAGCCGCTGTTTCCCAAAAACCTTGCTCGGGAGCGAGGTTGGGAAACAGTGGCTTCGCGCCGCTTGGGGGGGGGAGCGAGGGCAGTGCGGCTGTGATGCAGCTGCGCCCCCCCATGCAAACAGCTCCCTAGGAAAGGCATTTTTGCCGTCCCTAGGGCGCTATTATTGGCCCGTGCGGAAAGGGCCATCGTGACCCTTGGTGGGGTTTTTAAGGTAAGAGATATCCCAGTGCTAAAACTATATTAAGACAAGACATAATTATTACATTTTTTAAAAAATGTCTTCAACAAAGGTCGTTATAAAATTTGCTGCAAATTTATACTCTACCTCTGGCCACTGAATTAGAGAGCAATAATATAAAACTATTTTAATGGACATGGTTCCAATAATAATCCTGGGAATTGAGGTTTGGTCACAGTCTTGAGAACACTTGGCTAAAGTGATCCCTGGGCGATCCCAGGGTTCCGTATGCAAGGGAATGACCAGTACACCAGTTTAAATTCTAGCACTTTTCTCACTGTCATGTTACTCTGGGGTCGGGTCCTTGTCAGGGCTGTCTCATGTTTCAGGGTTGCTTTTGTTGGGAAAGTATCCAAGGGTAGTCTCAGAATACAGCAGGGGATTCTCTTCACACTCTGCCCTGCTGATTACCTACTCCAACATGCTGGAAAGTGTGTCTGGCACTTTGTCCCTAGCTGCTCCTCAACATGCTCCCCAGGCTCAATCAATTCTCCCTTCCCAATCCTGTCCTGGAGAATGACAGGCCCCTGGGCCAATGGAGCCTTGCCTTTGATTGGCGAGCTCACTGGTCCTTCCCCCTGGAGTTATTTAAAGGGCTGGCCATCCCACCTGATCTTATCTAAGGAAGTCTGTGGTGCCTGCCCCCTTTAACTGGAGCTCCCTTCAGTCCCAGCACCAAGGTTGCGTCTGGTAGGAATCCTGGTGGGTTGGCTTCTGCTGCTGAGCATGCTTCTTCAGGTTGACTGACTCCTGAGTTGATTCCATCAAGGTTCCACCCTGCTGTGACCTGACAGATGACTTCACAAGCATTGAGGCTTGCTGGCACAGTGCATCTTCAATAGAACTTGAAGTCCCCTGAGGTGGTGGCATCAACTCCAGACACTCATATTCAGTATACATGTATTCATGTTTACTGCCCATGCATATTCTGTATGTCTATGTGTGTTGAATCATCCTAAACTGTAACAAGTTCAGTCAAAATGTGTATATCTGGTGGCTAGATTGGGGGAGTGCAATTCTGTTTTTTAAGATACTAGTCCCCAGATATATATCAGAATGAACACACATTCATACACAAAGCCTCTAGCATACAGATATGTCCTCATCCTAACCAATAAAAGGCTAAGGAATGGAATGTCACAATGAAAAACCTGCTGGCAATGGGTGAGCGGGACTTGAGCAAGACTCGCAAAGTGATTCCTGCTCACCCATTGGTGCATGACATTCTATCCCTCCCCTGCCCATCCCAACAGGCCACCCCACGCCTCAGTGCCCCCTGCTCTCCAGACCTGAAGAAGCCCTCCCACCACCCTACTCCACTCCCAAGAGCACATCCCAGCCAGTGGAAAAGTAACGCCTGGCCACATGCTGCTCTGTTGGTCTTGCAAAGTCCTCCCACCTACCCACTCCACCCCAAAGAGCCCATCCCAACTAGCAGAGCAGCAGTGCCTGGGTGCATGCTGCTCTGCTAGTGCCACAAAGCCCTCCCCCCTTCCCAACCTGACTCCTCAAAGCCAATCCCCACTGCTTTGCCCTGAATAACCCCCCACCTCCCACCCCACCTCCAAGAGCCCATCCCAACTGGCAGAGTAGTGGCATCTGGGCACACACTGGTCTGCTGCCCCTGCAAAGCCCTCCCCCTCACCCCAAGCATCCCATTCCACCCTCCATCCATCCAAGCCTCACTTTCCTATCCTCTCTTCACCCCAATGCTCATCTTCCAACTCTCCCCCACTCCAAGCCACACTTTCCAACCATACCCCTACCCTGAGCCTCACCTTTCTGCCCTCCCCTCCCTACTACTCACCTTTCTGCCCTCCCCAACCCCAAACCATTCCTTTCCACTTGCCCCAATCCTCTACTTTCTACCTATCCCAAGCCACATCTTCCTCACCTCTCCCACACCCAAGCCACAGACTCAGACTAAGCAAGTGGGAGGAGCCATGCCAAATGGGGGGGGGGACTTTTGCCCCAGTAAATCCCACTGAGGAATGGAAATGCTTCCTCCCCCACCCTTTGCTAAAGCCCATTACATCTCCCCTGCAACAAGCTCTGCTGTTAGTTTTGCAATAAAACATTCCAACAGATGGAACAGATTGCTAAATATAATGGTCCCCTTCTGCAAACCTATTATATGTAAGAATAGCACAGTAAGAGATGGCACATTTCTCATTCCATATTAGTGGAGTGGATAGTGTTAATCCTAGTGTAGGTAAAAGATGTTTTAGCAGAATTCACATTGTGATGCATGAAGGTTATTATCATCCAAAACTCTGGGATCAGAAGCCTTGTTGATGTCATTTGGAGCAAGATAGCATTGAGCACTGGGTTGATATGCAACATTTACAATGAAAATACAGAAATATACAAATTATGCATAAACATAATGGTAACATCAACACAAGCAAAGTGATTAAATAATGTCTGCTGGGCATGGCTGAGAAGGCTCTTCTTTAGCTGCAATACTGGAAAGGCCTCAGAATGGTGACAAAACTCTTTTCATAAGTAGCTCTGTAGCAATTACTGTGTACACATTCACATATACACAGAATGCTAAAAACTTCAGAGAAATTAATAGCGTGTTAAATCTTATCTTAAGTGATGCCATGTGAACTGTCCAATAGGAACCACTAGTAACCATTTAACCACACTGCATACCAAATGGAGCAGCTCTGCTTGTTTAGATAGAGAACACATTTATACCATCCATTTTCTTAGCTTCTGCATTGTTTTGTTGAGCTACTGGGATTTTCCTGGTAACTATAATTAGCAAATATGAATAGTGGCAGAAATGCTATGAAAATACCATGCAACAAGTCCTTTATCAAGGGAAACTCAATGATGGTTGCATTTTTATATAGTCTGGAAATATTGTTAGATAATGTTTGCGTACTTTTCTACATCAGAGACTTCTACATCAGAGACATTCATATGTGTGTGTCATGTGAGTATCAGCCACTTCTCTTCCACCCACTCATACTTCCTTCCTAATAGCAAATTGTTCCAAAATATCTTGTCAGCAGACCCTTCCTGAGTGTGTCATTGCATCTTTATGTCCTGTGAAGTAATCTTGTTTACTTTGCCCTTGTCTTACAATTGTTGCATCCAATTTGTGTTCATGAATGAAGTTCCTGCCTGTTTAAGTTTGTTGATGTTGTAATTCAAATAGCTTGAGGAAAGCAAGCTTTGACAACATTGTATCAGAAATGTAAAATTTGCTATTAATGATTGCATTAGTGATATGTGATCTGGCAAATGTAAAACATAAATTATTATTTTACATTTATTAATGATTCATGTAGCATTATATTTAACCTTTATCTCAATTTTCAATTGATGCCTGGGCATGTTGAGTTTACCAACAATCTGACATATATATTTTTAAAATCCTTCTTTACTTATCATGACACTGAACTGCAAACAAATCTATGAGTGTGCTTGCATTTAAGGCCAAATTCCCACTGAAAATTTAATCTAGTTACAACCAAGTTTCAAAAGAATAGGCACCTTTTCATCCAGGTTCCAAAATCCTCACTGCAGTATGTTTCTAGTTCAGATGTCTAGGCCTGCCCCTTGGGGAGTGCCTGCTGTCAGGGGTGCAATTGTTAAGCTAGCAGCACCAAATTTCAGAATATCTTTAGGAGACCCTCCTGATGATACCACCCAGGTTTGGTGAAGTTTGGTTTATGGGGGTCAAAGTTATGGACCCTCATCTCCTATTAGCTTCCATTGGAATGTGGTTTTTTTTCAAAAAGATACATATACAAGCAGGTTCTAAGAAGGAAAATACCGGGGTAGAAACGGGACTGATCTGTGTTCCGTGGTTCAGCAGTGGGGAGATCATGAGAAAACCTGGATATTTCGGGTGACTATCCCAGGATTAATCACCAGTGGGAAATCGCCCCAAGTCTTTATATGGATCAATGACAAGAGTCTTGAACTTTCTCCATACAAGAGAAATTGTCTCCTTCCCCAAAACCTCATCACTGCTCCTGGTTTGCATGGGCCAGCAATTGACGTGTTCAGGCAGAATTTAATTAAAAATGAATCAGGCCTGTGAGGTCAGTAGCTAGATTGCTCAGAATCAGCCATTTCAAGCTATAAGGCTTTACAATGGAAGCCTCAAATACCTCCTGCCTGACAATAACATCAATTTGCTTGAGGCCTTGTGAAAGACTCGAGTAAAGATAGAATTGCAGAGTACTGAATTTCTGTTTAAGTGAAAACAAACTATTTAAATATATGTATAATTTTACATTTGTTTTATATTTATTTATTTATTTTCATTTATTAACATCGCTGAATTAAAAGAGGTAAATCAGAGAGTGCCAGCTACCAGCTCTTAATGGGGTACAACTGGTTGCCATACCAACCATGAAAAGTTTGAGTGTTTTCGTAGGATCATAGAATCATAGAGTTGGAAGAGACCCCAATATCCATCAAGTCCAACCCCCTGCAATGCAGGAACGCATAATCAAAGCACTCCTGACAGATGACCATCCAGTCTCTGTTTAAAAACCTCCAAAGAAGGAGATTCCGTCACACTCCGAGGTAGTGCATTCCACTGTCAAACAGCACTACTGTCAGGAAGTTTTTCCTGATGTTTAGGTGGAATCTCTTTTCCTTCACCTTGAACCCATTACTAGTCCTAGTCTCTGGAGCAGCAGAAAACAAGCTTGCTCCCTCACCAACATGACTTCCCTTCAAATATCTAAACATGGCTATCATGTCACCTCTTAACCTTCTCTTCATCAAACTAAACGTAACGTACCCAGCTCCCTAAGTCTCTCCTCATAAGGAATGAATTCCAGACCTTTTACCATTTTTGTTGCCCTCCTCTGAACACATTCCAGCTTGTCAATATCCTTCTTGAATTGCAGTGCCCAGAACTTTACACAATACTCAAGGTGAGGTCTAATCAATGCAGAATAGAGAGGTACAATTACATCCCTTGATCTAGACACTATACTCCTATTGATACAGCCCAGAATCACATTGGCTTTCTTGGCCACCGCATCACACTGCTGACTTTTCCTTGATGCCTCCTTGATAATGGAGGCTCAAGTGAGTTACACCATTCACATGGCATTCTACCAGCTGGTCCAGAATGCAGCAGGGAGAGTTCTTACCAGAATCTTGTGGTAGGTGGGTACATATTCAACCTGTGCCCCACCAGCTGCACTGGCTCCAGATGGAATACTGGGTCAAGTTCAAGGTTTTAGTACTAATGTACAATGGCCTAAATGATTTGTGGCCAACGTACTTGGACCATCTCTCTCATTACATCTCCCAAAGAACTCTTTGCTCATCAAGCAAGAATTTATTTTTGGTCCTGGCCTAAGGGAAATCCTGCTTGCCTCAACCAGTTCTATGACCTTTTTGGTCCTGGCCCTGACATGGTACAACATTCTGTCTAGTGAGACAAGGGCTCTGCAGGATTTAATGCAGTTCTGCAGGCCCTGTAACACAGCGTTGTTCCACCAGGTATATGCCTGAGGCAATGACAGTTTACCATCTGGGCCTCCCCCACCCTGCAGATTATCTCCAACCTCTCTGATCTCTGTCCTTCTGATCAGTATTTTTTATCGGTTGTGTTTGTCATATTCAGTTCTCCCCCTGTATCGCATAGCAAAGACGAAAGCAGCCTACCACACACCCCTGTTAATCCCCCCACTGACAGCGAAGGAATGTTTTAGGAGTGGAGGCATGAGAGCAGCTGTTCATCAGAAGAGGATGAACCAGCTGTTGATCCAGAGTCCTCTGCGGGGCCCTCGAAGTTAGGACTTTCTCAGAGTCCACCCTCAGCACCCCAAGCAAACAATCCTCCCGGTTCACTCACCCCTTTAGAGCAGCATCACCAATGGTTACGCCTTGAATTAGCTGAGTGTAGATTATCAGCTCGATTGGCTGTTCATCATTTGTAAGTTACTAGCAGGACCAGCTCCCTGAAGCAACATTCCTCCAGCGTTTCTGCCCTCACAATGATAAGAGACAGCTCACAGCTGGTGCGTTTTTGCAGAAGGCAATTCGTCACCTCGACAGCTACTCTGCTTCAGTTCCGTGGATTGCTCAGAAAAGCCTGCTTTCTGGTAACGACCCTTGGACTTTGCCCCCTGGACCTGCTTTTTGGATTGATGTTTCGGATTGTGACGACCTGGTTGTTACCCAGCTTAACAGTATACAAACTTATTTTTATATAGCAATGGGGAATTACTCGGCTTGGCAATACAAGAGGCAGGCTGGGAGGGGATCTTTTTAGACAGCTATACCAGAAACGGCTTGAAATGTATCCGCAGAGAATGCAAAATAGACCAAATTGTAGTTTAAATATGTTTATATAAATTTTGTTTGCAAGCAGTCATACAGTGAGATGTTAAGGCACATACACACAGTTCCTAAGTGTGTAAGGAAAAGATAGGTTTTGGATGATAGAATAGGAGGGGAAGCAGGGGACTTATATGTTACCTAAATCTGCAGAGAAGTTCCAGAAGAAGGCAAGGATCTCTATGCCAGCATAGGGACCCAAGCAAAGGATGATATACTGTGTCTCACATCAACATGACCAAGACAGGTTCAGGCTAGTATTGAGCACTGAGGCTCTGGTGTGCAGTATTTTTATACCCCTTTGCACAGGTAAGGCAGGAAATTCAAACTTAGGTTTCGTTTCTCTGCAACTGCTTGGGGTTTCCTTGCTGGACTTGCGGGATTGAGCTAATTAGCAGTTCTATCTATTGTCTCTACTTCCTGGGACAATGGGGTCAATTGTTCCTAGATTATATCAGTGAAACCTTGAATGGTTTATGCAGAGATGCTTCCTAAAGTCTCTGCCTAGAGTATTCAAATTTGGCTGAGGCTTGAATGAATCAGGAAGGGATTGATTGTTAGGTAGATCATATCTAGATGTTAAGGAAATGCATGGAAGAAGCAATTGTTGAGGAAATGGTTTCTCAAAAGCAGATTAAATATAACATCCAGTATCCGGGAGTTCTCTGGGATCCATTGAGTCACAACATCTTTAGCGGGGTGTGGTAATCAAGATATGCCCATGGTCAATGAGGCTTCCAGATTCTATTGCCTGGAGTAACTCATTCACTGATTTAATTTTGCAAACAGACCTTTTGCCTTTGGCCTGTTTTTAGATGAACACTCTGCTACCTACACATACAAACATAGAAACTGACATTTTATAGCACACAGTGTAAGAAATAATATGAAAATCCAATATTTCATAAGGCAGGGGATGAAGGCCAGGGTTACATGGTGGACTGGTGAGCTTGCTTACTGGTTCTCAGACTGAACTCTAACCAGTGCCTTGTCAGGTGCCTTAAGAGACATTTCTGACCTGTGTTTAACCTGCAGTAAATATCTATCAGCTGCACCCTGTCTTCTGTCCATCCTTGACAGTCAGCCCGTGACAGTGTTAGCACCACTAGGGTCCTTTCTGCACAGGGATAAACCTGGGATAACAACAGTAAAAACCCTGTTGGACGGGACTTCGCATGGATCCTGCCCCTAAAGCGAGTCTGCCCATGTTATTTCCCCCAAAATGGGGTATTCAAGAATCATGCTAGCCATGATTCTTTTTGAAAATTCTGGGTTTGCAGCCGCTTCCAAGTGAACGGCCGGGAAAAAAAATGCCTTTTTCGGCTGTGCATTCATTTTTTAAAAATTCCCTGGTGCCATCTCTCATAGTCACGCAGGTGCAAAGGGTCATGACATCAGACAGCATGGTTTGGGGGGTTCACTTGTGCATGCTTGCTTTGGTGGGACTCGGGGGAGATAAATAAATAATAATAATACACACCTCCGTGCAAAGATGTTGCCCCAGTCAGTTTGCTCGCTGACCGCAGGACGGCCAGCCATGCAAATGGCCCAGGGCCACACCGGATTCATTTACCCAGGTGCAATCCACTTTACATTGCTGTGCAGAAAGGGTCTAGCATTTGCCTAGAATTTTTTCAGTTTTTAATTGTTGATTTTATGGTATTTATTATATGGATTATTTATATTTGATTTATATTCATTGTTAATGGTTATAAACAGTCCTGGGCCCAAAAGGGGTGGTATAAATACCTAAATAAATAAATACTGTTATATTGTTATATTGAATTATTTTTACTGTGAGAATTCCCTTGTCTGTTGCCTTATGATGATTTACATTTCTAATTCACAGGCACATACACACCTATGAGCTTTCCTACTTTTCACTTTCTCTTTTTTGGGTAGGAAGTGGTAAAAGGCTGTTACATTTGTCCACAAATGTAGTCCCTAAACCTATTTCCTATTAGAGTGCTTCATTTGGTGGATTGTGATTGAACCTTCAGTGTATCACACAGGCCCCTTCAGCACATGCAGAATAATTCACTTTCAATCCACTTTCAATGCACTTTGCAGCTGTGCGGAATAGCAAAATCCACTTCTAAACAATTGTGAAAGTGGATTGAAAGTGCATTATTCTGCTTGTGAGCAAGGGGCCTGTGTGATACACTGAAGGTTCGATCCACAGTGAAGACACCACCATTTTACTATTTGCATGGATCACATGTCTTGAGTTTAAGAACTATTGAAAGACAAATGCCAAATTGGAGATAACATAAAACTGCAATATAGGGATCCAGGACAGGACTAAAAGTAACTTGTGCATTTCTTCCATTATTAATTACAATTATTTAAAAAATGAGGTGTTTTGTAATTATCACAATTCATGTGAAAATTAAACAAATTCCCCATCTAAACAACCTATAATAATATAAACACACATAATTTCCTTTCGTTTTGTTCTGAATTCTTTCATTATTTCAATCTCTATCTCTATTGATTTTACTTTTACAAAACAGTCAGTGTTTTCCTAATAAGGATATAGAGAGAGCACAGTGTTTCTTGGTGTGAAGAAGGAGACCGATTCTGGGCTTTCTTGGTTGACTAGCCACTAGAATTACATACACATATTAAGTATTCCAGTACTTTTCTTCCAGTACTTGCCTTACTTTTCCCTCATAGTGTGCATTCCCTGCTTACACACTGCATTCCAAGCCTTATCCTTCAACCAAGCAAATCAAGATCCTCCTCCTGCCTGCCTGCTCAGATGCCTTACTCTGCTTGTGCCATCAAATACCCTTGCCTTGGCAGTCTGTCTCTTCCTCATGCAACTGCTTTCAAGTTAAGTGGCTGCAGTGCTGCCTGTGTTCCTGTCTGAAATCTTTCCTATTAATTCTTCCAGAGATGTTCATGTTCAATATGGATGCCATTTGTTGTCTAAAGGGGGAGAGCAGCTTTTTCTATACATCTGAAATTTAGCCTAGAAGGTGTTGCATGGGGATGTGTGGAGACTCATTTCGTCAAAAAGAACACTAACACAACTTGTTGGAATAGAAATCGGCCGCAGCCCAAAATTTATTTTAACACATAACAAGAAACCTTGAAGCTGGGCGAGCATAACAGAGCACATCCTGGCCCCCAGGTAGCAAACCGCTGAACCTGGTTATAGGGCAGCCCAAGCTGACCCCTTAGGCCCTTCGGACAGAACCCCTGTCCGGCACATCCCCCGAGGGAACGGAACAGGAAGTTACTAGGTGCCACATGGACGAAAACCCAATTTGTGACACCCCTCCCTGCCGGGCAGCGAGCTCTCAGCGCAGCCCCCAGGCTTGGCTTTTGAGAGCTCTATCGCCACCACGGACCTCATATGGAGGCCCCCGAGGTGGGAAGGTCCGGCATGCAAGCTACTGCCTTCCCCAAATAGGATGTGCTCTTATGCCCTACCGCCACCGAGCTGTCACTCCAACAGCTCCCGCCCCAGCTTCAGCAGCCCAGAGTCTCACAGCTCAGTGCGTGCCGCAAAGTCACTGCAACAGAGCAGAACGGATTTCGGCCAGCTCAGTGCGGGCCGCGAAGCCACTCCAGCAGAGCATGGCGGACATCGTGCAACCAGATGTCCTGGCCCCAATCCGATAAGTGGACTCCGTCGGGCAAAAACAATGCTGGCAAAGCATGAGACAAATCAACATGGGGAATAACATCCCCTCCCATGCTCAGTACCAGCCGGGCTGCGGACCGACAAACCTTGGACCTGACTTTGTTAACTCTGGCCGGAGCCACGGCGTTCCTCCAAGTCCTCCGCTCCAGCAAGCACGACCAGAACAGCTTGGATTTCGGCATCTTGCGACGAAGCAACTGTAAGTCTTCCCTCATGGCGTTCTGCAACGCTACTCCCTTGAAAGCCGGAATGTCATTTTCCCCCAGCTGAAGAACTATTGCGTCTGGGAAGCCAAACTGAAGCACCGAGTTCCGCAACTCGAAGAGCAGAGAAGACCACCGCATGCCTCGCCTCGCCAGCCAGTGAATGTCCAGGGAGGTGTCCAGTCCAAGGTGTTGTCCCCAGCCCGACTTCTTCGCGTAGCGCCCAGCCCAGTAAACAATACTGTGGCCAACCATCCAAACTAGGTAACGACGGGCCACCGGAACTATAAAGAGAACAAAGTTACAAGGAAAGGTGAGGCCGGACATAAACACGATAAGCCAAAGATCTCCAGCGGCCTAAAGCCTGAATTTCAGTTGCAGAGTGTCCCTCTTGAGAGGCCGTGGTAGCTGCCCCAATCCGAAAGGAGTGGGAACCGAACTGCTCTGCTGGGAGTCCTAAAAATTGTAAGCACAGCCGTAACACAGCCGTGAATTGAAATCTGGACACTGATGCTCCATCGTTGTGGATAAACAGGGGACCCTGCCCTTCAGGGCGGACAGCTAAAAACGCAGCTATGCGAGCCACCGGACAGGGTGCCCCTGGTGGGGAGGGGGCCAATGTCACTCTCGTTCCTCGACGCCGCTGGTCAGTCTTGGACCCCGCCAACCATATAAGTAAGTTCCCATCGGCCATGGGCACATCGGTCCTTTGCAAAGCCTTAGGAGCCAATGATGTGGTGGATGGGGCCACTAGCTCACTACACCGAAAGGCCCAATAGAAAGCCAAGGTAAACAAGGCCTGGAACAGTGTAGACTCATAGGCAGAGTCACAAACTGAGTCTGTGACATTAAGTAAAGTTCCCAGGAGCTCCTTGGTGATGGGACGCCTACTATCTTGCGGTCTGGGGGAAGCGCGCTGCCACCCAGCCACTGCTCTTCTAGCTTCAAAGCAGCGGGAGTGGTCAGTGATCCCCAGGGCCTGGCTGAAAAAGGAAATAGCCGCTAAATGGACCTTAATAGTCCTGGCAGCCATTTGACGGTCCCTCAAATCAACCAAATACCGGAGCACCAAATCCTTAGCAAACCCTTGTCGAACAGGCTCGCCGATGGAAGCCGCAAAAGCAAAGAAGGTGCTCAGGGCCCCTTCATACGCGCGACGGGTAGCTGGAGCCAGTGACTGCAAGACACCTTCGGCTATTGACTGCCTCCAAGACGCCACAGATGGTCGGGACACCTCTCTGGAAATTGGCTGGCTTCGGGAGCTAGTGAGCGAAAGCGGCTGACCTGACGACGAGACAAAGCGTCAGCTATATTGTTAGTTATACCTGGCAAGAAAACAGCTTTAAAGGAGATGTTATTAATCAGGCAAACCATTACAAATTCCCTTACTAGCCGTATCACCCGCTCTGACCGGCTGGACTGCCGATTTACCACCCTGACCACAGCCTGGTTGTCACACCAGAACTTAACTGCATGGTCGCGAAACACATCCTTCCAGATGTGAACCGCAGCCACCAGAGGGAACAACTCCAGGAAAGTCATGTCCCTCAAAATTCCGGTCTGAGACCACGCTGGTGGCCACTCCCCTGCACACCACTGGCCCCTGAAATAAATACCGAAGCCTATCGAGCCAGCTGCATCGGTGTGAACTTGAAAACTATCCTGCAGCTCCCAAGGAACTTGCCAAAAGGAAACTCCGTTATAACGCTCCAGAAAACGTAACCATACCCCTAAGTCTTGGCGAAGACCAGAAGTAACCCTGACGTGATGATGGGGAACTGAATAGCCCGCCAAGGACCTTGCGAGGCGGGAACAAAAAGCCCTTCCCGGGGAGACAACCCTGCAGGCAAAGTTAAGGTGCCCAAGCAGGGACTGTATTTCCCGCAACCTGCATTTCTTTTTTGCACAGGTGTCTGCGATCAGTGCACGTAATGTTGTCAGCTTGTCGAGGGGCAGGGAAGATGTTCCTGCCACCGTGTCCAACTGAATTCCTAAGTAGGTTAAACAAGACACAGGCCCTTCAGTCTTGTCGGCCGCCAAAGGAACCCCAAGCTCCGCCGCCAAGACCTGAAATGCTGACATCATTGCACATTCGTCAGAGCCAGCTGCACCTACAAATAAGAAATCATCCAGATAATGAGTAACTTTTGCTGATGGCATGCGCTCCTTGATTGCCCATTCCAAGAAGGTGCTAAATTTTTCAAAGGTTGCACAAGCTATAGAGCAACCCATGGGCATGCATTTATCGACATACCAATTTCCTTCAAATTGAAAACCTAATAGTTCGAAGTCCCTGGGGTGTATGGGCAGCAGCCGAAAGGCTGACTGTATGTCGCATTTTGCCAACATCGAGGCAGTTCCCACCTCCCGGATGAGACTCACTGCCTCATCCACAGTGGCATACCGAACAGAGCAGATGCCTGGGTCGATGAAGTCGTTCACTGACCCCCCTGCGGGGTAGGACAAATGTTGTATCATCCTATACTCCCCGGGGGCCTTTTTGGGGACCACCCCAATGGGGGAAACCCGGAGGTTGGGTAACGGAGGCTGTGCGAAGGGACCTGAGATTCTGCCTGCCAAGCATTCTTTTGCAATTTTGGCAGCCACTACCGCAGGCAATTCCCTGGCTGATTTTAAGTTGGGAGCCGAGGTTGCCACCCTGCTCCCTAAAAATGGGATGTGAAAACCAAATTGAAATCCCTCCTTTAAGTACAATGCGTCTTCCCGACACGGATACCTGCCCAGCCATTGGCATAAAGGTTGCACACGCACCGGGGAAGGGGCGAGACTCTGCAGAACCTCTGGGACTTCAGGCCTTCTGGGCGGGGAATGATCCTCCCTGGCCGCCACCGTCCTTCTTAAAGTTGCCGGAGCCAGGGTTCCGGCCACGTCGAAAGGGAGGCCGAGCCAGTTGCGGGCATTGTACTGTGGTGTGGGCCCCAAAACAACGGGAACAGCTGTGCTCGAACCTACATTTATCCCTCTTACAGGAGCCTTGGTTAAAGGCCCAGCAAGCTAAGCGGGGAGGGTCCCGCTGACCAAACCCTTTTCTCCTCGGCCCATCAGCCCCAGCAGACGCAGTAGCACCAGATGGCGCAGTTTTAATTACATTTGTCATCCACGTATGATTGTGTATTAGATCCCACCTGCGTCCCGGACGATGTGAGGCACTCTTGCGGAATGCCTCATCGTACTTGATAGCAGCCGCATCCCCTGATAGGGATCGTGCCCTCAAAACATTGGCCCAGTGAGCAGACAGATGCCAAGCCCTTAGTGGGTAAGCAGCTCCTATCAGAGCCATATATTCCGCGAACCCCTTCAGCCAGTTGTCGAAGGAACGCTCAGCTCTTTCTGGGCGTTCTCTTCGTCTCTTAGCCGAACGGGAACCCGTCTCTTCTGGATCCTCTTCCGGCCGCAGAACCGTGAAGATATCCACATAGTACCCGTCCAGGGCACGTTCTCTTAACTTTCTCGGCAAATGGGAGCCTGAGGGGTCCCCAGGGTCCGATGCCGAGCAGAAGGCTGAAGCCCCTAAATTCCCGGCACTGTCCTCTACCGCGAGTTCCCCTTTTCTCCTTTGAATAATCCAGAGGGGAAGAGCTGGCACCTTCTCCCCTCTTTCCCAGTAATCTCCTGCAGCCTGGGCGGAATCCTCATCTGTAGACTCACCAGACGAGGATGAGCTAGGGGACCGCCGAGAAGATCTAGTACGACGAGAGGCCTTTTCCCCCCTTCGTCTGGTTCTGGCTCTGGCCCCGGCAGACTGGCCGGAAGAGCCTGCTGCAGCTTCGACACAGGCCGCTGGCCCAGGCAGAGTACCACTCCCAGTTGCCGACTCTGGACCTCGAACTATTGGGTCGGCAGATACTGAAGGAGCCCACGCTCCAGGAGGTGCTTGGCAACCCAAGCTCTGATGTACCTGAGTCCCCCCAAAATTGGTGACAGGGGAACCCAAGCTCTGCTGGATCTGCATCCCCCTAAACTGCCTACCAGAAGAACTTTGAACTTGAGGAGGCCAGAAGTAAGGGGGCTGGTTCCCCATGAAAACTCCTGGCCATTGCCCAAAACCAGGGGAGGAGTTGAATTGGCCTGGCCATCCCATACCGGGGTTAACATTCATGCCCATATACGGAGAATATGGGTAGTGACCTGGCATGAAAACAGAGTTCGCGGGTATGGGCATCCCGCTCTGCCCAGGAGGTGCCATGAGCACGGAGGGACTATTCATCCCACTACGAATAGAGGGAGGACGAGGCGGTCCTGAAAATCCCAGCCCCGACTGTCCTGGCACCTCCATGCAAGGTCCTTGCCCCAACCTGACTGCCTCTGGCCGGATTACTGCAGGTGCTGCGGGTGTGCCAGGCACCCCCGCACTGGGAGAGAGGGCGACTGCTCCCGGTTGAGTAAGAGAAGCAGCCACCTCCCTGTCAGGGTGTGGCATAACTGCCTCAAACTCATGAAGGGGGGTCCCAGGAGTGGCCCCCGCCTGTCCCTGCTCCATGACCCTGAGAGGCGCTGTCTGGCCACCTTTCTTTGTCTTCTTTTTTGTATTTTTGGGCTTTGATGCCATAGCACTAACTAACCCCACTGAAGGAGTTGCTGTTGCTGGCTCCTAACTTCCACTCCTCAATTTGGGGCTTTGTGACGGCTTTGCAAAGAGCCTGCCAAATCTCGTCAAAATGGCCACTGCTTTTATAGAGCCTTCTGATATTTTAAAATGGCTGCCAGTGGAA
Organism: Sphaerodactylus townsendi; assembly: GCF_021028975.2. Classification (NCBI taxonomy): domain Eukaryota; kingdom Metazoa; phylum Chordata; class Lepidosauria; order Squamata; family Sphaerodactylidae; genus Sphaerodactylus; species Sphaerodactylus townsendi. The sequence continues at coordinate 43,670,039 of NC_059431.1, forward strand.
GGGAGGGATGCACAACGTAAATTGCAGGCCAAAATGGCCGCCGCTCCACTCCCGCGCAAAGAATTAGGCTGCCCAGCCAGGCCCGACAACCAGGCCCTGCACGCTCTTCCGAGGCGCTCGGCTCCACGGGCCTGCGAACACTCCACCCCAGACGCTTCAGGAGAAAGAGAATGGCCCACTGAGCGTCCACTATGCTAACGGATCCCCCGCGGTCAACCAGCCACGCAGCCGAATGCCCCCCAAGGACACTGGAACGCCCGCAGCACCAACCGGCCAAAGTCTGCTGGAGCAGCCAGACGCGGCTGGTGCTTTCTCCCCTTAAACAAAACAGCCGGCCGAGGCCTGCTGGCCAGCCGCGGCCGGTGCTTCCCCTTCGGCACTCAGGAGGGAGGGAGTCAGGTAATCAGCGCTCCCCTGTGCCTCGGGCCGAACGGACGATAGGCCGCCCCAGCCAAAAGCCACAGCAGCAATCGTCCGTCCGTCGAACCGGCTAAAAGGCGTTCCGTCCGAGTGGGGGTGGGGGATGGAGATCGCCCCCTCCCCCTGAGAAAAAACCAACCACGAGCACCCGCTCCAAGTCTCGGCAAGGCCGATCCTCCTCTATTCAAGGCCGCAAAAGGAAGCTCCAAAACAGTCTCCCTTTAAACGATCCGGCCTTGAAAGAGGCCCGGCCCCCGCCGACGCAGCCTTTTAAGGCTGCTGAGGCCCCTGTCACGTGCCGGCACCCGGCCACGTGACCGCCTCATTCGGCCGGCGGGAGGAAGAAGCCTCCAATCGTCCCTCCCCCCTTGCAACAGCGCCTCCAGGCTGAAGCCTGGGGCACGATTTCTAGGGGAGTACTACAGTCCCTCTAAATTTTGTCCTGTTTGGATGAAAAATCAAGATGGAACAGACACAAGAAAGGGGAGGAGGAAATAATTATGTAATAGAATTATGAAATCACAATAATGAAAGAAACAATAACAAAACAAAACCATACAAAATACCCCAATAATGAAACAGTGACACTTGGAATTAATAACAAAATGAAAGAAACAAAAGGTCTTTGATATAGCTTTTTTACTGTTGCTAAGCAGATCTGGATCTGATCAATCGCTCTAAAGCACAGGTGTCAAACTTGCGCCCGTCCAGATGTTATGGATTACAGTTCCCATCATCCCCTGCCAGCATCATGCTGGCAGGGGATGGTGGTAACTGTAGTCCATAACATCTGGAGGGGCGCGAGTTTGACACCTGTGCTCTAAAGAGAACCACTGTATCAATCTGTTTACACACATACTTACATACATACACACTCAGAGAGAGAGAGAGAGAGAGAGAGAGAGAGAGAGATATTCCATGCTGTAGGTAATAGTGAAAGGGAAGTCTCATATCTGGAAAATTTGAAAGTGTTCCATCTAAAAGTCTTTAAGAGAGGAAATCATGTCTTCTTGATGCTCTTTTGACATAAACAAACAAGGTCATGACTTTCTAACATATTCATTCTTTATATTGTTTCAAAGATGAAGGGATTACAAAGAAACAATATCTGGATAAGCTTTCTCATTCTATCTGCAAGAAGGACTTTTATATTTGACCATTTTTGTCCTTTGTACTTCATACTTTTGATCTATGCTATGACACATTACAATACTATTATGCGGTAAAGTGTCAATGCAACATGACCTGTCTGTCTCTACACATCTCCTTCTCCCCAGCCCTTCCCTCAGAGATATTCCCTTGAGAAGTACTACAGGGCTGTTGTTACCTCGGGCAATTCTTTCTGAGCTTATTTATAGAACAAATTGCTATAAAAATAGCTCCTGAGTTGATGTATTTGCTGTTCCCTAGGGTGAGGGCTGACCTGTCCCTCTTGCAGTGTTCTCTACTTGCTGAAACTGGCCGATCTTCCAAAAGCACTTTTAGTAATTTTCCCACACTGTTTCAGATTGGCTTGCTCTAAATTCTGTTGTGAAGCTGTGCTTTGGCTTGAAGTCTCCATCAGTGATCTCTCTTGAGGAACTTTGTGAAACTAGGGTTGTTTATGCACATGTAGTCTCCTTTGCACTGAGCATGGAGCATACATTGCATTGAGCATACATTCCTTTCAGGTTAACTCAATACCTATACATGTTTTCCCCCCTTTGGCAGTCACCACTCCCTCAGATCAGAGACTATCCATGGTTTCCAAAACCTGTTTAGGTGTGATTTTTTTTCTCTCCCTTTGTAGGGAAATGAAGTATTTTGGGTTGTTTTGGATTTTCTAGCTCCTCATCACCTCCTCTCACCCACAACACAGCAGTTCTTTCCACTCTTCAGGTCACCATATCAAAATGCTCAGAAGAGCTCTTTTTATATTAATACTAAAGGTCTATTGCTGAATTGATAGACCTTGTGAAAACAGCACTGTAGTAGTGCACTGCCGACCCAGCAGTGCCGTAGTAGAACGTTGGGACGCCAACGGACCTGCGGCCTTGCCGGTCGCATCGCACCCCCACTCCTCATCCCCCCATGAGTCACGGGTCGTGAACTGTCTGGCTCAATCACCGGGCGCAGGGACAATGGTCTTGCCCCCAGGTGAGGATTAGGCTCAGACGCGTACGCTCTTCTCCGCACGTAACCAGATGAGATCATGCATCACATGATGATCTCCCGACCTCCCGCTCTCCCGGAACTCCCCCCAGTCCTCCCTCCTACACGCCCCCGATAGAGTAACAATAAAAGGTGCCAGGAACCGGCAGACGGGAGACTCGCTAGGAACACGGACCTCCGGTCTCCCGCTGCTGGCGATCTCCACCAGATGTTATCTCCGCGTCTCGTCTCGTTCTTACGCTGACCGCGTGGGTCGACTACACAGCACACTCACACACACACACCCATACACACAAAGGTAAAAGGCAAGAAAAAAGAAATGGTGGGTGGGCAAAATGGCAGATCAGCTTAGCTAGAGACACTTTACAAGAGAAGAATCTCCATGTAAACAAGAAACCATGGGAAAAACCCAATGCAAAGCAAACAGATGTGACGTAAGTACTGAGTGCATAAATGTTCTGGGAGGCTGTGCTATGGTCAGCATATTTGGTTGTTGGGAATAGAGCTAGCATGCTCAGGTTTGTTCTTCTACCCTTGAGTGCTGATTCTCTACTTACACATAGCATTTGAACAGAACTTTAACATATCAAGATCTGGGTTTGGGGTGATGTTCCCAGTTTCTCTTGTGAGTAGCAACATCATGTAAATCCCAGGATTCCCACATCAGCTTTGCAAATGCAAGAAAACAGAACAGGCTTGGGCACTCTGTGATGTGCATGTCATAGGGCCACTGAAGAAGTGTACATGAGAGCCAAATATAATTCTGTGAGGGAGATTACTATCATTTTCTTCCTTGTGTGAAGGCAAACCATAGATTCCCAGCCAGGAGTGTTCCCACTATTCTCCTAATGTGATCCAACTAGCATAGAGCTCTGATTTACTTTATTGGTTCTGACTCAGATCTCACAAAAGCTGTTTTTAAATAGATCTAATTCAAACAGGGAGACTGACCAACTGTTGTGGATGCCTGCTCATAACAGGTAAATATGTGTCATTTGCTAGCAATCAGTGGCGTAATGTCCATGGGACATGAGATATCACATGTCCATGGGTGCATGCCATTTCATCACATGGGGGGGGCGTCAGTCAGGTCCTTGTGCCCAGTCTCTCCTGCGGCGTGGTGACCTGGCCAGCGCACGGTGGCTCCCTCCATGCCAGGGTGCTTCTTGCTGGCTGAGCTGTGTACCCTGGCCACAGGCCGGCTCCTACTCTCCCCGGCCTTCCTGTCAGCATGAGCTTCTGGAAGGATCTCTCCCTTCTTCTTCCAGCAAAAGAAAAGAGACAGACACACAGACACATATAGACTGCACAAATTCCCAGACTGAGCACTTGCATAGATAGTTTGCTGTTCTTATATATAGTGTAATGTTACTTTGTTATCTAGTAAAGTTCTACAAAACAACTCACTTGTATCACTGCCTTATTATTTACTCTGCTAATTTACAGGTCTTTAACTTGACAATTTTTCTTTTGATCTGTCATGGTTCATTTTAGTTAAGCCCCTTGATTTTGCCGGTATCAATAGGGGGCTTTGAAGGGTCTGAGGAAAGCTTCATATTATGTGAGTTACCATTCTGCATGTGTAACCTCAGATTGTGGGTTCTGTGGGGCAGAACTTGGAAGGAGTTTGCAACGACTAACATTTTAAACAAATTGGTTTACTTTTCTTAACATATGACAATTATCAAACATTAACATTTAACTTAATACTCCAAGGTCCTGTTCAAGTTTCATTCCAAGTTCTTCTAATTACAGTCTGATAATGCCAAGTCCATTCTTTCTGCTGGTGGTTGGCTCATGAAGACTCCAGAGGCTTGGTGAACTGGATTCAAGATGATGAAGGTTTCCAAAAAAAACCCCTCTCACCAATTACATACACAAAAACTCTGAAACAATAAATTCTAACATTTACAATATAGCCAAAATAAACAACTCCCTTCCCACTAGTTCCCAACAACATTGCAGTTACCTTTAACAAGGTGTTAAATGCTTATAAAAATCAATCAAGGTCCCAGCCGGGTAGCCTTGCTTCCTTCAAACTTCATGAGCTTTGCATTCTTCTTCTGCGTTTAGTCTCCACCCCTTTCTGGGTCATCCCACTCTGAACATAGGGGTTACACATGCAGATCTAGAGAGGGGAAAGAGACAAGAGGCACAAGTTAACACTCCCTGTCATGTGCCCTTTGGAAGTCAGAATGCTTTAGAGAAAGGACAATCTTACCAACAGTGGCTTCTAACAGTGGCTCGAGCACTGGTACAACTGCTGTTACTTAACAGCTCACATGCATACACGCCGCCGATGCCGATGCCGATGCCGCCGCCAATGCCGCCGCCGCCGCCGCCGCCACCGAAGAAGAAGAAGAAGAAGAAGAAGAAGAAGAAGAAGAAGAAGAAGAAGAAGAAGAAGAAGAAGAAGAAGAAGAAGAATTTATATCCCCCTTTCTCTTCTGCAAGGAGACTCAAAGGGACTTACAACCTGATCCTGTGAGGTGGTGGGGCTGAGAGAGCTCCAAAGAACTGTGACTAGCCCAAGGTCATCCAGCTGGCATCTGTTGGAGCCCACAAACTAATTTGATTCTCCAGATAAGCCTCCACAGCTCAAGTGGCAGAGCAAGGAATCAAACCTGGTTCTCCAGATTAGAGTGTACCTGCTCTTAACCATTACACCACACTGGCTCTGTGAAATGAAACCTGTTTGAACCATGTACCAATTTCTCAATAGTGTAAAGCCTTACAATAAAGTCATTAACCCTCATTGAATTCAGTGTGAGAAGCAGAGGACTGAATTTTGCATGCATATTTTATGTTGGGGTATGAAATGGAGATTCTTCCAGTTTTCCCAATGGAAACAGATTTATGCAACAGATTTAGATATCTACAGTGACTTCATACAGCTTGAGAGTTCAAATGATCTCTTTGTTGGTATGAATGCAGTGGAAATAACTTAAAATTAATGAAGACACTGGGAAGAGATACCATGGGACCCAACAACTGCCTTTTTTGTACTGGGCTGTGTCCTGTCTACTTGCATTCAGAATAGCTAGTTAACGTATATTGTTTTTGCTGTGTATTTTTTGTAAAAAAAATAGGGTTGCTTCTTTTGTTCTGTATGTTTAGTAAAGAGAAAATGGGGTTCAATTGATGTAAGGATTTTTAAAATTATTTCTTTGTTAGGTTTTCTGTATTTATCACAAAATTTGGCCTGAAATATACAATGCTGAGTGAATCTTCCAGAAGTTATTACTTTAGGAAATCTAAGTCACATTGGATTTCCAACCTGGTGTTATCAAAGCTAAAGCATCAACAGCTTTGAAGCACATTGCAGGGTGAGCCAGATCAAATTCATATCTCAGTTTATGAAACAGATCAGGAAAGGCATTCTCTAAAGAAGAGAATTCTCATACAAAAAAGGACATGAGGTAATACAAAATGAACAAAGTTATATTCAAAAATATGAGCATTTTCTTGTGAGAATTGTACCATTGCTAATCTTCAGGTGAGGTCTAGAAATCACCCAGAATTACACCTGACTACAGAGATCGCTTCTGCTGAAGCAAATGACCATTTTGGAGGGTAGACTCTATGGCTTTATACCAATGGTGGGATTCAAATAAACAACCGGTTCCGAAAGGACTCAGTAGTGGGATTACAACTAGTTCTCTGAACTTGACAAAAAATCAGCTACTGGTTCTACCGAACTGGTGTGAATAGGCTGAATCCCACCACTGCTTTATACCCCACTAAAGTCTCTCTCCTCCCCCAACACATCTTCCTCAGGCTCCACCCCCCAAATCTCCTGATATATCCCAACCTGGAGCTGGCAATCCTAACTGGAAACATGTTAGAGGTGGTTAGAGAATGGTCTGACTCTGAACCATTGTCAGGTACAGTGTGTGTATTAAGCCATGGAAAAAGATATTTTCATTTCATTTATCACCATGACCAGAATTTCAGTCTCACCTCCTATGTCTGAGTATATGGTTATATGATCACCTAATTAGTGGTACAGAGGCCTCATAGCAGCTCAGGGGAAAATTAGAGTAGACTGATATAACTCCCTTCTGTCTAGCTGGACTAGGAATCATCTCCACTTCTTCAACAGTATGGCAATATCACCATTGGTCAATGCCCCAAGATCTCAGAATGTAGCTCAGTGCAGTCTACCATGACTTGGTTTTATAAAGATTTCAGTACCAAATAGTACATGCTGCCAAAAAGGAAAAATAAAAATAAAAAGGAAAGGAAAGACACAAAAAAACACACACCCTGAATTCATGCCTTCAAGAACAGATGCAGAGATCCAGCCAAGATGGAAACAAAAATTTGACTTGCCCTGGATTGTAATCAGAGTAGATGAGAAAGAGACTTCTAAATAAGATTTTTTTTCATGCAGCAAATGTAGAAGCAAGAGGAGCAGTTAATACTTCTCAGTTTGATGAGAAAGAGCCAAAGCAAGTTTGGTTTATTTAATGTGTAGCATTATGTGCATCCCAAAGAAATAGTACATACAGAATGGAACACATTTTTCACTAGAACGCAGACTGCATGAGAAAGTATAGGCTCCTATGTGACATTTAAAGCTGTTCGCACAAACTTGTGAAGTTGGAGAGCAGTGTGAATTACTTAATGAAGACTGCATATTGTGTATGGCATAAAGTCAGAGGACTGACAGCCAGATTAAAGAGAGGAATTTTGTTAAACTCTGGAGTATGCAATGGCTATATTAGGAAGGTTGCTTCAAAACAACTAAAGAAGCTATGGTTTTCAGAAAAACAAATGGAAAATCTACAATGAAAACCAGCATCAAAGCAAAGGAAAGACTACCTAGGACTACCAGGCTTCAAACAGAAAGAATTAGCAATCAGTACTGAGGCTGCAATCCTTAGAAGAATAGAAATATAGAAATGGATGGTACACCAAGGGTCATCTAGTCCAGTTCCCTGCACAACTCAGAAAAATTCACAGCTACTTTCTCTCCCAGTGACCCCTGCTCTGTTGCCCAGAGGAAAGTAAAAATCCTTCAAGATCCGTGGCCAATCTGGCCTGAAGGAAAACTCCTTCCTGATCTCAATGTGGCTATTGGTATTACCTTGGGCATGCAAGAAAGAATGTTTAGTTGTTAGAGTAAACCAGTTTATCATAGCAACCTAAGCAGAAATCTGCATATGCTTGGCATTAGATTTTTGTTTCTTTTCTATTTCAGCTTGTCTAAATTTTTGTTTTCATTATTTTTTATCTCATTACACTGTGTAATCTACCTTGAGTCTCGGTGAGAAAGGAGGGCTATAAATAACATAAATAACAATTATATACCATTTGATGCCCAATGTATTTATTTAGTACATTTCTATCCCACTCTTTCACCACTATGTTCAGTGCAATATGCAGTGTTCTTGCTTATTCTGTTTTATCCTCATAAAACATTGCGAAGTAGGTTAGATTGAGAGAGTGGCTGGCCCAAGGTCAACCAGTGAGCTTCATTTGAGAGTAGGGATTTGAACCTGAGGCTTCCAGTTCCTAATTCAGTACACTCAACCAGAGCCGTAGTGAGGGGGAACTGCGCCCAGGGCACGTGTGTGCCCTGTGCCCCTGCCTGCCCCTGCCACACCACGCCCCTGGAACACCACGCCCCCACTCCCGCACCAGCATGTGCCTGGTGCAAGACACCCTGCTGTCCCTGGGCGTTACGCCACTGCACTCAACTAATACTGCACATATGACATTGGAGATGCCAGCCTACAGGTGGGATCTGAAGAAGCTCATCTCCAGACTACAGGGATCAGTTCCTCTGGAGAAAATGAATGCTTTGGAGAGTGAACTTTATGGCATTGTACTCCACTGACACTCCGTCCCCAAATATCCAGGAGTTTCCCAACTTGGATCTAGCAACCCTAACCGCAGTGGCCATGGGAATCTGGCAACCCTATATAACATTTATGCATAACAGACATAAATGTGTTAGAAAAAAATTAGAATGAAGGAAAGAAATTGGTATGAAAAGAAGAAACAAAATGGTTTGCATTCAGAAGGTCCAAGGTTAAATTACCAGGATCTCCAGTTATATAAGACAATGTGAAAGACCTCTACCCAAAATTCTGGAGATGTCTTGCCAGAGAAAACAATAATGACCAAGACAGTCCACTGGTCTGACTTTGTATAAGACAGAGTCATGTATTCATGTAATGGATTATATCAAATCAGACAGCTCTGTTGCTCATCCCTGTTTACTGTCATGTTTACACTGACATCAGGCCTTTGGAAAGGATGATCTGATTCCTGCTCTCTGTCTTGCCCCTTGATAGGATTGTGGGGAGATACAGACAGATGAAGAAAGAAACTTTCCCTTTTTCCTGTCATGTGCCTTGCCTACCATGATGTTTAAGGGGTTCCACTGGTTAATGCTCACGATTGGAACAGAAGTTCAGTCTTCATGCTGTTTGTAATCAAGCAAAGATCTAGTTCTTTAGCCTTGGATTTCTAACTTTGACTTGCATATTTTCACCTGGATTTACTGGGCCTGTCCACATATTACCTCACTTTGACCAAATAGAAAAAAAATGTTTGCTGTGGGGCCACTCCAAAGCAGCAGAACCAACAGTTTGCAATGATTAAGGTCACCAGTATATAAGTCAAACAAATACTCCAAAAAGGGTGTATAATTAGCTCATGAGTGAATTTGTTGATGGTTGACCACTTCCTGATGGGGCCTGGAGTTCTCCCAGAATTATAACTGATCTCCAGGTAGCAGAGATCAATTCCCCAGGAGAAAATGGCTGCTCTGCAATGTGAACTCTACAGCATTATGCCAAGCTGAGATCACTCCCCTCCCCAATTCCTGCCCTTTCCGGGCTATACCTCTAAATCTCCAGGAACTTCCCAAGCTGGACTTGGATGAGACCATGAAAAAATATATTCTAGATTTTTTAAACACCTTTAATGATAAAATTAACAGTGGTGTAGTGGCTAAGAGCAGTGGCTAAGAACAGGTGCACTCTGATCTGGAGGAACCGGGTTTGATTCCCAGCTCTGCCGCTTGAGTTGTGGAGGCTTATCTGGGGAATTCAGATTAGCCTGTGCACTCCCACACGTGCCAGCTGGGTGACCTTGGACTAGTCACAGCTTTTCGGAGTTCTCTCAGCCCCACCCACCTTACAGGGTGTTTGTTGTGAGGGGGGAAGGGCAAGGAGATTGGAAGCCGCTGCAGTCTTCCCGGGCTTGGGATTGGAGGCATGGGATTGGAGGCTGCACCAGTATCCCAATGCCCCTGCTGCTGCCAGTGTTGTGTGGGAGAGATGGGGGAGGAGCCAATATCAGTCTGCTTCCTCCCAGCCATTCTCTGCCTTATGCTGGTGGCTGGGGCCTCAGACCTAAGCCACCAAAAAGGGGACTTCTTGGCAGAAGGGAAACTTTTGCACTTTGCAAGCCTCCCCCCGTTGCCAGGAAGCCTCTATGGGAGCAGCTGGACACCACAGCCAGCCACCACAGCTGCTTGGACGGGGCTGGTAGTCTATGTTGTTTCCAGGATAGAGAAAAAACTTGGTAAGATGTTGGGGGTGGTGGTAATTTTTGGTAGCCAAGAGAGACATGCAGCACCGCTGTAGAATAGTTGATAAATTTTGTGGCTAAGCCAATCCAAAAATGATGTCTCTAGTAGAGAGAGCTACCATACAGAAGCCTGATTTGGTAGCCTCCATGAGTAACATTGGAATTGGCTGTCAGGGAACACACGAAAAGGGAACATAAGGTGCAGGGAACATATTGCAAAAATGCAATTCGCAATTCAACTGTTAAAAGTAAGGACAAATCTATCTGTCTTGTCCTTACTCATTCCTTCCTTCCCATGCTGCCACATGCCTTGCCTGCTCTAGCAGATCAAAATTAGCAGGCTCCCCACAGCCAGGTGCTTGAAGGTAGCCACAAACAATCGAGCACGTGAGTGGAGAGAGGCAAGGGTGACACTTTCAGTGGCCATTTGATTTCTTGGTATGTTTTCCTATCTTCAGCTATAAAGATGGCTGGTGGCATGACTGTAGAACACACACTGAGTTTCCATTTCATCTGTCTTCTCCCTCAAAAATGAGGGAAGTCAAAAATAACCTTTTTAGTGTGTAAAGTTTTTGTTCTTTGTTGAAAGTGAAACTTAGAAATTAGCAACAATTTTTTTTAAAAAAATGTTATCATAATTACTAGTATTCAAGGGTTCTTGCATATTATTCCTTGGTTTCACAGAGATGTCTCTAGGTTTTGACTGAAGTTAAAGAGCTGTGTCTGCATTCTTTAGATACTCATCATGGCCTTTATTTATTTATTTATTTATTTAAACCAGACCTTCTTGACAGATGGACAACTATCTTTGGAATTTCAGAAAGGAAAGGGTGTGTGGGGGTGTTATGAGGTATTCTGGGAGTTTGGGCAGTTTAACTGACAGAGAAGTCTGCAGCTGGAAGAGTCTAAGGTTACTATCAGTTCATTGGCTTCATAGCTGACATATGCTATGGCTATTTGTCTTTGAGAGAATTGTTCACTCATTGTGTTTGTATCAGTGCCTGCAAGGGCTTGCCAGTGTCTCTGTATGCATATCTATGCCTACACTGGCCTTTCTTGGAGAAAAGAACAATAATAGTGACTTCAGTTTGATTTTGTAAAAGAAAACTAACTTACTGTTCCCAAAAGAATATAGAAGGAAAGTGTATGCCTGACTTTCAGTTTCCAAAGCTGGAGAGCAAAGCTTCATGACTAGCCTAAGAATTTAAGTCACAATGTACTGGCATTTGGTCATTCTGGGAATATTTGCAGTGGTGGGATTCAGCAGGTTCGCACCACTTCGGCAGAACAGGTTGTTAAAATGGTGCTTGTAAACAACCAGTTGTTAAATTATTTGAATCCCACCACTGGATATTTGTGGTGAAATTTTAATATGCTTTCATTAAGAACTTTAATTGTAGTGATTAATAAACTAAACCATCTTATATGTGATATCTGAATATGGCATAAAATGTAAACACATTTGCAGTTTGTATCCAGGCATTCTGCAAGGACAACCCCCATTTATTAAATCTTCCTCTGCATGGCATGGCAAAATGGCTGCTTGAAACATTCAGCATGAGGACAAACATTCAGCATGTGGATGGCACCTGGACATCTCCTGATGTTACAATTAAACTCTAGATGACCAAGAACAGTTTCCCTATAGAAAACGGTTGTTTTGAAGGGTGGACTCTATGCCATCATGCCCTGTGGAGGTTTCTCCCTCCCCAAACCCCGCTCTCCCTAGGCTCCACCCCTATAATCTCTAGAACAATGTTGTGTGCTTTGCTCTTCTGGGTTGAGTAGAAACTAGAGTTGCCACCTGATGGGAAAATTTGGGGGGGGGGAACAATCTTTTTTGACAGCACACCAATGTGTGACATCATTTCCAGCACAAACTCCGAAGTGATGTCATTGGGTCATCATGTGGTCCTGATGTGTAGATATCACTTTCAGTTTTACAGCAGAAGTAACATTGTGCATAGGGTTGTCAGGTTCCCATTGGCCACTAGAGGGGATGGGGATAGTGTTGCTAGGTCCAGGTTGGGAAACTCCTGGAGATTTGCAGTTGGGGCATGGGAAGGACATGGACATCAATGGGATACAAATCCATAAAGTCCATCCTTCAAAGCAGCCATTTTCTCCAGTGAAACTGATCTCTGTAGTCTGAAGATGAGCTGTAATTCCAGAGGGGTCCCCAGGCCCAACCTGTAGCTGGCATACCTAATCATGCATCAGTGAAACACAGAAAAGCCCCCACCCTATTTTCTCCTCAACAGCCTGTTAAAACATGTCAGGGAACAGGGGCCCAGGCTGACAGTGGACGACCTGATCCCCCGCAAAGATGTGCAAAATCATGGCTTGTGAAGCAAGTGTTCAGATGACTGCATGCTTGGGTCACTTTAGAATTATGCTTTAACTGAAGTTGCACTGACCTTTGAATCTTACTGATGAACTTCCAAATCCAAGACCTTTGACTAACTGGATTATGGAGTGAGCTGTCACCCACGAAGATAATCATTGAGCTGAGCCATTTGGTTTCTAATGCTATTCAGACACAATAAAAATCAACAACCTCTACACTTTTCATAATTATCCTACTCACTGAAGTCTTGGCAGCATGGCTGCAGCTTAGTTTCTGCTGAACCAAAATAGCTACTGTAGGTGGGCTCCAATATGTTGAAGTAGAATGTGGACGGTCACAGCATTTTGAGTTCTAATTTTATATTGTTATTTTGAGATGTGTGTGGTTCTCTGAACACTTTCCTTGTGGGGGTTGCAAGGAGTTAAAGAGGACAGATTGTATGTTCAAAAGAATAATGCTTGTGATTCATACTGGAAAATGTGAATGTAGTAATTTTTACTCAAGAAAGCAGACATAACACAGAAGGAATCATTGGGACTCTGATTGTGTATGGTGCATGAATCATTATACTGACTACCATTCAGCATGCAAAAAGCATTATCAGAAAATCCTGAAAAATCCAACTGAAAACCAATGGCGTTGGAAAGGAGGAAGAATCAATCTTTGCAAATGCTGAAAGTATGAGAAATTACCAGTATATATATGCACAACCAAGATAGGGATTTTGCATGGCAGAAAAAAATCAGACATACCAAACTAAGGTATGCTTGCAAACTCTGGACTGGGAAATATCTGGGACTTTTCTACATGCTAAATTTACTCCTGATTTTCTTGGGAGTGGATCCACAAACAATCTCTAACCCTTGCAGAGATATGTTTTTTTTCTGTTATCCCTCCATGGTTTTTTTTTTAAAAAAGAAAAAGAAATGACTTATCTTCAGGATGGGGCAGAAGGAGGGAGTGGTTTCACTACAACAGTCCAGTCATCAAACAGGGACTGAAGGTGGATGGGAGTAGGAGAGAGAAAGAAACCCAGCAGAAAATGAACAGGAAAATGATGGCTCAAGAACAGCTTCCAGAAAAACATCACAGAAAGATTAGTGTCAAAAAAATGGGGGAAGGGGCAAATAACCCAAAGTGAAAACTAAAGGCACACAATGTATGCATAAACCAGGGAATAAATAGCAGTAGTATGAGCCAAAAATTATGAAGAAAGAAAACCATGAGGAAAAGCCCTTGGAGGTTCTCAGGGCAGAGTCTAGGGAAGACAGAGTTTGGGGATGGGAGGGACCACATTGGTATGTAATGCCATAGTGTTCACCATTCAAAGCAGCCATTTTCTCCTGCTTGGAGGCCTCCAGAACCCCCTTGGAGACAGGCAATCCTAATCAGGATTAAGACGTTTTACTAAGGCTCAGTGTGAAGACTATGGTTGTGTAGGGTTAACAGGTCCCCTCTGTCTGCTGATGAGGGGATGAGGGGCTAGGATTGCCATATCCAGGTCAGAAAAGCTTGGGAGCTTTGTGGATGAAGTTTGGATTGGCAGGGACCTCACTGGAGTACAATGTCATAGGGTTCACTTTTTAAGCATCTATTTTATCCAAGGGTACTGATCTTGGTAGTCTGAAGATGAGCTGGGGAATCCCCAGGTCCCACCAGAAGGTTGGCAACCATAGAGAAGGGCAACCAACCTCAAAGTGGGGTCTGGACCTCTGTCACTACAACTGATCTCCAGAATACAGAGGTCAGTTTCCCTAGAAAAAATGGCAAATCACCAAGTGCTATAGCATCATGTCTCCATTGAACTCCACCTTCCCTGGTTACTACAGACAATTGCCAAAGGAATTGGCACACTCAGCGACCCAAGAATCACCCAAGCCTGAATCTCACATTCAAAGAAGGCTTCAGTTATATGCCTGTCTTTTTTTTGGCATGTGATAACTTTTTAATGAGCATCATATGTTGTCACTTTTAATTTTTATTTTCAATTACAGCTAGGGCCTCAAAACCTAGGAGTTGTCTAGGCTTCTGTAAACCTCTGAGAAGGCTTGAATGTCTGAGAACCAACCATGGTTTTCTTGTAAGCTTGTAAATTCAAACCAACATGATATAGTCACCAGACACCATGGGGAGGCATGATGTCTACTGTGAGCAACTGATAATTGTTTTTGTTAGTTTGTTTTACTTCTGTTAATAAGACTCCTGTTTTTAACTAGGGGTTTGGTTTTTAAAACCATTTTAAAATCTATTTCTAATCAGAAGATCAGTCATTTAAGCTGATTAATATTTTATGTTTAGGTTTTTATTGTTTGGGTTTTTAATGGTTGCTTAATTTTAATGATTTTATGTGCTTATTATTTTATTTTTTAATCTTGTGAGCCATTTTGAGCAGGTCTCTGAAGCAGTGCATATACATCTTCTAAATATATTCCATTTATTGTTTTTTCATCACTAGCTGATAATCACTCTCCTTGGTTGTTTTAGTTATTGCATACAATAACCTTCTGGAGTCAGCTATTGACTTCTAAATTAATGAACCACAGGATCATGTTGTAAATGTGGAACTATATTCCCATGTAATATTGTTTTTTTATCCATTTTGCTTTTTTTAAGAAAAGGAAATTCCGTACTCCTTTTTTAGTAATTTGACCTGCACTATTCCAACCTGTCTCTCCAAAGTTACATGTCAAATTCTTAGACCAGCTCCCTCCCTCCTGCTGCTATAGATCTGACAATTCTTCTGTGTCCCCCTTCCCCCAATGCTATGGCTGATTCCGCATGGGCCAAAAACAGCAATGTGAAAACAGTGTGAAAATGGTGTAAAAGGGTTTAAAATGGTGTAAAAGGGTTTATACTGTTTTCACACTGTTTTCACACCACTGTTTTTGGCCCATGCGGAATCAGCCTATGATTCATTTCATTTCTGCTTAGGTCAGTAAACACAGCTGGCTGTTACCTGACTGTGAGCTTTCTTCTAATACACACCACTAAGATACTTTAAGAAGATGGGCCATCACAGGGACAAAAGCTGAAGGGGCAGAGGCAGATATGTTCTCAGAAGGTTCTAACAAAAAACTTCACACAGAGAGAACAAAGTTTGCATATCGCTAAGCAGAACAGATGCAGAGGTTTGGTTTTTTTAAAAAAAAAATTACATGCACATTCTGCCTTCATGCAGACCCCTCATTTTGTGGGGTCCAGTGTCATTAGACAAAAACTGAGCAGAGACAAAACATAAACACATCAAGTTGTTTTATACTGAATGAGACGGTTAGTCCATCCGGGTCAGCATTGTCTACTCAAACTGTCAGGAGTTCTGAGCAGTCTGATGTGACGGAGTTTTACATCCGTTGCCATCTGATCCTTTTAAGAGGAGAGACCAGGGATTGAACCTAGAACCTTTTGCATGGCAATCAGATGTTCTACCAGTGAGCCATGATGCATCCAATTTCTTCCATCATTCAGGTATGACAGTTTTTGCCATTTTTGCAGTCTTCTGCTCATATCTCTTTAATGTTCCAAAATACATATGATGTTGTGGAACTGTGCTCAGATTCCCCAGCATTTAAAATATTTGTGTCCATTTTTCTTCCACACCCAGTAATAGAGTAGCTTAGGTATAAAATGAACTAAAATACTGTTTAAATCAAGATATACAAACTAACAGACATTTGAGACACTTTTAACAGGTGCTTGATTTGGATTGGGGTAACATGTCTTATTACTGGTAATTTCCCTGTGCAGCTTTATGCCCCAGTAGGGGAAAAAGGAAGGCACCTGTATTGTGCCTGTCTTTTTTCCCTTCTGGGGTTTAAAGCAGCTTAGGGGTGGGGATTTTCAATAGAGGAAATGATCCTTCACCATCACCCTGCACACTTCATTGGGGTTCAGCACATGGTAAACCCTGTATTAATGAAGTTTCCTAGCATAAGAATGGGGCTTCAGCATCTCCCACATACTTTTCTAATTGACTGTTGTGTTTGTCCCACTGGAGCTGGCAGCCTTATGGACATTCTCAGACACTGATGAGTCATCTGACATAGAAGGAGTCAAGGATGGAGCCTGCCAATTGGAGACTCAGTTGGAAGATTATACTGGTTGCTATTTAAATCAGCAGCAGAAGTGTCAGCATATCTGCAATATTTTTAAATCATGGTTCAGGAAGAAAGACACTGGGGGGAAAATACCAATACCCTCCTCCTTTCCTGGGCTAATGTTGGATTTGCAGTGTTTACAAACAGCTGTTACAACAGCCCAAAGCTCCACAGAAAAAAAATGTGACACATCTAAGAATCTGACAGTCAAACACGAGCATTTGTTCAGATGGTTCCCCTTCTATGGTTTAGAGTAACAGGAGCCTTAGTAGCTGTGGTATTTGTCACTCGAACAGCTGTGTCCATGGCAGTTGCAGCAGCTGTGCTGCTCCTTGTCCAGTTTACTACACATAAAACCAAGACATTGGAATTTTGTTGGTGGAAAACACAGTTAACTTGTATTTTCACAAGCAGATTCTTGTACTTCTATCTCCCTTCTGCTGTTCTCTATTAAATATCATGAGACACAAGCACATTAACAGAACCTGAATACAGACTTCTCCGTTCCTTCCCATGATGCTATTCTCTACTACTGAGAAGACTTAGTGCTTTTCTGTAAGAATTAAGTCTGTAGGGAAGTGGTTCCTAGAGTATTAGTGCCATCCTAAGCAGTTACATCTTTCTAAGTTCATTGAAAACAATAGGTTTGGAAGGGTGCAACAGATTAGAATAGCACTGTATGCCTGGACAGTGGGATCTTTTTCTGCCACATGGGGATAATATGACCAATGTGCTTCTCTGTACAAAAAAGTATTTGAGCCACCACACAAATCACTGTGTGTGGGAGAATGGCGTGTGTGGCAAATCAGAGCGTTTATAAGAGACTGAACTATGACTAATGCAACTCCAATGTGAACCAAGCGGGAGTTTTGGAACAACCTTCATTTACATAATTCTTACATTATCCAAAACAAGCCATATTTTTAATGGCCAATGTCAATGGGAGATGTCTTCCCAATAAGAGTATCCTGGCAAACCTCTGTATCTGATAGTGCAGTCAAAGAGGGAGTATAACCTTGCCACAATTAAGCATCTTGATATCCCACTAGGCTTGTTGATTTAGCAAAGTCAAATCAGCAAAAACCTGAAAAAAACCCAATTTGGCTTTTATTGGGTTTGATTCAACCCCAAATATTGAAACTGACAAAAAACGTATGGGAGGTATGGTGGTAGGCCCAGGCCATACGAGACACACATAGCGAGATACAGGAATGCACACTCTCTGTCAGACCTGCAGCCTATCCCACAGGATGTGCATTGTGAGGCTAGAACTATGTACTCTGCTCCCCAGTTGGTGTTGAACTATGTACTCTGCTCCCCAGTTGGTGTTGATAAATGCAAGGTCCATAAATAATAAGACCACTGTTCTCTGCAGTTTGCTCAGGGAACATGCTGTGGACCTTGCATGTATCACGGAGACCTGGGCGAGGGAGGGCGAGACTGTCGCCCTCAATGAACTCACTCCAGTGGACCCTGTGGTCATCCACCAACCATGAACACAGGTCCGGGGGGTGGCGTGGTAATGGTTGTCCAGAATTCGATCTCTTGTTGGACGTCCCCCATCCCACAGATTGAGGGAATAGAATATTTGGGCCTCCATTGGGATTCCCTGGTGAGGTTGGCTATTCTGCTGCTAGTTAGTGGGTTGGGTTGGTGGGGGGGGGAGGGCTTAGGTCCAAAGGCCCAGTGCTCAGGCTTAGGTCCAAAGGCCCAGTGCTCAGGCTAAGCCTACACAGGCCTAATTTGACCTGTTTATTTAAAAGACCTAAAGAAAAAACAGCTAGTGTTTCTTCCTCTTCTCTAAAAGTTATATAATTGGTTGTTATTGTGTTTTTAAAGAGTTTTGAATTTTTGATGTAAGAATGCTGTTGTTATGGCCTGTGGGTCTCTCCACATTAGTTTGTCAGGTTTTTTGTGGGGGAGGGGATAATTTCTCTGCTGAAAAAGATGGAGCAGCATTGGTGAGGTAAATATTTCTGAGTTCTCTATATTTGAGCCACAGTTTTTTCAATTATTAGACTTAATTATAGATTAGTTATAAAAGTCTTGATAGTGTTTGTTAGAGTTTCATTTAATTCAGCTAGGTAGGGGTTCAGTATCTTATTTAATAGGATATTAGTAGGTTCAAATAAGAGTGAAGGTTCTGGGTTTGCAAACAGTTAAATAGTGTAAAAGTAACCTTTTTGGATTCAGTTCCACCCACACTACAGTTGAAGGTGGGCTGACTTAGACACAAACTAATTAGTGTTTTTAGAGCTGCCCCTTCCAGGTTCCTTTGGAATTTGGGACAGCTTTTAGTACTTGCACAGTAGGACATAGGACAACTAAACTTTAGCTACTTTAACCTGTTCATCTCCAGGTCAGGTTAGTTGGAGGCTAACCTCAAATAAGTTTAAGAATAGGTCACTAGTTAGTTGTTATTTTTTAGGGTTAGCCTAAATTTTAAAAAAATCATTTAATCCATTTGAGGTTAAGAGAACTTTCACATTTGAAAAAAAATCTGGTGAAAGGGTTCCTAAAAGCTGTCAGAGTTTGCTAGGTGGCAGTTCAGGTCAGCTAGTTAAGGTATATCAGTCCCTTATATTAGTTAGCCATGTTTTGGTCGAGGGAAACTATAAGTGATAGGGAAAGAAGTTTGGGGGGGGCAATGGTAGGGGTACCCAAGTAAAGGAAAACTTGATGCCAATAGAACTGGACACCACCCATGCAAACTTCAACAAAGTTGGTTAGTTCATGTGAGGAGAGTTAACAGCAGCTTTGTGGCAAATTTGGTGCCTCTACCTGGAACAACATCCCCACCAGAGCCCCTCCCACACAAGAAAATCTCCAGCACAGTGCAAATGAAGCAGAACAGCAAGACCCATGTAAGTCTATGGTGGGGGAAAGTGACCCACTGGCAAAGAGTGGACCAGCTCTTTGGGGAAGCACCCCAAGCCAGGGCTGTCTGGCAGCATTATCATGAGCCACAGCAAGGCTTGGGGGAGGTGCCCCAGTCATTGCCAGCCCCCACAGCTGCTGGTACCATCTGGCCCTGGGTGCCCCTTAACGAGGCCCAGGCAGCATTGGGGCTTTGGGGTGGGAAGTCACCCATTGTCTGGTGCTGGGCCAGTGTTGTCAAGGGGCTGGCAGCTGCGGGGGCCGGCGATGGCCAGGGTGCCTCCCCCGGGATTTTATGTGGCTGAGCAGTGCCATCATGCTGGGCCAGATAAGGGCATGTGGGGAGCCTGGCAAGCATGCTCCTAGCACAGGGGGCCAAGGCCCTCGGGGCCGCAACCACAGCGTGGTTCATCCTTGCAGCACCACACCTTCTCTCCACCAGATTCTGCGACCTCCTCTCTTCTTCACATGATTCAATCATGCATTTAATTATCCCCACTGAAATTCATGGATCGTCAAAGTGCTTAACACTGAACAATAAAAGCCCCCAAGTCATAATATGCTTTTATATAAAAGATTAACATCAGCATATTTTTTAAAAAAATCTTTGTAATGTACCATGGATCAGTAACAACAATTCTCACACTCACAGGGAAGAAGAGGAAGGGCAAGGCAATGCAGAATACCACAGCTATATATTACCCAGTGGCACTGGCAGAGCCACAGGGGCTGCTTAGTTTGTACCCAGCCAATAATGGCATGCATAGGTTTTCCTGCCATCTCCTCCCACATTGCCACTCACTAGGTGCAGGGCTGATTAGCTTGGAAGCTGCCTGGGCCAGTGAAGCAGGTGGCAATGGGCAAGGTCATTGTTATAATTGCTGGCCAATAGGCATTTAGCTTGGCTTGCTCATGGACTTTTAAAATGGTCCAGCCTTACAAATAGCCCAGCTTAGCCAGAACTCATCAGGAAATTAAGCTGGGTTGGCCACCATCAGTACTCAGATGAGAGACCATCAAGGAAAACTGGGGTTGCTACTTGGAGGAAGGTAATGGAAAACCATTTCTGCTCATCAATTGCTTTGAATGCTCAATGGTTGGAGTTGTCCTGAGTCAATGGCACATTCTTTTTCTATAGAACTACAGTGGTCATTAAGTTGTTGGTATCATTCTTTATTCTGCAGATTTTATGCATAATGTATTCACAGTTGGATAGTATAAGATGTTCTGTAAGAAAACACCACAACACCACAGTGTAAATAGCTAATGGTATCTCCACACAGACATTCAATTTTTAGCTGAATTTACAATTTCTGAAATGTATTTTCTGTCTCAGAATATGTGCACAGAGCAAAGAGCTGTCTTTCGTATATCTTCCAAAAGTATGGCTTGTATCCCATAATGTGCAGGTGAAAACAGGAATGAACTTAACACTTCAGCAAGAGCTTATGCAGCATTGTGCGCTTTCTTTGTGGGATCAGCTGTTAAGATCTAAGCCTGTAGGTCACAATCTTATATAGTCTTTATATCGTGTGTGTGTGTGTAAGGTCTCGAACCTTGACGCATTAAACAGACTCTGTATTGTTGATCAGCAGTGTTTATTGATCGGCTTTTGCTACCCATTTTATTACAATAGTTATCCCCCCCTCCCAATTTCCCAAGGAATGTGAGAAAGAGTCAGTTTGGAGCTTAGGCGCCCCAGGGTCAGTGATAGAGATAAAGCCACCTGGCATCCTACCCCCACAGAACAACAGAAATAATCCTGTTTCCCATGAGACTAAAGTGTCAGGGGAAAGCCTAGTTATCTACTCAGCGTGTGAAGCCATCAAGCAAAGATCAAGGAAAGAATGTCCCAGAACAGCTGTGATAACGTATAGCAGACTGGTTACATATATCTTGTAGCAAACTGGTTACATATATTTTGGAGCAATGACATTGAGGGCGAATTCCCACTTGAAAATTGCAAGCGGATCCAAACCTGTTCCTTGTGAATCCGTGTCCTCCTCATCGCAGTTTCTCCCTCCCCACCATAACGAGCACATAGCAGACACTCCCGGGTGCAGGCATCATTGCAATCCCCACAGCCATGTGATCGCGCTTCATTGCCCTAATCTGATTGGTCGGTGTTCAGTTGGGCGGGACCTGTTAGCCACTTCAGAAACACTACCCATTTTTACCCATTAAAAACCCGTGCAAACGCTGAAGTGCAACCACTATGAATACTTGTCATTTACTGTAAAGCAACTATTTTCTGAAAGTTTTACCATTAAATCGGTGAACAGGCGATCCTTCACTTGTATTGCACATGCTCAGAAACGTGATCGTTCCATCAACCCGGAAGTAGACTGCGCAAGGGTCAAATCAATCTGATTGGCTGCGCGAAATGCACGTCACGCTCTGGGGCAGGGAACAACTCCAGGTTCTGAAACCTTGTTCTCCTCCCCTCGGAACAGCCGGAACTGTGGTAACGGGGCCCAACCCACTTGCATCCAGGTTCTGCCGGGACACACATTAATGGGTAAAACGAGCGTCAGAAATGGTTGCTGCCACAGAAGTCATGGGGAGGACGTCGATGAAACCGTGTTAGTAAGTGGCCCGAAACCGTGCTAAGGAGGCAGTGGGAATTCGCCCTGAGTTAGGAATGCATCTCAATCACTAGATACACTCCCCCCGACAGTGTGTGCAGTACCACTGAAATGCTAGATCTTTTCCAATAAGTGCAAAGAAGATGCTTAGCATTTTCCACATAAGTATGGTTTAGTGTAAAGAGATGTCAGGAATAATTCCTCTTTTATCCTGTTAAACTTTACAGGTTGTAGTAGTGCATCTGAGAAGCTTTGACGTGCATACGTTCAAAAAATTCACAGAGCATCTGTTGTGAAAAACAAAAAGATTATAACTTCCAATTTAAATTACTAAGTTTTATTTTTTCTCTCTTTTTAAAAAAACTGTTATTGAAAGAAAACAGAATATCAGTCACGGAAAAAGCAATAAAATTGACAGCAGGCAGGGAAAAGAGTCAAAAGCTCAGCTAGGTACTGCTGGCAAATTTAATTTACCTGGAAAATAGGACTGCATACACAGCTGCAGCTTAAACCAAAATTAGGCTTTGGATCTGACTCTCTGGTGAACCAAATTATAAAGCAGGTTTATGGCCAGACCCCTTCTCATTCCGTACCTCATCCCCCATCATGTCACTACGTGGGTTGCAAAGGTGTTGCTATTTGAATTCAAGCAACCATCTTCTATTTTAGAATTACATGTCACATTGCAGTTTTTCCTAAATGAAAACAACATTTATGTAGGAAAATGCACTGGGTAGATGAAAAAAAAAAGCAGAAAGTAAGATGAAGAAAAGAGGTAAATATGGGGAAGAAATGACATTAACATTATTTTTTAATTTTTATTAGCCCTGTCCAAGGGGGGGGGGGGTGTGAATCCGCTGCTGGGAGTGGCATGGAGTCACTCTGGCAAACTTGTCCTCCACATGGGACTTGCCTCTGCTGGCGGGGGTTTGCCGCAGCCCTCTGCAGTGGCAACATGCAGCACTCAACGCTACACCAGTGTCCCTGCACCGCTGCAGCTGGTGCAGCGTAGGAAGTCCAGGAGCATAGCTGGGGGAGGAGCCAATGTTAGTCAGCTTCCACCCTGCCATTGCCCTGTTGCACCGGTGACAGGGGCTTTGGATGTAAGCCACTTTTTTGGTGGTGTAAGTCCATTAAGCCCAATAGGGTTTTTAAGCCCAATAGGGTTTTTCCTGTGGTGGGGAGGCTTTTAGTGTTTATAGCTCCTCCACTCCTCCAGGAAGCCTCATAAGAACATAAGAATCCAGCTCAAGTTGATCAGACCAGAGTCCATCTAGTCCAGCATTCTGCTACTCGCAGTGGCCCACCAGGTGCCTATGGGAGCTCACATGCAGGATATGAAAGCAATGGTCTGCTGCTGCTCCTGAGCACCTTGGTCTGCTGGGCGCATTAGCAACTGAGATCATGAGCACTAAGATTGGTAGCCATAGATTGACTTCTCCTCCATAAATCTGTCCAAGCCCTTTTAAAGCTATCCAGGTTAGTGGGTCATCACCACCTCCTTGTGGCAGCATATTCCAAACACCAATCACATCGCTATGGAAGAAGTGTTTCCTATTAGTCCTAATTCTTCCCCAGCATTTTCAATGAATGCCCCCTGGTTCTAGAGTTGTGAGAAAGAGAGAAAAATTTCTCTCTGTCAACATTTTCTACCCCATGCATAATTTTTTATAGACTTCTAATCATATCCCCCCCTCAGACGCCTCTCTCCAAACTAAAGAGTCCCAAACGCTGCAGCTCTCCTCATAAGGAAGGTGCTCCAACTCTTCAATCATCCTCGCTAGTTCTCTCTGCACTTTTTCTATCTCTTCATATCCTTTTTGAGATGTGGCGCACTCAGAACTGAACACAGTACTCAAGTGCTACACGCACTAATGGCTTTATATAAGGGCATGACAATTCAGGTTTTATTCTCAATTCTCTCCTACTCATTCCCAGCATAGAGTTTGCCTTTTTCACCGCTACATGCATTGAGTTGACATCTCTCATGGAACTATCAACTAAGACGCTTCAAATCCCTTTCCTGGTTCAGACTGATAAAGACTGACCCCTGTAGTTGTATGTGAAGTTTGGATTTTGCCCTCAATGCATCACTTTACATTTCACATTGAACTGCATTTGCCATTTCTTAGCCCACTCACCTAATTTATCAAGGTCCGCTTGGAGCTCTTCGCAATCCTTTGTGGTTCTACCACCCTACATAATTTGGTATCATCTGCAAACTTGGCCACCACACTACCCACCCCTACTTCCAGGTCATTTATGAATAAGTTAAAGAGCACTGGTCCCAAAACGGACCCTTGGGGACAATTCAATTCTGCTATCTCCATTGTGAGAACTTCCCATTTTATACTCCACCCTTTGTTTCTGTTCCTCAACCAGTTTTAATCCATAGGAGGACTTCCCCTCTTATTCTTCCTTCATTGCTGAGTTTTCAACAGTCTCTGGTGAGGAACTTTACAAAAGCCTTTGGAAATCCAAGTAGACAATGTCCACTGGTTCCCCTTATCCACATGTCTGTTTACACCCTCAAAGAACTCTAGTAAGCTCTGTAAGACAGGACTTGTTTCTACAAAAAGCCATGCTGACTCTTCCTCAGCAGGTCTTGGTTTTCTACATGTTTAATAATTTTATCTTTAATGATAGATTCTACTACTTACTAGAAATAGATGTCAAACTGACTGGCCTGTAATTCTCGGTCCCCTCTAGACCCTTTCTTAAAGATTGGTGTGTGACATTACACCTTCCAGTCTTCAGGGATGCCTGATTTCAGGGATAAGTTGCATATTACTTTATGTTATCAGTAATTTCATGCTTGGAGTTCTTTAAGAACTCTTGATGAATGCACCAATAGGGATTTGTAGCATTTAGTTTATCAATGTAGCTGCCAGAACTTCTTCCCTTTGTCTACCACTAACTTTGCTAGTTCCTCGGATTCACCTCCTAAGAAGCTTCTTGGTTCAGGTGCAGGAATTTTCCTCACTCTCCTCTTTGGGTGAAGACAGGTAAAGAATTCATTCAGCTTCCTGGGTAACTTCCCCCAATTCCTTTTAGCACACCTTTGTTCCTTCATCATCTAACGGACCTACCGCTTCCTAGCTGGTCTCCTGCTTTGATGTAATTTGAAGAACTGTTTGTTGCTAGTCTTGATGTTCTAGCCATGCTCCCTATAATCCTTTTTTTTGCTTCCCTCATACAGCTAACTTGCTTCTCTTTGCCACCATTTGTGTTCTCTGGTATTCTTCATCAGTTAAGTTGGACTTCCATTTTCTAAAAGACATCTTTTTTTTTTTACTAATAATTACCCCAACCTCCCTTGTTAACCATGGTGGCTTTCTTTTTGGACTGGGCGCCACTTTCCTAACTCAGGAACACATTCCAGCTGAGCTTTTAAGACTGTGTTTTAAATAACCTCCAAGCACCTTTGGACATTTTTTGACTCTCTTGATTTTCCCTTTCAGCTTCCCATGACTATCCCCCTCATCTTTGAGAAATTTCCCTTTCTGAAGGCAAATGCACCACATTAGTAGTTGTCACTTGTTCGCGCAGAGATACTTGAATCTGACAGCATTGTGGTCGCTGTTCCCATCGGGCTCAACAACACTGACTTCCAAGCACTCAGGTCCTGGGTCCCACATAGAATTAGATCTAGGATCACATCTCCCCTGGTTGGTTCTACAACCATCTGCTCTAAGCCACAGTCATTTAGCATATCCAGGAATGTTCTCTCCTTACTATGACCTGAACATGCATTTTTCCAGTTTATGTGGGGATAGTTAAAATCGCCCATTACCACGACATTTTTGCTTTTGTTGGCCTCTCTAATTTCTTTTTCCATCTCAGAATCCTCCTTGGGGCCAGCAGCCATGGCATCACATCCAGGCACCCAGCCTTTTTGATGGGGCTGTGAGTGATATCATGTGGCTTCATTGCATTGTATTGTATGTATTGAATTTTATTGTATTTTGCAAGCCACTTTGGATATGGACTATAGAAAGAAGAGTATAAATACTTTTAATAAATAAATACTAATAGTGTTGCTCTTAATATGCAGTTTGGCATAGTAGTAAAAGTGTTAGACTAGAATCGGGGGGGGGGGAGCTCAAGCCCTCTCTCTGCCAAGATACCAGCTTGATGAGTGTGGCTAAGTCCAACCTACCTGATAGGGTTGCAGTGAGGATAAAATGGAGGAGGGCAGAATGAAGTTTTGCACCCGATTTTGGAAGAAGGGCAGGATAAAAATGTGCCAAGTAATACCCCTGTTTTCCCCAAAATAAGACAGTGTCTTATATTAATTTTTGCTCCCAAAGATGCACTATGTCTTATTTTCAGGGGATGTCTTATTTTTCTGCTCCATAGCTGCATGCTCTGGTCGACGGGCATGCTTCCAAACAAAAACTTTGCTACGCCTTACTTTTGGGGGATGCTTTATATTTAGCAGTTCAGCAAAACCTCTACTATGTCTTATTTTCAGAAGATGTCTTATTTTTGGGGAAACAGGGTAACTACAACAGGAAGGGAAAGGTCTTGAAATATAATGCAGCTTTTTGGCAGCCATCCAGGCGGAGGCAAATTGAGCCAGTAACATTACCCAGGAGCAAGCTGAGCCAGCACAAGAGGTCCTCAGCCTGGACACACCTTATGGCAGTGTGGGTGGAAGGGACAAGCAAGGCTGCACTGTTATTTTTGCTGTCAGGTTACAACTGAATTATTGCAACCCAATAGAGTTTTCAAGGCAAAAAGATGTTCAGAGATGGTTTGCCATTGCCTGACCCTGCATCACCTCCTAGTATTTCTTGGAGGTCTTCTACTCAAATACTAGCCAGGGTTGGCCCTGCTTAGCCTCTGAGATCTGATGGGATCAGATAAGTCTGGGGCTATCCAGACTGGGGTCAGTCACCATGGCCAGTTCCAAATAGAGTAACCACTTCAGCACTGCTGGTTTCTCTGGATTTGGCTTGTTTCATGCTACCAGTAACCCTCCAGAGCAGTAGCCAAGCAAGAACATTCACCAAATTAAAGAACCAATCTGCCCCATTTGTAGATAATGCAAATCAACACCTGTAATTTTGCTATTAGATGCTCTGCTATTGAAAATTTATAACTAGTAGCAGCTTTCCCTCATCTCATAGATCTGAGTAGTAGATAATTTATCATATAAGGAGGTGTCTCCAATGAAAAAAAAACTCCCGTCAGGTTTCTCTGCTGTGTCTCGGTTTTCTTTATTCCATATCCTGGACAAATCCACAAATCTCCATTTCCCTTCATCAGTTGGAAGCTTCTGCTCTTTTTGTACACTGATCACCTTAGTGAAGCAGGATGTATTTCGACTGTCTATTATATTTTCAGAGAGCCAGCATGGTGCAGTGGTTAGAAACAGTGGTGTAGTGGTTAAGAGTGACTCTGAGCTTGTCAACATCAAATTAGTTCCAGAAATTCTGCATTTCTTAGAGCCATTTCAATGTGCTGCAGTAACAAACTCAGATATTCCATAGCCAATCCCAGTTGACTAATACAACAGGTCTCTGCAAACATTCATTTGCACTTCCACTTTTTTTTAACAATATATGTTTTAAAAGGTTCACCTTAAACATGCAGTCTGTAAATCAACCCTGAGAAAATTGGTAGTATTTATTCCTATTAGAAGTTACAGATCTATAACCAGCACTTAATGAAATTTCCAAATCATTTTGAAATGAATCCAACTGATTATTGTAATGAATTAGAAGACTGCAGATGACTAGTGATCCTTCTGCACTAGGAAAGGATGAAGACTTTGAAAAAGATGAAGAAGGTGCAATGTGTTCCTCATCAGGGGAATTTGTTGAATGTACAAACCTAGAATGTAGGAAAATCCTTACACAGTTCAGATAATATTGAAGGAGAAGTGAGGAACCCAACTGCTTTGAATGGAAAGGGTCCACCAACCACTACTATTTCCACTTTATTTGCTGGATTTGGTTTGTTTGTTTGATTCACCTGTGGCTGCTAAGCACTAATGAAGAAATTAAATACCTGTTCCTCAATTGGTTTCAAAAACACATAAATGGATCTCATTAGCAATCAAAAAGTCAAATACGGAGAGCTTATAAATTAAACAGGAAGAAGAAAAAGGGAGGTAGGAGTCAGAATTTGGACAATGAATTGAGATCGAGAGAACAGTGTGGCAAGTTAAATATATAGTCTCATTGCGAATAGCATCCAACTATGTTTTGTCCATTCAAAGCTTCTTTCAAAGCCTTTATGGGGCATTGTTAAGGTCACAAACATTGCCATTATTTTCCATAAACTGCAACAATCTGTGAATGCAGGTACCAAAGAAAGCTCCAGAATTGTGAAAGAACTAAAGACAGAGTCAAATGGAAGTATATAACACACAAAAAATGCTTGAGACAGAAAAGTGTTTCCTTCATCATGACTAGACAACACTAAAAAAAAATCTAATGGAAGTAACTGGCTAAGGTTACCAGGCTGTAGCTGGTAACTCCCAGAAGCTTTTTGGGTCAGAAACTGGTATGCTGACATCACTTCTGATGATATCTGAAAGTGGCACCACAGGGCATGCTAGGATTTGCAAAAACTCTATGGTAAAATCATACAGGTTCTGCAAATCCTAGCACATCCCATGATGCCACATCCAGTTTTAATCAAAAGGTATTTCTGAAAAGAACAAGAAGGCACCTTCTGTTCTGGTCTTTAGGAGATTTTGTAATGCTGAGTTTGTCAGGAGGTTCTTTGAGGGCCATTAGCAGTGGCACAAGTTACTGTGCTTAGGACAGTGTTTTAAGGGGTTGGTATTGTGTTTTTATCATTGGTATTTTTAAAAAATGTGTTTTAAATCAGTTTTAGTTCCTTTGTGGAAGAACACATTTAAAATAAAAAAACCAATAGGAATAATTCAGGGCATGACCATGTTGATCATAGGAAAAATTCACATGATTTACCAAAGGATAGCTGTAGTTGTATGAAATCACAGATCTTCTGTTATTTCATGCTTGTCCTAAAGCAGACAAAAATAGATTAGGTAGTCTTAATTTTTTTAAAAAAACCCTATAACTATTAATCATAAAATATGAACACTTAATAAATAGATTGTTTAATCCATTTAAACTCATTAGACATGTTTGTTACTTCTGTGTCACTTTTGGCTTTAACAAAAAACCACCCAGGTTCTTGGTGTAGTGAATACCCTGAGAACAAAGCACTACAGATATGTCATTAGAAGGTGTGCTAGTGTAGTAACCATCTGTAAACTTGGCTCTAGTATCGTCCAGCCCGACTCCCTCCCTGTTAGCTCAGCAATTTCCCAGTGGTCAGTCTGTCTTGCCATAATCACATGCTGGCGCCACAAGCATGTTTCTTAACTGTACACTGTACCTTGTAATGAATGCATACTAAAATATACCACCGCTCCAATTCAGGGACAGCCATGACCTCAGACTCAACATCTCAACACCATGTTTGCTTATATAGCATACCTGATAAAAAGGATGCCAGCTGCAATGAATGAAGCATTCTTTCTATCTCTTGGTGTGTCTGTTGGTTTTATGGTATATGGAGTATGAATTATTTCAGTTGCATTCCATTCTTTAAATGCCTTTTAAAATGTCACTTGACTGGGAGGAGCCAAAGATTTACAAAAGAAAAAGCTATCCTGCAGTCCCTTTGTGTGGCTGCTTGTCTCTCCTTCCACAGTTCATAAGGTTGCTCCTCATGGAGGAGGTAGCGAAATTCCTAGAGATTTGGAGATGGAGTCTATGGAAAGGAAGGTTTGGGGAAAAGGAGGGTTCATAGCAGGCTATAATGGGTATGACCATGCAAAGAAGCAGTTTTCTCCAGGGGTCCTGATCTCTGGGAAATCCCAGGCTTCAGATGGAGGTTGGTAACTCTAGCCCATTCAGAATGTCTTTCCATCCTAAGCAAGCCTGAGAAGAGATATTCAGTACAAGAACACTTTTTGTTTCATAAACCTGACTTACAATGCCATTCTATACACATACAGCTCTCTGCTCAAACTGGTTCAATGCATCATTAATGACCTGCAACCTATATTTGCATATCCAAGATGGCACCCAGAGCAGAGCTTGTAGTGGAGCTCAAATAAGTTTTTTTACCAAGCTCCTTCTAGGATCTCAGAAAAGGTTGTTTTACTATCCACTTTATTGTTTATGAACTGAAAATTGGGCTTCCTATGGTGGTGTTGAGATGCCGCAGTTGGACTTACTCTTTCTTTTATTGAACTGTGTGCCTACAGCTGGGCGTGAGTCTTTGACCCAGCAGCTTGTGGAGGAGGTAGCTTCTGGGAGACCTTTCCTGGCAACCTGGGCAGTGGAAGCTAGTAGCAGCCCCCCCTCCCACCCCCAGCTGCAGTTTGGGGCTTGTTGGCATCTGCCCAGTGCACCATCAACTAGCTAGCAATACCCAGACAGAGAAGAGGTGGAAAATGGGGCCAATATCGGAGCCGGCCATGGGAAGCAGGAGGCAGCAATTGTAGTGCCTGATGTGCTTGGGAGGTGCACTAAGGCTCGGAGGACCTTGGCCAGGCCAGACTCATCTAGAGAGCTGCCTGCAGTGAGTGGAGTTTACATAAGGCTGAGACCAGTGGCAGAGGTCTTTTTCGGTTCTTTAGTGTTTCTTACAAGTTAGAGTAATTAGGTTAGTTTGGAAGTTTTTTGGTAGCTTGGTTGTTATGTTAGATGTTTAGTTGTGGGTAGATGGATTAGATATTATTTGTATGTTAGCTGTTAGGCTTAATCTTAGTGTTAGGTGTAGTAGTTAGTGACTAGGTAGGATTGTGTTTCTTACTAACTAGTGAGTGTATTATTTGTTCTGGGTCATTGCTATGGGAGGGGATGGCAGGAAAGGGGGTGGCACTATTGGGGCAGGGGTAAATATGACAGTAGGTGGAGACCATATGAGAGAAGGGGGCTGATGAACGACTTTGCTCACCCCCCTTCTGACCTCCAACTTATCTCAAGGAATGAGGGTTGTGGGTTCCAGGTTTTCCCTGCTTCATCCTTAGTGTTGATTAATGCCAGGTCCATCAATAATAAGACTGCAATGCTCCAGGATTATCTCGGGGGTCAGCAAATGGACCTGCCATGTATCATCAAAAACCTGAGTACGCGATTGTGAGACAGTCACACTCGGTGAAGTCTCACCCCCAGGTTTTGCGTGTATCCACCAAACATGAACACAGGGGCAGGGGGGCAGTGTGGCAATGTTCATCTGGGATTTGATCCCTTTCAGGGCTGTCCCTGTCCCAAGGATCACCGGGTTTGAGTGTGCTGGTCTAGAGTGGGAGACATTGGAGAGGTTGGCTGTCTTCCTGGTGTACCGGTCACCTAGCGCACCAAGGTTACAGTCTGTCACAGCTGCTGGAGGTGGTGGCCAATTGGGTGTTGTGATTCCCCAGACTCATTGTCTTGGGTGAGTTCAACATCCATGTGGATGTCGCCTCATGATCAGCGGCTGTGGACCTAGTGTAATCCATGGCAATGCTAGGCTTCTCCTTAATAAATTCTCTCCCTGCAGCCTTAACCAAAACAGATGGCCATCCCCCATGACTGGGCTCCCTACACATTTCTACCCTGCTTTATGCAGATGACACTGTTCTTCTGTCATCTTCTCAAGTAGGCTTGAAACGCCTACTAAATTGCAGTGTAGACTACTGTCAGGCAAATAGGTTGACTCTCAATTATGACAAATCGAAAGTCATGATTTTTTGCAAAATCTAGGTGTAAACGTAGTTGGAAAGTGAACAATCATGTCTTGGAGCAAGTAAGCCAATTTAGATACTTAGGGCTCCTATTCCACTCCAATCTATCTTGGGCTCCCCATTGTAAATTAGTGGAGAACAAAGCTAAGGTGAACGCTGTGGCGATTCTCCGATTTTTCTACTCTAAAGGGCATCAGTTTGTTCCCGCTGCACTGAGAATTTTTAATGCTAAGATCATCCCTCAGTTACTATATGGAGCTCCAATATGGATCACCCAAGTTAAGTCATCCCCCGAGTCTGTACAGTCATATTTTTTACAAAAAATTCTGGAGTTGCCAAGGTGTGTCTCATTTGTCACCTTACATAGAGATACTGGGCAAAATAACATGGAACTGATGGCATGGACAAGAGCTTTCAGATACTGGACTCAAATTCATTTCGAGGCTAGTCCTACCAGCCTTTTATATCAACTTCTGTCAGAATCTGTGTCTGTAAAATGGCTAGCAGACATAGATAAGAAGCTCAACAACATAGGTCTAACAACTGACAAATTCTAAAACATGTCTGCCACCAGAATCTATAATGAAATCAAATCTGCACTAATAGAACAAGAGAAACAGGGAATGATGCAGGAGAGGGGAAAAAGTTGCTCTTCACAGTCTTTGGGAATTGACAGATCAGATTATTGTGCCAATTATTTGTAGATCTTGAGTGATCCCAAACAATGCAGACCATACTCACTAGCTCATTTCAATGCTTTGCCTGGGCCCTAATGCTATGACATTTGGCAGATACAATAATATCCCCAATGGGGCGTAACGAGGCAAACTGTAGCCCTGGGCAAAACCTGAGTTGGATGCCTCCACATTGACAGCAACTTGGGGGGTCCCATCAGGACAGTCTCCAGATGATACCCTGAAATTTTGGTGCCGATACATCCAAAAATGCGCCCCCTGCAGGAACATCCCAGAAATTTGCCCAAGAATCTTTGTTCTGCATTGAGTTTTCTGCATTGCTATCAATGGGGGTTGCAGGCTGGGCGGAGGGGGGGCACATTTCTGAAGGCACAGTCTCAAAGCTTTCAGGATCTCATCAGGAGACTGCCCGGATGATACCCCTCAGGTTTGGTGCAGTTTGGTTCAGGGGGGCCAAAGTTATGGACCCTCAAAGGTGTAGCCCCCATCTCCTATTAGCTCCCATAGGAAACAATGGGGGATGGGGCACCCTCTTTGGAAGTCCATAACTTTGGACTCCCTGAACCAAACCTCACCAAACTTGGGGGGTAGCATAACAACAGTCTCCTGATGATACGCTGAAATTTTGGTGCCACTAGCCTAAAAATGCACCCCCTGCAGGCCACAAATGGAAAACCACTAAAAATACCCAAAAACGAACCCTGCATTTTGATGCCCCCCCCCCACAAGGTGGTGCCCTGGGCAGCTGCCCACCTTGCCCAATGGGTATTACGCCCCTGGGCTATGCCAGTGTAAAATGACTGTTGTCGAGACTGCCCAACATTGTACTTTTAGAGTGTTCTATGTATGATCTTCCACGCTCCATGTATATTCATCCCTTAATAGAGGGGTTAAATATTGACATGTCATCATCTGTTATGAACTTTCTACTCACTGGTTCTTGTGATCTTATCTGTGAAAATGTTGTGAGCTTTCTGAAGCATTACATGGCTAAGCATAATTATTCTCCACAAAACAGTCATGGTCAATTTAGCTCTCTTTGTGTTCTGTATACAGGGTCTGTATATAGATATTTAATGCATATTTTAATGTATTTTAATGGGTTCAGTTAATAGATAAACGTTCCCTTTCATTTTTAATATTGTAATTTATAATGCCAATAAAGGCTTCTGTCTGTAATAAATTCTGGCCCCACTCATGAGGCTGGTCACACTTTGAATTTGATCTTTGGGTCAGGAGTTGATATGGCTGTATCCTCTGTGGACAGACTGCCATGGTCCGACCATTATGCCCTGAAAGTCTGGGTGGACATGCCGCGCCAACCCTGTCTAGGCAACGAGCTGATTTATGTGGAGACTTATGGATCCCTCTTGGATTCCTGAATGCTCTGCAGGATCCTGAGCTCACTGGCACCCTTGATGAGCAGGTGGAGGACTAGAACTCCAGGCTCTCTGATGCCATTGAGGTGATTGCTCCCTGGTTTTCTGCACCCCCTTCTTGGCTGGCTCCTTGGTATACTGAGGAGCTTCACTGAATGAAATGGGAACTCAGACGTCTAGAGCAAGTGTGGAGGAAGTCTCGTGATGAGGCTGCGCATACATCTAATAGGATGTTTATGAAGGCCTACGAGATGGCGATGAAGAGGGCAAAGAAGGATTATTTCTTCTCCGCTCTTGTGTCCAATAGCTTGCGCCCAGCACAATTATTTTGCATTATTCAGTCGATTTCTTCCTTGAACGAGGATTCTAAAATTACTAATTTGGCTCATAGTTGGGAGGCTTTTATGGACTTCTTTGCGGATAAAGTCACATCGCTCCGCCATGACCTTCCTGCCACTTTTGCTACTGGAGGCTTTAGCGAACTGGAGGCTCCATTGCCATCTTCTGGCCCTTTTTTGGTCTGGTTTTCCTGCTCGCTGAGGCTGATGTTGACAGGGCCCTGGCTGCTGTCTGTCCTCTGGATCCATGCACCTTCTGGCTAATTAGTGCGTGCCAGGAGGAGCTAACATGGAAATGTACTATGGGACCAGGGCCTGTGATAAACCATGAAGCCCATATTCACTGTAACAATACACCAAAACCTAACATTACCAGTCATACCATCTCAGGTTCATTATTGTTCATTTTCCAGGTTCATTACATATGCCACCATGTGTCAGCAATGCCCCCTCTACAGTGGACAAACCAGCGTGTGCCTACACAAAATAATAAATGGACATAAACCTGTCATCAACTGTGGGAGAACAAAGACATTCTATTACCGACAGTAATGGCAATCCTTAAACACAGAAGCTTCAAAAAGAGGTTACAATGTGAGGGATTACAATGAATAGAGACATAGGGTTCTTATTTCACTGCAGATGTCAATTTTCTGCCCCTAAGCATTTCTCCCTATTCTAATCAAACTGATTACAGCTTCCATTGTATCTTAGCATCCTATCTTTGCAATGACTCTCCCACCTTCTGACTGAGATATGAGGACTCAAAGACCTCCATTCCTATTTGTATCTGATGAAAGGAGCTTTGACTCTTGAAAGCTTATACCCTAAAAGTGGCTATCCTCTGAAAATACCTCAGGAGGCTTGCATCCTTCCAATCCCATGAACATCAATGGAATTATAAGAGTATAACATTGCTTATGATGACTCACTTATTTTCTAGGGAAACTGATGCTTGTTTTATTTTGGATTTATGACCACTAGCTGTTACAGAATAGACTGGGAAGGTGTGCTTTGTGGATAGACATGCTACAGAAAGACATACAGTCAGTCACATGGAATTCAGAGCAATAACAATTTAGAACCTAATTCCGGTGAAGGCAATGGTGGCTCTGCTTCGGACTGCACTATTACTGATTTTATGAGCTCCGTGGTCCCTGAAACACTTTAGACTAGCATTAGTCATACTAGGAAGGCTAAACTAAACATCCTGGGATTAACCAGTTACAAGAGCCAGAGAATATGGTTAAATGGACAAATTCTCTCTTCTTGCATTGGCATGATGTTGTTTGAGGAATCAGGATGTGGCACAATACTTAACAGAAGACTATGGCCGTTTCCGCATGGCCCCCCAGGTGCCCCCACGGCAGCAAGAATTCTGCCGGCGTGGGGGAGGCCGTTCGCACGCAAGTGTGCGAGCAGCCTCAGGAGAGGCCGGCGGATGACAGCCGGCTCCGCATGGAGCCGCCTCTGCCCCCTTCCCTTTCCCACTCACCTTGTCCCCGTCATCAGCCTGCTGGCCTCCGAAGCCCCGCCCACGCTGCCCTCCGACCTCCAGGGGTTGGAGGACAGTGAGGGAGGGGCTTCAGAAACCTGCAGAGCGGCTGGCGAGGACAAGGTGGTCAGAAAGGGAAGGGAAACAGCTGTGTTCCCGGCGGTGCCCGTTAAACTGCTTCGCCGGGAACACGCTGTCCATGTACAACCCTTTAAAGGGTTGTTTTTTAGGGCGGCCTGACGCCGCCCTGGGGGAGGGGGAGCGAAGCCAGGTCGGCGCTGCTGCGTTGCAGCAGCGCCGCCTGTGCGAATGGCTCCCTGGGAACAGCGTTTTTGCCGTCCCCAGGGCGCCATAAAAGGGCCGTGAGGAAACGGCCTATGCCTTTTAGGATAAATCTGAATGACAACTTTAGAGTGATAAAACTGCAAAATGGGAAAACAGGAAGTGCAAACAGTCCTTCCACAAAGCAGGAACCTTCTCCCTCAGCTGATGTAGAAAGCTGTCTATTTTCATGTTGTGATTCACTGTGGGGTTGTCAGGAATAATAAAAAAATAGATTAGATTGCCTTTCTGTAAACCCTGATGTGTAGTCATGCATTTCAAACATATCTGAACACTTTCAAAACTTCATAGCAATAGGTTCTTAGTAAGATGGCTTCTCATTCTTTCCTTCACCCAGCCTTTTTACCCTGAATCCAGGTAGAAGTGAACTACTGGGAATGCAAAGAAGAGTAATAGGTAGCAGTATGAGATGTTGTTTCTTTGGAGGCACCAGATATTTAGCTCAAACCATATCTTATCTTTCCTTTCTGCCAAGTAAGATCAGCCACAATCTCAGGCTTTCATGTGACACAGCAGTGATTTAGAGGTTAAGCTATCAGAACACATAAAATCCAGTCAATGACATCCAAGCTGTCCTAGGTAAAACACAAGTAGATTGCTGCAGCTGTTCTGCCATGCTATTCAGACCTCTAGTATAAACCCAAGTTAGACTCAATTTCCAAAACATTTTTGAGAAGCCTTTGCTTCCCCTTCTCCCCCCTGCCATGACTGTAAAAAAGAGCCATAATTCACCAGGTAAGGCCCTTAAGAGCACTTTGCATTTGGGTAATATTAACAAGAGCAGCTGCTATCATCGTCCTGCTAGAAGAGAAGCGATTTATCATCATTTTTTTTAAAGACAAGAGTTTTTAGAGCATTATATACAGACTACATTTTGCACAAAAATTTGTCTCATTTTAACAAAATACTGAATGTGCAGATATAAAGTTTTCATAGCAGCAAGTGATTACAGAAGTTATTTTGGAATTCTTTGATGGATGTGGCAACAGACAGACTTGCATGGTGAGGAGGGGTATGTGATACTTGCCCTGGAAAAGGTAACTTAGCATTGCTGTTTCTTTGGAATTATAAGCAAATGTTAACTAATAACTGTCAAGCAAGACTGAAGAACCAAATCTGCAGCATTACCACCAGCTTCCTTGGGAAAAATCCTAAAAATAGTTTCCTGGAAATATGCAGCCCTAAAAAGGCCTGGGAAAGATTATGAGTAAATCTGAGTAAATCGAAGCAGAGTTACACTGAAATCACTGATTTAGAAGAGTGTAACTATGCTTTGGTTGGCACTGTGAGTGTGGCACAATGACATTCCCATTCAATCTCTAAATATTCATTATTTAACAGGATGCAAGCTGCAGACATAAGTGGCTTGCAATACATAATATTTCGTATTTAATTGTGCTACAAGTCACCTTTCTTGATCAAAACATATCCTTAAAGGCTGGTTCATGCATGCATATAGTATTCTGCAGTCATTCAGGAATATGCAGACAGTTGTTTTGGGTAAACCAAGTATAACTGTACTGAGAACTAAGAAATGAACCCACGGTCTAACAGAGTCCTTCATAGCAGCTTAGCTAACCAACTTACTGGGGGTGTGCACTGTTTTTTCCCATTTTGGCGGGTTCTGGTTTAATAGTCCTGGAAATTTTCACACACACATACCCAAAAAAGGTGAATCACCATATCAGCTTTTTCAAGTTTTTTGAAATTTTTCAGGTCTTGTAAATCCAAACCTGAAAAATTCCTGCTGCCTCCCAGCTCCACATGCAGCTTGGAGGTAGAAATGTTGGTAGTGAGTCCAAGCAGCCCAAATCATGCTGAAAAATTTGGCATGATTTGGGGTCCATTTTTCAGCGTCCTTTAAATAGTCACCACCCCTCAAAAATACCAATAAACGCATGAACTGATTTCAGTGTGTTTATGAAATGATGTGAACGTATTTGGGGCCAGATTAGTAATGACTTGTTTCACACAAGCAACTTATTACTTTATGTTACAATCATTAAATGATGGATGCATATGTGAATCAACCAGCCCTCATGTGTTATACATAACATAAACTCTCAGCATCCTGCAGTCATATGCACATGTGTGTGCAGACTAGATTGGCACTTTTACTATGCTACTACAACCATAAAATCTTTTCCCTTCTCAGTCTAGCAAGTTCAAACCCCATGTAGTCTATACTTGAAGTTGGGGGTTTTTTTGCCCCAATGTGTATCACTTCACATTTACTAAGGTCGAATCCCCACTACCGTCTTAGCCAGGTTTCAGAACACAAACTAACCAGGTTTGAGGAATGACCTTCCCATTGCTTGCGTGGCAGATTCCGTTTCTGGCGCTCGTTCTCCCCATTAATCCACGTTCCGGCAGGACCTGGTTGCAAGTGACATAGACCCCATTAACACGGTTCAGAGCTAATCCGAGGGGAGGGATGGGGGTTGAAACCCTGTTTCCCGCCCTGGAATGTGACACGGAATTTGGACAACCAATCAGCGCTGCAGTGCGCGTGCAGCCTTTCCTTGGTTTCGTTTCCGCTTTTGGGATCGGCCAACAGAAGGGGACGCAAATGTTAAACAGTCAAATGTGTAACTTTGAATCGTTAATGGTTTACACAGGTAACAATTAACTGTTTGCACAGTCAACCAGTCAAACGTTAAACTTTTACACGCTGGTCTTTTTGATCATGCCCCTACAATGTACATTTCTGCAGTGGGGAAAGGTCCCACCCCATCAAGGCACGCCAGCCAATCAGGGGAGACTGGCGAAGCGAGCTCACCTGGTAGTGGGGACTGCTAAGAGTTCTGCAACCGGGTGTGTCTGCTGTGTGCTCGCTGCGGTGGGGAGGGAAAAACTCTGATGAGGAGGACATGGTTGCACAACGAAAAGGTTTGGATCTGCGTGCAAATTTCAAGTGGGGATTCCATTTGCCATGTTGCCATGTTGTTACCCACTCACCCAGTTTGTAGAGATGCTCCTGGAGCTGTTCGCAGTCATCCTTAGTTTTCACCATCCTGGATAATTTTGGGCCACTTGGCCACTACACTGCTCACCCCTAGTTCTTAATCATTTATGAATAATAGTACCAGTTCCAGTAGTGATCTTGTGGGGCCCCACAGCTTGCTTCCCTCCATTGTGAAAACTATCAGTTTATTTTTACTCTTTGTTTCCTGTCATTTAACCAGTTTTTAGCCTATATGAGAACCTGAATTCTTATCCCATGATTGCCAAGCTTACTCTTGGGTGAAAGACCTTGTCAAAAGCTTTTTGAAGGCCCAGTATAAAATTTCTACCAGATCATTGTTATCTGCATTGTTATCAAAAAAAAAAACTCCAAAAGTTTGGTTAGGTGGACCAAACTTCAGCAGGTTTTTTTCCTCTATGTGACTAAACATTCTTTGATTACAGTTTTTACTAATTTGCTGGAACATACATTAGGCTAACAGCCCCCACCAAAGAACTGTGAATCTGTACTGTAGTTAAACTGACAGCTCAAAGGGAAAGGATTACTAGTGCAAGGCCCTGGGAGGATTTAAGGAGATAAACATGCTAATGACAATTAAAAAAACACACAAACAGGATATAAACACAGTACAAAGCAACTTTATTCATATATGTATGTTATGATATATACATATAGAGTTGCTAGGTTTCTCATTATGGAAAAAAAATTTTTAAATGTCATTGGCATGGGATTACCACTAGGAAAAACCCTTAAATGACATCTTTACTCTAGGAATTGGTGGGCCACTGCAGGTAGCAGAGAGCTGGACTAGATGGACTTTGGTCTGATCCAGCTGGCTTGTTCTTATGTTCTTATGAATTGCCAGAAATTCTATGGTTTCGCCATAGTATTTCCAGGACTTCCTAGTGAGGTGGAACATTATGGCATTGTGCTGACAGTGCCTCACCCATATCCCTGCCCCTTGATTCATATCAGGTGCTTGCCATTTCCTGTCTCTCTATATGCACATGGCACACAGACCTCAGACATTAATTTGATGAGTCTTTATGTCTGATGACTGTCAACCAACTCCTTCAAATGATGTCTGACTTCTGTTTGTTTTGCATTGCTTTTGCGGAAGTCTTAGGAAGAAATTTAGAATATGTGAATTTATCCTCACTATGGAGTACAAATAACTTCCCTTTGCTTGCTGTCAGAAATCACTGCAAATGGGGGCTCAAAATCTT
The DNA here is from genome assembly GCF_021028975.2 of Sphaerodactylus townsendi. NCBI lineage: Eukaryota > Metazoa > Chordata > Lepidosauria > Squamata > Sphaerodactylidae > Sphaerodactylus > Sphaerodactylus townsendi. The sequence goes on from NC_059431.1 coordinate 43,710,216, forward strand.
AAAATCTCTCTAGTTCCCCACCCCCCCACCCCTCAGTGCTGATTACTTTCCAAGGGGAGGCTTATGGACTCTGTTAGGGATCACTGGTTATAGAGAGAATTGTTTGCACATCCATGGTTTCAAACAGAAATCAGTTCAGAGCAAAAGTGGAAGTATAAGGCATTCTTCTTGAACTACATCATATTTTCCAAGAAGCACTCCTCCAAAAAAGCAACAAATTGCTACAAAACAATTACAAATGCTCAAAGCAACCTAAAAAAAATAGAAAGGCATAAATATGTAAATATACAGACAGAACTCTGCTACAATGCATTCATTCAATAACGGGTACAAAAACTGGTACAGAAAACATTGTAATCACAGACAAACAAAACTCAAACCATATAACTGTATGGAGGATCAGTTCTTTGTATTCTATTTGTTTCAACAGCCTGTCCTCTTCAGATATAATGCACTGAAAATCCCATTGTTCACCTCACCCATAGAGGAGAGCAGAATGCTGTAAGCCATCTTGGGTCCCCAGTGGGCAGAAAGGCAGGGTAAATAAAGTAAAACTGTATTGTTCCACTGGGCCTTTGGGGAGGCCAGCCACAGATTCCCTCCCCCAGGTGCTCTCGTGTCGTGTGCCATAACATCATCGACACAGCCGTTATGATATCTATTCAGCATTGTCTGTCACCTCCTGGCCTTGGGATTGGGCACCACTACTATGACAGTAATTGAGTACTGTAATGCTGCTATGTCTTTTATGGAGTTTTAATTTGTGAATTTTATTTGATATTTCTATGTATTATTGTTTCTGGATGAACAAATAAATGAATAAATAAATAAATCCTGTTGAAATCCTGTTGAAAAACTGGGACAACAAGAGAGTGCTAATGATGCTGTGTGCAAATGATGGGGAAAAACAGTAACAAAGGGAAATTAAACTGGAACATTACAGCTGTCTTGAAAATGCCACTGGCTGCATTTCAGCCACTTAGCTAGAAGAACAGTAGCAAGAGTTGGAAGCTCTGGATTGGGACATTCCTTGTGATTTTGCAATGGACCCTGGGGAGGAGGACGGTTTGGCTAGGTCATGGGGCTGCCAAGCTGAGCCTGGCAACCAGCGGGAGAGGTGAAAAGGGAACATGGTGGAAGGGAACTGCCTGCACAACGATGCCACTTTTGTGGAAAAATTGGAGATAGTGATAGCTTGAAGAATCTCTGGAAACTCTGCGGCTTTACCTTAGAACTTTTGGCAATTTCTAAAACTACTGCTGATACTTTGGGGTATTCCCCGAGAGCGATGTCATCATAGTGGTTGACATTGGTGATTTTTTAATTAATTTTTATTATTCATTTATTTACTATTTCCACTGCTGGCACTCTAAGCAGCAGCATGGAATGGGAATTCAGGGGGTTTGACAGTACAAGGTTTAACTGGGGTTTGACAGTTCAAGGTGGGGAGGGAACTCAGCAAGGTATAATGTCATACAAAGCAGTCGTTTTCTCCAGGGCAACAGATCGTTATGTTCTGAAGATCAGTTGTAATTCTGGGAGAACTCTAGGCCCCACCTGGAGGTTTGCAACCCTGGTTCCTGCACCTAAAATCCTAAATTTTGGCTTCCTTTCTCAATACATTGCTGAGTTCTTCAGCAGCCTTTCTTTTTTATTATTGGCAGCCAACTGGGTGATGTAAGCAGCAGGAACAAATCTGCAGTTTTACAAACTTACCAACAAACATAAAAGGCAGGGGAAGGCCTCCAATTACTTCAGAACTGCAGATGGCCAAGTATAATCCCCTCCCCAGTGCAGCTAGTTCCTCTAAAATTGCCTGTTTGGTTCCCTGGTTGCTACTACACTGCTTGGTGCAGTACCCACAGTGCCCTGACACAAAACCACAGCTGGGTGTGGTTCCTCCCTGCATTCTCCACAGAACAGGGAAGCTATTTATTTTGGGTTCATCTCTGCTCTGAGTCATGTTTCTTTCTACTGGAAAACCAGCCACAGCTTTCCAACAGATCTGAGCTGCGGGCTCCTTTGGCATTTTACCCAGTGCTCCTCAGTGCTCCACCCCCTTGTCTCCTATCCTGACTGCCTTTCCATTCTGAAACCCCCCTGTTTAATAATAGCCATTGTTCCACGTTAACCTTGAAAGTCTGGGAGAAAGGACAGCGAAGGGCGTCACTGTGTGCTATAATGAGCATTTGGTGCTATAGCAGGTGGGAAAGGCTTTGGGGATCTGGGTAGATTAGGAGGAGAGAGGGCTCTAGCAGATGTTGAAGCAGGATGATGTATTGCTGTTCACTCTGGGATTCAGACAATACCAGCACAAAAGTAGAACAAGGAAAAGGGGGGGGGGAGAATTGATCCCTCTGATACAAACTGGGCTAGAAACCAGGCATACATGAAAGGAAGCAGTTGTGCGGGGGGGGGGGGAGACACAGGGAGGAGAAGGTCCAGCTTCTTCTCTTTTTTCTTCATGTGTCAGATTTCTCTGTTAAAGCATAGCCTGTGGTTTCCTTTCTTTTACATGAACACGTCTCATTACAGACTTGTTCAATTCCCTTTGGAGAGATGAAGTGGGAAATGCGGGAAATTTCATCCCCCCTCCTCCTTTCCACCACGGCAATGCATAGAGAACAGGCAACCTCGGCTGGGCACAAAGATGTGTGTGCAAAGGCTTTGACCTACATTCCAAAGGTTAATGGCACTTAGAAATCTAAATTGATTTATACAGATATTATTGCAACTCTTCTAAAATCATTTAATGGTTTAATTCTTAGTGCACTTGATCCATGATCATGTCTGAACCCCAGAGTGCAAATAACACAGCATCACCTCTTAGTTAAGGATATCGATAGCTTTCTATTTATTGTTATGCATGCCCCACTTCCCCAAGCAATGAAAAGTTCCAGAGGCTTGGATGTAAAAGCAGCAGAGACCTCTGTGCTGTATGTAACAGTTACTTTGCTTACAAACGTACATATCTGCAGAGCAACTGATCCTCTGCTCCACATCAGATCCTCAGAGAAAGGTCCTGCCCCCGCCCCAAGATGCTTCACTTACAGACAGCTCACAGCTCTCTTTATCCTCCTGGCTCCAAAGCTGCTGTCTTTTCCCTCACGCTCTCACTTATGCCTTTTATTCTTCTCCAAGTTCTGCTGCATACTGGAACAAGAAAGCAATCTTTTGACAATTAGCTGCCCCCACCCCCCCAGGGGTGCTTCTACAGCTATTAAAGAACACTGAGTTGCCCTACCTCCCATCGAGTGAGAAAAACCACAGCAAGAGACTCATTCACAGTAATCTGACAGCAAATATGTGTATATTAACATTTGGTCAGCAAGAAAGGGAACATCTTTATAGTGAAGAATTGACTTTAGATGGCTTCATGACTTTGTATTTCAGGAGTCCTCAGCAAATGCAGGTATCCATACCAATTCAGTAGACAAGATCAACTAAAGACATTCGGAGTCAGACTAACCTTTGGGCTTTTTGCTGTGGTACATAATAAACGTCCAAAGGAGACATGGAAAAGTACATTTCAAAGGCATACTATGATGCAATACTGTTACAAGGTGAATTCTATCTAACAAGTGTTGTGTAACTTAAAATACAAAAGATTGATTGTGAGTTAGTCCGGAATCATGACAACTTGATAACTAAAAACAAAAAGGGGGTATTAGACTAGATTCCTTTCCACCCTGAGTTTATCCTTCAATCTACAATGGTTTGGCAGCCATTAATTCAACTCTGAACTGATAAACAGCACACCTCATCACCTTTTACTGCAAGAAAAGGAAGCAACTATGTCCTCCTTGTATATACATACACAGACCCAAAACAGTTCTTCCTTCCTAGTCTTGACATCCAACAGAGCTGGATAAAGATTCTGAGACCCTAAATTACATCACACCAAAGTAAGACTGGTCTGGTGCAACTTCAGCCAATTTTGTTCAGAGTTGTAAATCCTAAATATTCTAAAATCACAAAAGGGGTTGCATGAATTGTATTATTTCCTCTTGTGTTGGAGGACACAGCACCATCATCCTAATAGAGCACAGAATTTTAAGAAGCTTTTTTTCAGATGTATAATGGCTCAAAATGTCGATCTGTACCACTAACTTACCTTTTTTTCATTTCAGTTTATCATTGTAGATGTAGCATCACAATATACTTTGCATTTTTCTCCTTCCTTTTTGAAAATATTTAACAAGTTACCTAAGTGGTTACACAAGAAAGGTTTGAGAGTGCAAAAACAGTAGGGTTAGCAATCACCAAGTGGGGCCTGGAGTTACAACTCATCTCCAGACTACAGAAATCAGTTCCCTAGATGAAATGGCTGTTATACCGCACTCCACAAATCGCTCTCTCCCTAGACTCCACCCCCAAATCTCAAGGTGTTTCTCAATCTGGAGTTGGTAACCATAAAAAATAATACAGTGGGTAAGGCTGAAGCCCCCTCTGCATGCTGTAGTCATGAGCAGAAAAAGGTCAGTGTACATCTGGGAGACACAAAACTCCCATCACACATCTGACACAAAGTCCCCTTCCCCAACATCCCCCAACAAACACAAAGACATAACATACAGATTGGCTCTTACAGAGTCATTCCAGCTTAAAAAGGGGAGTTTGGCTACTGCACATGAGCAATAGCACATGAGCAGGATGTTGCCCTGCACAGTCCTAATGTTCCTACAGAAGTAGGCCAGGAGCACAGGAAACATGAATAAGATGCATCAAAAATCAGAGGGTCACTGGTTGTGCAGGAAGCGAATATGTTTAGAGTTCTGAGAGCAAGCTGCCTACAAAGGAAATGTGTTTTAAGACTGAAATGCTGACTGGGAATAACAGCACAGACCAGATGGCATCAAATGGCATCTTTAGGGATTATGTGGCATAAGGAGCTGTGTACAAAAGCATGTTCTGAGACAGTAAGAAGCCACAGACCCATATTGGGTGTGCTCAGTGTCCTTAGATGGCCACATTAAGCAAGTTAATGTGCTATGCCCTTAAAAACCTGACCAATCATTCCACTGCTTTAATCTCTCTGCCCTCAGTTATCTTCGGCACTTCATCAAGCGGCCTCTGCTGTGCCCTTTTCTACATCCTCCTTGCAGTTTCAAGGAGTGACTTTGCCACACAAGTCAACCACGTTATGACTGTGTCCAGGTTCAAGGAGGAACTCCTGCAGAGAACAGTCTACTTCCTCACTGTTGATGTGCAACTCAGATAAATGTGCAGTGTATTTGCATAAAATGAAACAGAAGGGAATTTAGCCAGTGCACAAAACCACAAGTGGTCCTTCATTAGGTGTTGCCAAGAAACTAAATTAGTTGATAAAACATCCACTGTAAATACCCATTAATATAATGTCACAGCCTCTAGGAGCTTCACTGTTGTCAATTTGAAGGACTCTTACATTTAATTATAAGAGGCCACTGCCTACTTTTTCTTCCTTGTTTTGGAGCAACAAGGAAACACTTCAAATGAAGAGGAAAACAAGTACAGTATCAGTTACATTATAATCATGAAAGTTTCTCAAGGGATTCCAAATGCACTCCCTTCATGGAGATTTACATAAATCTTCTTAGCAGCAAAGAAGATTTCACCCCTCAGGCCATCAGTTCCTAACCACAGCCTTTCTCCTTATTTCTCAGCACAAGACTTATACATATGAAAAGAAATAAATGAATCAGCTTGTTCTGGTTACACAACAGTATGATGCTTCTCTGGTTCAAGTTTAAAGCAGATGTTTCATACTGTCAAAAAAAACCCATATGCCACAGCCCTTTTTTTCACATTGAGCTTTTTTTCTGCTTCAAAGAAAATGGGAAATTGTATGTATTCCTGCACATGCATGGTACTTAGAGGGTTATAAATCATCTTTATAACTGATTCCCAGGGAATGGATCTGTACCAGAGTTGATAGGAGATAAGAAAAAAGGGCCAACTCATCAACTGGTCAGACTCAGACAAGGAGCAATTCAGATCAGAACAGGAAAAAGCATAGAAGCCAAAAGAAGTGGGCAATTTATGCTGGTACAAGCATCTTGGGGGGAAGTAAGTTGCCATGCTGCATGGCAGAGTGAGGTCTGAAAGGATGCCAGTTCGGCAGAACTATCAGAATGGAGCCTTTAGCCCAAGTGATTAAACTGAAGGGAGGGAATATTTTTTGTGTGTGTTGTTTAGTCATACTGCAACATGGGTTTATAATTTTTATTTATAATGGGATACCAAAGGTTTCAAATATCACAGTAATACTGAATGGTTGATAGAAAAGAGTTGAAATATTGCAAGAATGCAAACATTCTGAACTTTGTATAATGCCTATTAATGTGAACTTGACTCATTAATGGAGTCATCAAAATCATGACTGATTTTCAGAATAGCTGCCAGAATGTTCAGATATGTTTCAGAATTGTACTTTTCCCATTTCAACAGCATGTCAAAAAAAAAATTATTAGACCTATGTTCTGGGTTTACTATTTAACATCTCAAAGCCCGCGTGGGAATCCAGGAATTTTCTTCCAAATAAATTTTCATTATTAATACTAACCACCACCACCCTCAAAATCTTTCCTCTGCTCTTTCTCTTTTGGAGATTACCAAGGGTGCCTGCAGTATGCTGGTGGCTTTCAGCATTCAGAAACATTCTTGAAACTGCAAATACGAAAGTTATAATGGTTTACTTAAAGCTACTCTTAGTATGGACAACCTACTGGAGTCATTGTGCCAAAAACACCTCATTCTTTTTTCCACTGTTTCTTTTAAGGATTCCTGTTAAACTTGGGAATAAATATATTTTAAATTGGAGAAAATAGGGATATATTTTGAAACATAACACATCCAACGGGGTATATGAAGGACTGCACCACAAGAATTCTTTGAAAGAAAATTACCCATCATGCCATGTGAAAGGCAAAACAGTTGTAGTTAAAATCCACAGGGACCCTGTTACTATGGGGAAATGATGTTAGTTCAAGTTAATGGAAGCCATATTATAGCAGTAAATTATTTTACTGCTAGACTAAGAAGGCCACGGTCAAACAATTGCTTTTCAAGTCTATTGAGACCACATTAATAAAGCCATTATCTGAGTACAACAATTTCAGATATGCTCTTTAGGGATTCAAGTTTAACGATTTCAGCATGTACTGAAGACCCTCTTGCAATGTTGCTCTGAACACCATACTAAAAGGAAAGTTATGGATAGTTCTAAGATCCCATCACTAATATTTTTCTATTGATCATTTCTCCAGCTCTCTCCAGGTATTTTAGTCAACTGAGAAAATACAGAGAATAATATTGAAGCAACCGCTCTGGGAAATCTAGGTTTTCCCCCATAAACCTTTATTTTAGGTGTATTTGTATGGGATTTATCCAGTGAGTTTATTTCAGCCACTGATGTATTCATACCATGAGCTGAGTAGCACCAACAAAATCAAGTCAAATATGAGACTCTATCCTTGAGTTTCATCTGAGGGTATAAGTGATGATCTAGAGCAGGCATCAGGGTTTATGAGGGTTCTCAAAAGCACCTCAGCAAATGCTGGCTGTGATGAGGGCAGAGTTTTGCAAGGGGAGGGCAGAGTTTGGCAAGAATGTGATATCACTTCCAGGTGACACTCTAGGCTGCCTGTCACAAACTCTCTGGACATTACCATAGAGATTATGAGAAATTCTTACCGCATCATTAAATAGATTTCATATTTCTTCCACACAGTTCCTGGAAATGTGAAATTCCCATCATCCCCCAGAACTTTATTGTCCTGGCCTTTCTTTCCCCAGGACCTGCATCACCACTAGCCTGGCCCAAACTGAAACTGAAGCATAAACAGGGTTGCTGGGGGTCTGGTTTTCTTCTAGCTCCCAAGAGTGCTGGAGGTACTTACGGATGCCTGTTGCTTTTCCTGAAGCCATGCCACCAGGCATAAACTTGCTCCCAGATGGTAGTGAGAAGGGTTAACATAACAACCTAGTTTAAGTCATGTAACTCAAGCCTTCCGCTGGCTTGTGGACACTTGTGTTTCTGCAGACCCCTAGTAGTCCATAGACTACAGTTTAAGAATCAATGACACAGAGGCCCTTTCTGCACGAGGCCAAAAACAGCGGCCCAGGGACAGAAAAACACCGGTCTCTGGGCAGCCGTTCGCACAGGCAGCGCTGCTGCAACACAGCAGCGCCGTCCTGTGCGGCCCCGAACGGCGTGAAGGCGCCGCTTTCCACCTCCCTTCCCAAGGCCGTTTCCGCACGGCCACGCTGGGGAGTGCGTCGGCGTATACAATGCCGACACACACACACAGGACCGTTTGCACGAACAGTCCCGGAAAAGACAGGGAAGATGGCACAGCGCTGCGCCGTCGCCCAATCGATGTACCTTCCCTGCGTCCTTCCGCCACATCACCCAAGCCAGGGGACACGCCCCCCTGCCCTGCGCAACCACTCTGGAGTCGATCAGGAAAGCGGGGATGGCGCCTTCCAGCCACTGCCATTCGCATGGCAGCGGATGGAAGCCACTGTTTCCAGAAAACAGTGGCTTCACAGTGTTTTGGAAACAGTGGCTTCACAGTGTTTTGGAAACAGTGGCTTCACACTGCTGGGGGGGAGCGAGGGTGGCGTGGCTGCGATGCAGCTGCGCCCCCCAATGCGAACAGCTCCCTAGGGACGGCGTTTTTGCCTAGGGCGCTGTAAATGAACCGTGCGGAATGGGCTCAAGGGAGGTTTTTGGAAGGCGCCGCTTTCCCGTTCCCCCCACTCACCTCGTGCTCCAGCGTCGGTCTGGAGGGCTGCTAAGACCCGCCCACGCTGCCCTCCAACCCCTGGAGGTCAGAGGGCAGCATGGGTGGGTTCCTGGGTTCCATGCGGAGCGGCCTCTTCTGCGCTGGCCTCTGGGGGGCCACTCGCAAGCTTTCGTGCGAACGGCCCCCTCCCCTCTACCAGCATAATTCCTGCCGGTGGAGGAGTGCCCTTTCCGCTGTGCGGAAAGGGCCTGAGCTTATGAAGTCCTTATCACTGCTGCAGTTTGCAGTTCTGTTGGAGAATCAAAGTCACCTATATAGCCCTGCCCAGATACTATGGACATCATTTAGGGTCTTTCTTCATATCCCCTACCTTTTGAGGTGAGGTAGGAGTCTACAAGGAATGGGACCATATCAGTGTCTGTCCTTGGGTACAGAATGACCTCTCTTCCTATGGGGAGTGTCATCATAACTTTGTGGGGAATCTTACATTTTTAATTTCACCAGGATCAGATTATGCTTCCCCTCCCGTTTTTTGGTCTTTTTTGCCTATTACAATTTTTCTTGGTTGCTGTTTATTTTTTAAGTTGCTTCTGTTTTGGTTATTGATATTTTTCACTGCTTTTCATTTTTCAAGTTGGTCTGGGTGGTTTTGTATTTTGTTTCAAATTCTAGTGTGGTATGGGTTGTTTTAGTTGAATTACACTGTTGTGAATATCATTAAATACATACATAAAGAATGGAGAGGTCGCAGAGAGGCCTCCCAGTTGCTTCTGTCATTGCTATAAAATGGCTGGTGGGTGTTAGGATAGCACTCAGAGACTATTAGGTAGAGGTTTAGTGAACCAATGAGTTTGGGAAGTAGCATTACACCTTGCTGGACTTTTTGAAATTTGGAATTAGACTCCAAGCACAATTTCAAAATAAGGCTGGAGAGTTCACTCATCACTGTAATATGCAGGTTACATGCAATTGAAACTAGGCCTAAGCCAACAATTCTTACTCATTTTTCTTACTGCTAATAGCAAACAATTAATTGCTAATTGTTGTCCTTTACTTTATTGGTTAGGATCCTTTCTCCAAATCTGTGTTTCTGGAAATTCTCAGTTGATTACAAATTGTGAGAGGCAAATTGTGAGACTTAATATTTTTGAATGCTCAAAATTGTTCTGAGTTGTATTGCAAATGTTTTGTTCATACATGTTCTTGAACTCTTTTTGGCAACAGTTGCTCTCTACCATTCCCAATTCACTCATCCACACTTTCCTCCAAAGTCTGCAGTTATTCACTTTGTCCAAAAGTATATTTTGTCTTTAAATTAATATCACCTTTTATCTGAACAAAGAACTAAGACTAAAAAGCAGCAATTAGTGTTTTTTGGAGGATTTTGTGTCCCCTTATTGGCTACTTAGCCAACATGGGCTGATTATGCACGGCACAAATAGGCATCCTTAGGACGTCTTAAAAAGAGCTGTCTGCTTTTTTGTCTGCATAGTGGACATTTTATTTTTTTTTCAGCTTCCACCCTCCTCTCCCCATTAGAGCACTTACTTTCATTCTTGCAGCAACTTAAGAGTCTTCCTTCTGCCGCCATTAGTTGCATTTATTTCCCACAGAGGTTTCTTCTGCTTCCAGCTCATGCAATTGCTACTTCTTTGTAAAAAGTTCATGAATCATAGAGTTGGAAGAGACCCCAAGAGCCATCAAGTCCAACCCTCTGCAGCGAATAAAGTTTGTTTTCCCTGGCGATCTCACATACCTGTGTTTTTTCCCTCTTTTTTGTTTTTGCTTTTGATTAGAGGGAGGTGTCTTCATAGCTATGCAGATACCATCTGGGAATCACAGCCACTCAGAGGACTCATCTACCACTAATTAAGAAACATTGGGTAGACCTGTCCTTTCAGATGGTGTCTGCGTAGCTACAAAGACATCTCCCTCTAAAAATAAAAGGAATAAACCACGTGTGTGGGATCACCAAGGAAAACAAACTTTATTCATGAATGTTTACAGAGAAATAGCAATTGGATAAGCTGCAAGCAGAGGGAAACAAATAGGACTCTCAAGCTGCAGAAAATGGTGAGTGCAAGCTGCTGCAGAAATGAAGTAAGTGCTATAATGGGGTGGGAAGTGGGGGTAAGGCAGAAAAAAAATTAACATCTCCTGCCTATTTGTGTTTGCACAGCCAAGTGGGAGAAATCTTGAAGATGACTTGTGGGGGAAAAGTCCCCATTTTAGTGACTTTAAAATAAGACGTCTTGAGCAAAAATAAAACATCCTGAGAACGTCTTGAGGAAAAAGCTGTGTGGACTTCCTCCCCAAGATGCCTTTTTCCCAGTCCTCAGAACGTCTTATTTGTGCTGTGCAGAAAGGGACAAGACTTCATTCCTCACACATCTGTCATGAAATTATGTTGTGGGTCAGCAGAATGTTTCCTGTATGAAACCTGATTGACTGCATAATAGTGTATGCTATTATTTACAGAAATTATTGTTAGCTATAGAGACACAGGGCACACTGTGAACTGTAGTTTGCGCAAAGGGAAGTTGCCCTTTTGCAACAAGAAAATATATATTCAACAGGAACTCTGGATTTGTACCAAAGAATAAACAAACCCAACAACCCTCACCTTTTTACAAGAGGAAACTGCAAAATTGGAATCAAGGCTGCCAAACTTGAGTTTGAGTTAAAAGACATCTCATCTGTCTGTATCTGTCTGTCTACCTGATTGAAAACTGTACAAGGGAAGATGGCCACATTCATTTCCTTGCCTTGAAAAAATATTCTTTTCTTATATGATACAGATAGCAGATAAACATTAGGCCTCACTGTTGCTCGTTTTGGATTTATCTGCAGCCCTTGACACAGTGGATCATGCCATCTTACTGAGGCACTTGGAGGCAGAAGTAGGCATTAGGGGTATACACCATGTGTGTAAAGTGTTGTCAAGTCACATCCGACTTATGGCAACCCAGTAGGTTATTCAAGGGAAGGGACTAACAGAGGTGATTGTCATTACTTTCCTTTGCAAAGCTACCCTGGTGCCCCTTGAATGTCTCCCATTCAAACACTAGCCACAACCAACCCTGCTTAGTTTGAGATTGGATGAGATCAGGTTAGTCTGGGCCATTTAGGTCGAGGTGGTTGAGTGCTGGACTGGTTCAAATCATTCCTCATGAACCAGACCCAAAGAATTGCCATTGAAGACCAGTTATCATCAGTATGAGACCTATCCTGTGGTTCTGTACAGGATGCAATCCAAACAGCTGCCTGACTGCTGTGGTTAAATGAACAAATTGAAATGAAACCCTGGAAAGCCAGCAGTTATGCTGGTGAGAAGGTTGGAGGTCTTGAAGGAAATTATGCTCCCCACTTTCAGTGGAGTTTAGCAGATCTTTGTTGGCACAGTTAAAACCCTCAGTGTTATACTAGAGCCCATAATATTGCTGGAGAAACAAGCTAATGTTATATAAGCCAATGCAACCTAATTCTGTACTCAGAAGATTGTGATCTGATATTTGCTTAGGATTGCTGCCTATGTAATAGGCCTATGTAATATTGATGCATTGATTTTTCACATGAAAATGAGTATCCTCCCTTTATTATCTACCAGGCTTTTTTCACACATAACAAGATGTTTTTTAAACTGCATGTGTAGTAGCGTTTGCAAAAATGTGACAGCTGGTGTGGGGCAGCAGGGGGCACGAGCAAATCAATAGCCGCAGGGGGCATAAGTGAATCAGAGGCCCCAACAGTTTGGATAATATAAGAAAGGAAGAGAGAGAGGATTATGAGAGAAAGGAAGAGAGAAGAATATAAAATGTGCATTGATAATTGTGCACGCTGCATGTACACATGTGAAAATTTATTTTCAATAACTACCAACAAGTGCATGTACATTTACATTAAATCCACTGAGGTACATTAACTGCTACTTTGTCTAAAAAGTGTTCTCCAACACATTTGTGTTTTTTTCAGATGGGAAAGGTTCCACTTTCAATATTATGAACTATAGACTGGATGAATGCATGCCTTTTGTGATTACTTAAGTTTAAGACTTTTTAAAAAATAAAAAAAAATTGAGTACATAATTCTGACAAGGAGATTTTGAAAGTCTATTATTAGGGAATGACAAATTGTTACATAGAATTCCAAGGTGTTCTGAACCTATGAAGCTGCCATATACTAAGACAGGCCCTTTAACCCCCACCCCCCTTCCCTGCTGGTGGCAAGGGATCTGGCAACCCTAAGACTAGTATACTGTCTATGCTCCCTAGTTGGGGATCTTCAGGATCTGAGGCAGAGGAATGTCCTCCCCATGTCCTGAGATGATTTACCTGGAGATGCCATTTAAACAGCCTGTTAGCTGGCTATGAAGAGCATGCAAAGTGGCTAGCAGCAGCTGAATTACATTTCGGTGACTTTGCCCTCCTCCTGCCCCCCCCCCCCCAGGTGTTTAAAGCCTGAGCCTACCCAGAAGTTTGACTTAGGGCTCAGGACTGACAGGAATATTAGACAGGAGAAAGAGTAAGACCTGCTCTGTTGTCAAAAGCCCCACCCCCATTTTTTTCTATTGTATTTTCTATGTTTTTAAATTATATAGTGGTTTGCTTCCCCACAGGAGAGAAAAGTGGGGTACAAATAATTAAATTAATATATACAATTATCCTGTGTGATTTTTTTTTTTAGATATAGTAGTGGCTATGAATAGCAGGAAACAGGATGTAGGAAGGTGGGATTTTAACTTGGGCCCAAACTGACTTACTGAAAAGATGCTGCAGTTGCTATGGCTGTTTAAGAGTTGCAATAAACATTGCTGTGTACCCTAATTGTACTCAGAACCTTCATACAATAGATTTTGCATGCAAAACACAGTTGTCGTTACTGAGAAGAAATCCCACACTTTCTAATAAGCTCTGGAAGTTAAATATGAATTTAATTGTCTTTATTTCCAAACTAATTAGGGTAACAATATCCCAATTGAGAGCTGGTATGTTACCAGAGCCTGCAATTTCTCAATACAATATATCTTAATCATAGAGATTTTGAACCAGAGATGCAACATGTGCAGTTCTACCCTGGTATACACCCACCTAAAGTTTGCTTCATTTGAAAAGCAAACATTTGTTTGGAGTGGCGCCTTTGGGATGGGGAAATATTTAAGAGCAGGCAATAAAATACAACAATATTGTTTGTACTCAAGTTCAACATATGGTATTTCAGTTCCTATAAAATACAGAAATATACAAGGCATATTCAGTAAGAAAATGTGTCTGCCTCTATTGTCCATCCATTAGTTTCTGCCTTTGACTGAGTATTTTAGCATATGCATACAAGATGCACACACATACACACACAATGAATTCGAATAGCTCAAAACTGCTGAATCACACCAATTGAAACCACATCTTACAATACTTCCAGCAAACTCTGACTTGAGTTGTGGTGAGTCTCCAGGGCAAAAGCCCTTATGGATAATACAATTGAGGGTGCTTTGGGCTGATCTTAAAAACTGGGAAGGAACATAAGGTAGAAGAGAGTAGGGTACTTGAGGGTGTACGCTGTTCCATAGTGGCTGTGGAAGGCAACACCGGACTCTCCTCCTTAGCAGAATGCCCAGTGCCCATCAATTTACCTAGTCTTTAAACACATCTCCTCAGCCGTTCTGCCTGAATCAAGAGAGGTACACAAGTAATTACCAACAATTGCCATCCATGCTAAAGAAACATCGTTTTTCACATGACAGCTTTGATTAAAATCCAATTTATATCCCATGCTTAATTGCGATTAATTAATCAAACTTACCAACTATTCAATTACTGCATTCAGCCTTCAGCAGACCTGTGACAGCCTTTAATTGAGAAAGGCTGACTTTCTCTATTTCTCTTTTATCCTTAATGGTATTTTAATGTATTTGTAGGGTTCAGCTATAACAGTGTTGCTAAATGGGTCTGTTTCTTCTGAAGAATAATAGTTTTCAAAATCAGTGTTTTCCTGCTGATTTGCCAGCTGTTCCAATAAACACCCATCTCCTAACTTCAAACAAGTACATTGCTCTCTTACTTAAGTCAGTGTGTCACCCAGAACCTCTGATTTCAGTCTTTGGAGTTTATTGAATTGAAATATAACATTGCCTTAATAAGATGTCGTGTTTCTTGCCTGAATAACATTTCCACTGCCTCAAGGAAACAACTCTATGCATTATTTTCCAGCACAAATGCCTCTTCTTTCAAGAAGGAATCAACACCTTGATTCTGCTGTCTTGTTGACTGTGAGTTCTCCTGATCTGGTAAAAATAATCACTTGGGGCACTGCAATTAAGAGATGTCTGGGTTTTTCCCAATATTCTTTCAAAAAGCTTTTGGGAGAAGCTATGCTGCTGAATGTAACTGAACACAAATGACAAGGAATTCACACACAAAAATGTATTCTTTCTAGTTTGTTATTACTCCCCTCCTCCCCCTAAAAAACAACAACCACAAGAACTTGTTTATGAAAATGACCTTGGGCTAAAGAAAACATGAAATGGGTATAACCTTGTTAGAGGTAAAGCACAGCAGGAAACAATACTTTCAACATTATACTTCAATCAAAGCCTGCACTTGATTACAACCTATATTTGCATTGTTTTAAAATTATCCAAAGAAGTCACAAATTAAGCCTGTAAGCTGCAGCGATCCTTTAGTTGCAGCATGTGTAAGTCTATAGGGTTCTCTGTGCTTCAGAAATTGTGGCTTTTATTTCTAGAAGTATCAAAGTTTGTGAAAGAAGGTAAAACAGAACTTGGTCTCCTGCAATACAAGACATCAAGATCACCCAGTGATCTTCAAGAATTGCCATTTGCACTACTGGAAAAAAACATTCAGGCAACATTCAGACAATTTGCATACTTCTCCCAACAGGGAAAATATCAACACCAGGGGACTGCTCTTGACTAGGAAACTAGGGGAAGGGAGGGTTAAACCCCATCAAGTGATACAGCCTTGACCTGAATGAAAAAGCTCTATGGTTGCAATTTACCAATAAAAAGTTATTTGGATATCTATTCATGGATTATCCAGAATATCACCCAGTATAGCTTTTGAACAGGATATATTTCAGAAATGCTGACATTTGGACATTGTTAGGATTAGCTAATTTCGCTCTCAACGTTAGCATTAGCTAATTTTGCTTTCAACGAAAAGAACATTTTAACATTTTAATACTTTCAGGTCACAGGGAATAATATGGATGTCCTTAAGCTATAAGGAGGAGAATCAATGACTTTCTGACGTACTTGCTTAATAGGGCCCTCTAAAAATAGAACAAAGCTGACATCGGGGAAAAGCCCCATTTTTGGCAAAATGGTAGACAGTCTTTTTTTTGATTATTTCCTCCCCTCTGATTGGACTTTCTGATACAAATTTAAGATTTCCCATTGCTTGGCTTTTTGTCACTCTCCCCTACTGCTCTACTAAGCGAGATAAAGAGACTGAAGCCTGTCCCAAATATGGTGAAGTACAGAATATCCAGTTTTCAAATACAGTTTTCGGGGAAAGGGAGTGCCTTAGAGAGGGTTTGAATAGTGTATGCTGGAGTTTTTATTTTAGTTGTTCTGAAACTATGCCATCATCCTAATTCACCATAAATCCAGCCATTTAGACCTTGCCAGACATATTTCAAGCAAATGAAGAAGATAATTGCTTGACAAGAAATGCTCACTCTCACCATTGGGAAAGTGGTTCAAAGGGAAACAATCCCAAGCATATACATAATGTATTTCAAGTGCTCCATGTGAATATGTTAACTCAAGAATCCTTATAACATCAATGTAAAATAAATTGCTATGCTAATTTCTGTACCAGGGGCCACAATAGATCTGATACTGGAAAATTCACACACACAAAAATTCTGTAAAGGTAAAAACAAACAGCAATCTCTGAGACCCTGATTGTGGATTAGGGCTGTGGCTCAAAGGAGGGGGTTAATTCTTCCTCTTACCTGTTTCCAACAATTCAACCCCCTGAATTCAGTGAATCAAACCTAGGCACCCAGCAACCATCCAAGTCTCTGTCCAGTGAGGAACATTCCTGACCCATTTTTTCTCTGGTTTTTCTATTCTATATTGCCACCAACTGGTCAGTTTGGGATTTACTCACCAAGAGGGTCAGTGCCCCCAGCTTCCCTTCCCAGGTTGATGTTCTAAGACTTTTATTTATTTATTTATTTTATTTATTTATTTATTTATTTATTCGGCTTTTATACCGCCCGATCCCCGAAGGGCTCCTACTGCCTGTGTTTTCTGCTACCCAGTGCCTGGGTTGCCATGGAGACAACACACTCTTGTACTTCTCCTCTTTCCTTTATTTCCTTATTAGCAGCAAAGCCTATTGTGAGGGATATGCAATGGGCCCTAGCAAAGTGTGGAAGAGGAAGCATTTCTCCTTGCAATGGACTTTATTGGGACATAGCAGCTTGTGGGGCAACACTTACTTGATTCTGAGTCTGTGGCTTGGTGATGGGAGAGGTTGCAGAGGCGTGGCTTGGGGTAGGTGGGAAGGTGAGGATAGGGGAAGGGTGGAGAGGAGAGGTTTAGGATGGGGGAAGATTGGAAGGTGTGGCTAGGGGTGGGGAGGGTGGCAAGGTGAGGCTTGGGTGGGTAAGATGGCAGAGGTGAGGCTTGGGGTAGGGGAGAGTGGAATTGAGATGGTTGGGGTAGAAGGGGAGGCAGATAGCCTTTACCAGCCCCTCTCAGGACCAGCCTGGGTCTTGGGGGTGAAAGGGGGAGGCGGGCAAGCTTTGCTGGGCTGCAGAACAGTTGCTGCTTGGGCCCAGGGGTCAGGCAGCCGATCAGCTGTTCTGCAGCCCAGGCTGGCTGTTTGGGATGGAGGAGAGACAGGAGGACTTCTGGGGGCCCACCGAGCAGCAGCGCCAAGGCACCACTGCTTCACAGGAAGAGGGGAATCAAATGTCATCCACCAATTCGGTAGCAGAACTTCCCCATTGGTAGAGGGTTTGTCGCCACAATATTCGATTCCTTAGCCCTTTATGTTCCTTCCAGTTACCTGTCCTGACTTCTGGCTTCTTCAGTCTCAACTCAGCTATGCTTTCTATAACTTTATTTTTATTTTCTTACACTGCAATCCTAAAAAGAATTAGACCTTTCTAAAGCCATTGACTTCAATGAATCATGAAAGTCAGGATAACACTGTCTTCCCTCCCCACACACATATACATACAATTATCTTTGCCATGTTTAGTTTATTCATGTCTTTATTATTTCTTCTTCTATAAGAAAGGCAGACCATAAATAATATAAATAAAAATGGATATCATTTTAGATTTCAATGGGTGAAGAGAATGATTTCAGCATAGGGGATACAATTCACAGCAACTTTCAAAAGTCCATTTTTTATTTTCATGGTATTCAAGATTGTATATTTTATATTCAACATTTTAAAAGGAGTGCATTTAAAAAACATTTGTTTACAATTTATACTACACAGCAGATATAGATATAAAATTCATAAGAGTCATAAGAGTTTTTTAAAGCGGAGGCATCTGTGTCTTTGTTATGCAAACTTGGAAGACAGATCGGTGTCAGCATCTTGTATTCTAATAGTGAAGTCAACTAAATATTTGAATACTTAAATCTGATGACTGGAGCTGTAAATGGGCAAGACAGGCCTTTCTAAAACCTGACAAGAGTCTCAAGATTGCGGGGAAAAAATATGATATCTAAAAAACAAAATACATTGGTGGTTTAAAATATCCAAACATGATAAAAGGAGTTCCTGCAGATTTAAGTAATGGAATCCACAGTATTCAAAGCTTCAATTTCTGTGAGGGGGGAGGGTCCTTCCCAGACCTAGTTTGGACTATGAGAGTGAATTGTAAAATGGCACCATGTCCCCATAGCAGACTCAGGGACATAGTATATCTTTAGCTTGGGCCTCAGGAGACTCCCATTATGTATGCCATCTAGAATTCCATGGTCAAAGAAATGTAGTAAATAAACATGGGCTTAGCTGAAGAATAATTGCATATGGCCTGAAAGGCCAGTTGCTCCTACCCACCCAAAATGCTACCTCTACTTTTGAAGGAACAAATCACAGAAATAATATCCTTGTACATGCCCCTTATATTCTCACCAGCTCTAAAAGTCTGGTCTGCTCTCAAAAACCAGCTTTAACCATATTCTGGAAACTGTATTAAATAAGTGAGGCATGATAGTATAAATAACCAAGCATTACAGACTCTCATCAGTGTGAAAGGGCGTATTCTGGACATATGAATGCAGTTAATAGCATGCATTTTAATGTAATTTTGTATAGCTTGAGTTGTGAATTTCACTAAGTATTTTAAACTCTGCATCCCAGAGTTTTATTTTTATTTTGGACTGTGAGATTAAGCTATACAAGGATACATCATGTTTAAAGATCTCACCTCTCTTTCTTTTAAAAAAAATTACGATTCATAAGAACATAAGTACATAAGAACAAGCCAGCTGGATCAGACCAGAGTCCATCTAGTCCAGCTCTCTGCTACTCGCAGTGGCCCACCAGGTCTAAATATTAGACAAAGATATACTGAGATGGAAGTAAGGCTGGCAATAGAAAACAATTTTGACAGAACAAATACTAAATGGAACTATGAATATTGGAAACAAGTGATGACAAATGGAAAGAATACAGGGCACCCATATCTAGCATTTACTTGGACAAATTAGGAGTGCCAATGTGCTTACTGAGCTCTCATATGTGTAAGAGCATTTCCATCCACTTATTTGGGAATATTACCATCGGAGTGAATGGACAAGTCGCTTTGTGTGGGAATTCAAAAGTATGTACCAGAGAATGCTGTGAGGCATGGAGCAAGGAACAACAGAATCAGATATAACTCAACAGAATAGCCCACTGCAGAAACTATGCTGCACATTTTTTAAAAAATAAATGACACTCAAATTATCAATTTCATTAATTTACATCTCTTTCAAAAAATTTTCTCACCAACAAATAAGTTGTTATTAGGTGGAAGCATCCTATCAGTTAAGCAAACCTAATCCTACAAACGCATCATGAGGATACCCACACATTAAGTGCAAAATGTAAGAGAGAAGAAATAGATCCTTTGTTTTCATATAATTCCTTGTTTAGAGTATGTTAATTTCCATGAGATTATACGAAAACTGAGCTGCTCGAAGCCTCATACCCACTATTTAAAATTCAGAAGAATTAGCTTCATTCTGATGGCTTCTCTAGGATGTGGGTATAATCCTATGTGTGGCTCTCCAATGGATCATCTGCATCACAGGATGGAAATTCATGCTGCTACCTGCTACCATGAGGAACATCCAGCAGCAACTATTGAAAAGGCTCCAGGATATTCTTTAAGAAGCACATTCACTGGACAGCTTCCAAAGAGAAAGGGAGCTCTTAGAAATTTTGTTCCACTGTGATTCTGCCAATCCATTTTTTAAAACCTAAACAGCAATAGTAGAAAAAGAAATTTCCCTTCTGTCAGTTTCGTTTAAACTTCAGCCACTAAAAAAGAAAGAAGCTTTACTGCAAATGGTACATTTTGACAGCAAATTTCATATTGTGGTATTTGTAAATTATATCATACAAACTTTTGCTTGACATTAATTAATATTTTGCAGATACTTGAGTCATACTACAATTGTTGAAACCATAATAAGCAAGTACCATAGTAGTACAAAGTACAAATACCTTTATTGGCATAAATTTAAAATAGACATGTAGTCAAAAATATTTATAGGTTAAAATGGTAAAAGTTGATGTTATAAAAGGAAAAAATTGGTGTTTATGTTATATCTTTATTCATAATTCATACAAGTTGACATTTTCCATGTGCTTGCGGATTTCAATAGCTTCTCTGTGTAGTCTGACATAGTGGTTGTCAGAGTGGTCCAGAATATCTGTATTTTCAAATAGCATTCTGTGTTCAGCTTGGTTTATCATGTGTTCTGCTATTGCTGATTTTTTCGGCTGAATTAGTCTGCAGTGCCTTTCATGTTCTTTGATTTGTGTCTGGGTGCTGCATTTCGTGGTCCCTATGTAGACTTGTCCACAGCTGCATGGTATGCAGTAGACTCCTGCAGAGGTTAGAGGATCCCTCTTATCCTTTGCTGAACACAGCATTTGTTAAATTTTCATAGTGGGTCTATAGATTGTTTGGAGCTTATGTTTCTTCATCAGTTTCCCTATATAATCAGTGATTCCCTTGATATATGTAAGAACACCTTGACTCTGAGTGGCTATTTACCTTCATTCATGTGGGTTGTTCTAAGTCTTGCAGCTCTTCTGATGTTTGTAATAGATTAACCATTAGCATACCACCTCTGAAGCTCCACCTCCAAAGTCATGTGCATTTTGAAGCTAGGCCCAGTCAGGCTGAGTCCACAGTTGGACCCAGCCAAACTGAACCTGCAGTTGGAAGCAGCCACATGGATTTCAGAGGCAGAGCCTGCAGTTTAAAACTGGATCTGTCTCAGGTGGAGTGGAGTTCTTGGCAGGGAGGGGGCCAGGTGGCTGAGAGTTCCCCCTTCAAGTGGCACCAAGATGCATGCCCTGGCTGCCCCATCCCAGATACATTTCTGCAGGGACAACAATATAATAGGGTCAAGATCCAGTACCAGTATTTATATAATAGATTGAAAGGTTACAGGAGCTTTGATATACAGGATGGTGGATGCTCTGCAATTACTATCTGAAATGCTACAATAGATATAGTAATACTCCATATTTTTGAACTGGAGGTGGAAGGTTTAATACCCTAACCATGTAGCAAATACTTTTTGATTCCTGGTAACTGTTAAGATGGAGAAAGAGTGTATAGCACCAGGACCACAGTAACAACATCTATTCAGTTTTATCCTGGGCAAGCAGAGAAGTTCAAGCTGTGCATTTTCCTTTGCAAATTTATTACTATAGATAACTTTTACAACTATAAAACTACAGGCCACACTTTGCAACCAGTGGTAATAATTATAGCAGCATGGAGATGGTAATAATCTATATTTCTATTCCAAAATAGGAACACTTTACAGTCTAAAAAATTTATAATTATAAGCCTTTGATTATTGCCAGAAATGGTAGGCACGGTGTTTCTTACTTAGTTTCATTTCTGTATTGATCAGACAAAAACCTACAACAGATGAGAGCTATTTTACTGGAATCTCTGTAAGTTCATGTTTGAATTGTATTTTGGCTGTAAATTAATAAAGTGCTTGTAAAAGATTGTAGATGATTGCCATGGATGCCAAAATCTTCCAGCCACAAAGAGGTAGGAGCAGCAAATTAACATTCTGAACTAGCAAATTGGCTCCTGTTTCTACAGGCTTGCAAAACATCTGGCTTCTTCTCTTACTTCCTGGCTCTTACAACATGATTGCTTTGGTTGATAAATAAGGCCAAGCGGTTTTCCACTTCAGCACAGAACAGAACTGATTCCTGGAAACAGTTCATGGCTGTGATTTTAAGCTTACTTCCCTGTGAACAAGCTATTTCAACAAAGTTTGCTGACGTGCATATCTCTGTTTGGAAATGGACATCATTTCACAAAACTTTAGTTTAAAATTAATAGCGCTGGATTCCCATTGATGTTTTCACTGTCATGGTTTGATTTGGCCATAGTTGTATCCATGGTTTTACCCAGATTAGATGACTAAAATGTGCTGTACAGAGTTTTAACAATCACAAGGGTCTGAAATTCTTCCAAAATTGCAATAAATCTCCAGGCTTTGGAGGGTAGGTTCTATGGCATTATATTCTGAGCTCCCTCTTCTTCCCAAACCTTTCCCTTTAAAGACTCCACCTCCAAACTCTCAAGAATTTCCAAACCCAGAGTTGATAAACTTATGAAGAGCAGCATGATGATGAGCAGCTTTGACTGACTGCCTTCACCTGCTCATGGCCTGTCCTATATGAGGCAACTTATTCAAGAAAGCTTGTATTCAGAGGCTACTGTGCAACCACAAAACTGATCAACATGCTGTGATTCAAACTTTGAACAAAAACTTTGAGGCAATCTGATGAAAGGCTCAACCCTCATGTCAACCATCAGTTCAACCTCAGTAGGTTTGAGAGTCAATCATGTTTCTCTTAAATCTTGCAAGATTTCTGCTGTGAGATGTCCTTAGAGGTTTAAATCTTTTCGCGCAGGAGGCAAAAAGAATTGGATGGAATGGAGAGCCACCAAATACGTGTTCTAGTGACTAGGGCAGTAGGATTCAGGGAAAGTAGGATTCAGGGAATGAAATTATACACAGAAAATTCTTTTGCAATCTTTGGTATGTTACTGAATTCCATGAATTCTTTCCTTTCCTGGTTTTTCAATCTGTCCTGGCTTTTCAAGCATACTTTTATCATCTTGCTCTCGCCTCCTTCCCAATCCAAAGATGGATCAGAGTAGTCAGATCTTCACAGCGGTGTAGATGATGTGCCAATGAAATGGGAGTTACTCACTTGTCCCTAAATTTAGGATTGTCAACTCCTGCTTAAGAAATACCTTAAGATTTGGGTGTGGTTCTTGAAGAGGTTGATGTTTGGGGATGAAAAGGAGCTTCGTGGGGCCATGGAGTCTGTCCTTCAAAACTGCCATCTTCTAATTGGAAACTGATTAGTGGTAATTCTGGGAGAACCCCAGGCCCAGCCTTGAGATTGGGAACCCTATTTCTTTTATACCATATGGGTAGATACACATAGCTGTAATCACACTGCCTGGAATTTTTAAAAAATGCTTCAAAAATGCTGGACAAATATCTCCTTAAGGCCCAGGTCTGAGATCTTTCCTTGATTTTTGGTAAAACATTTTCCATCAAAATTAAAGGCCAGTGTAGGGTAGTAAAGATGTCACAATAGGATCTGAGAGATCCATTGTGCTATGGAACTTGCTGGACCAGTTACATATTCTCAACCTGCCTCACAGGATTGCTATGTGGGTGAAACGAAGTAGAGAAGGATGACGTAAGCTGCTTTGGGTTCCCATTGGGGAGAAAAGTGGGGTATAAACAAACAAATAAATAAATGTCACAGCAAGGTCTGCTCCATTTGCCAGCTAATGTAACCCAAGTTTACCAAAAGGTCAAGAAGATACAGAAATTAATGTCTAAAAATCCTTTGAACCTTCGCATTGTTCAGTGAGATCAGAGTAATATTAACTTGCATTTTAGAACCAACTTGAAAATATTTAAGGAACTGCTGGTGACTCACTGAAGACGCTATATAAAGAATCACTTTTGCTTAGTTGGAAAACTTGCAAGTGGGAATTAGGGGGAAAACACTTTTTTCACAACTGAGCAATTGTTACCTTTTAAATGCCATTTGGTGGGTGACGCTATGGTTTATACTCAAAATAAATGTCATCCTTATATAAATAAATCGTGCCCTCTCCAGAGGCTTTTCACTTGGCATCCATGTGTCAAGCCACATGGAAGAATATTTCTTCTCTACAACTATTAGGTTTGACTTGTGCTAAAAAAAACACAATATTGTAATTTTTAATGGAAAGAAAATACTACACATATAACTTATTTCCCCCTTAATGAACAACATTTTGAAACAAAACCCAGTTCCACATTAAATATCTTAGTCTGATCGTAAATAGTCATGTTTGTTTACTGCAGCAACCCAAAAAGAGGTATTATGGTACTTTGAAAACTAACAGCTTTCTTATGGCAGAACTTTTCATAAATCAGTGGCCACCTTGTCAGATGCATGAAGTGAATCTTGTGAGCTCTGGGATTCAAAGAACACAGCATGAAAATGCAGTTTGTGCTGTTTCCATACAAAAGAATCAGAAAGTATACAAAGTAAGCATTATGACTTTCAAAATTGCTGTAAAATCCAATAACAAAGCTTCTCCAGTTATATCTGTAGTGGCTGAGAAACACGTTCCATCTATCTTTAGTCAACTGAAACCTGTTGATAAATAAGAATTAGTCCCTGAGATATGACCCACAAACTTTTTGCACTTTCCAATCTCCCAGTTCATGATTAAATACATTCACAGCAGAACATTTAAACAGATGTCCAGTGATATTTTGCATATTCCACATAATCTATTGTAAATCATGATTCACTTCATCAGATGAAAAGATTATACTTTTTAAATTACTGCCTGACTGCTGTAATAAATTATCTAAGAGCAAACAAACTAAAACTGAACTCTGAAAAGACAGAGTTAATGCTGGTTGGGAAGGCAGAGATCTTGAAAGACATGGTGCTCCCGAGTTTTGATCAGCTGACCCTTGCTGACTCAAGAGCCCGGGGATTATACTGGATCCAATGTTATTACTGGAGAAGCAAGTGAGTGTAGTTACTTAAAAAGCAGGGGTTTTTTTTCCAACTCAGCCTAGCTAGAAAAATGGTCCTTTACCTTGATCTGGCTTATCTGGCTATCTGGATCCATGTCACAGTGACATCCAGACTAAACTGCTGTAATGCACTGTACGTTGGTCTCCCCTCAAAATCATTCAGGAAACTTCAGTTGGTGCAGAATGTTTCAGTTCAGCTATTATCAGGAGCTAGCTAAAACATGCATTTATAGTCACTAGGGGTGTGCATCCAAAAAATTGGTAATGTTCAGATTAGGTTATACATGTCACAAGATTTTTCAACATTTCCAAAAATCCCAAATCTTTATACCACAATGTGGGTTTGGGTGGGTGCATGTAAGAAGAGTCACCGGTGAAATCCCCACAATCAATTAATCGTGTGATACTCATGCGAAATATCAAGGGTTCAGCAATAACTCCCCACTGCTCAACCACGGAACAAGAATTCAT
Organism: Sphaerodactylus townsendi; assembly: GCF_021028975.2. Lineage (NCBI taxonomy): Eukaryota > Metazoa > Chordata > Lepidosauria > Squamata > Sphaerodactylidae > Sphaerodactylus > Sphaerodactylus townsendi. Next base: position 43,735,725 of record NC_059431.1, read on the forward strand.
CCTGGTTCTGGCGTTCTCACTCCCCCTTATCACGTGTTTTTTAAGAACCTGCATGGAAGTGCACCTTTAAAAAAAACACATTGAAGCCAGATCAGTGGGGAGGTTCGAGGGTTGAATGTAGGTTTATTTTCCTGCCATAGGGACGTGGAGCTTTCCAGCCAATCAGAGCGTGGCGGCCTGTGCGTGATGCGCTCACAACCCTTTTTTTGTTTCACGCCAATGGCAGCTACGCTGAAACATGGCTGCGTGAACCATGATTTCTGTGCCAACTTTAAACTAAAATTAGCCTTTCGTTCCAACACAGCTGCATGGGTAAAGAGTGCCAAAAAACTTGAAGCTGTGCATAAATGTAGCTTAGCGTAGGCGGGGAAATTCTATCTACACATGCACATAGTAAAATTGCTGTGCAAAAAAGGTTTTTTTTAAATTCCCGCCCGAACACAATGCAACAGCCAATCAGGATGAGGAAGAACAGAGCCACTGAGCAGATCACGTGTTCGTGGAGAGTGCTGCACTGTTTGAAACCGTGAAAGACATCAATGTCCTCATCAGACACTCGCTGCAGTGGGGAGGGTGAAACTGCGATGAAAAGGTTCTGTTTCTTTTGAAACCTGGTTGTATCCAGCTTTAATTTCTCAGTGGGGATTCCACCACCGGCAACTATGCTGAAAATTTGGTACCTCTACCTCAAAAAAAATAGCCCTGCTCAGAGCCTCACAAAGATTTTTCATAGATCACAATGGAGCCATTTAAACCTTCAGGTGGAATACTTGCATTTCTCTGAGAAATTTTCTGATCTGTCATCGGTCCATTGTAGTCTAAGATTTTACCATGTAATTTTTGTATTATTTACTGTGTCATATTAAGATTTATACTTATGCTTTGCTTCAGTTCTGTTCTTAGATTTCGGATTGGTTCTAAAACCCTAATCCTGTTGTATTGTTTATTTAATACACCATCCTGTTGGTTGTATCAATTCACTCTGGGTAATTCACCTTGAGTACAAGAGAGTACAAATGACAAAAACAAAAATAGAAATAACAGTTATTTAAGGTGTTACTGCATGTTGCAAAGTTCTTGTGCTTATATCAGATAAACAATGGGAGTGTTGTGCCTGCCTCTCACAGCCTTTTTCTGCTTTGCGACATTTGAAAATACGTCAATTGTTTTTTTAAAAAAAAATAATCACAGTTATATCGAATGTAATCTATTATTTTACTAGGAGGAGAATCAAGGTTTGCCAGCTCCAGACAGGGGAATTTCTGGTGATTTGTGGGTGGACTCTACAGAAAGTTTGGTTTGGGAGGGGAGAGACCTCAGGCTACAATACCATAGAGTCCACCCTACAAAGCAGTTATTTTCTTCAGAGGAACCAAACACTATATTCTGAAGATCAGTCATAATTCTAAAAGAGCAGCGCCACTGGATTTCTCTCCACTGGATTTTGACAACATTAGGAGGATCAAGCATTACCTGTCTTGCTAAAAATGCCATTGAAAGGTGGAATGTGAAGGTTTATCAGGCTAAATTAAACGAGTTCCAGAAAAGCATAGCCAGAGTAGAGGTCAGAATTAAATATTCTTCTTGGTTCTTTCCTAAATTGGCTCTTTTAGTTACTTGACTCTCTGGCAGTTTCTGCGTGGCCCAAAAACAGTGCCCTAGGGACGGTAAAAACACTGCAGTGCAGCAGCGCCGTGCTCACCCCTCCCAAACAATGGAAAAATGCTGCTTTCAAAACTCACTCAATGAGCAAGTTTTTTTGTAAAGCAGCGTCTTCCTGCTGGCACCGTGTGAAGCGCACCGGCGCGAGGGTGCCACTTTTAGGTGCTTCCAATTTGTTGTGTGTACCTACCTTTTCTCCTGCGAAGCTCTGGACAGAGGAACATGCCCATGCTGCCCTCCAACCCCTGTGGGTCAGAGGGCAGTGTGGGCGTGTTCCTTGCTCTGTCCAGACCTTTGCAAGGAGAAAAGGTAGGCACACACAACAAACTGGAGGTGGATCCATGTGGAGCCGCCCCTGCAGGCTGCAGTGGCTTTGGGACCACCTGCATGTGACCTTTCCGGTGGCCAGCCACTTCTGCTGCTGTGCAGAAATGGCCTCTGTGTTTCTGATAAAAATGTCATTGTGGGTATTTCAAAAGAACAAGCATGCTCAAATCCATCTCAGACCAATTTACCGAATGTGTGTATGTGTGTGTGTGTGTGAATGTGTGTGTATGGCATGGCTATTTGTTTAATAGCTATTGGAAGTAATTATGTCATCATGAATAGTCGTGATGAATAGTAGTGATGAAGCCTTCATGTCTGCTTTATGCTAACTTGCTTTAGTAGTTTCACTGATGCTGTGATGGTCTTCAGGCAGGCCAGATGCTAACCATTCTTGTGGCAGTAATGCCTTTCAATTTTTATATTTGGCTAATGCTGAAAATTCTTTGTCTTGCTTATCAGTATACCCATCCTTTTCCCTGTTTAAGAAAGCAACAGGTGCTCTCTTTGTTTCTCATTATATTTTTACTTCAATATTCTTTACATGATTACGACTGCAGTGAACTATGTTGTCTGATAGATCCATCACATCACAAACCGTGACATTTATAATTGGGCCCAGTTTGCTTGTCACATAGATGTGAATCCAGTAAAGGATTATTATGGATGGAAAAGGTGACAATTTTCACCATTTCTGTCCTCCTGTCCTCCTCTGACTCCCGTTATGTTGTTCTGAGAAGGCTTTCAGTTCTCCAGAAGTAGAATTCAGAGGCATTTTATGCTGTAGCCGAAAGAGGAAGGTTGAACTTCACAGATGGAAATTGCCTCTGTCTATGGAAATTAGTAAAGTGTTTTTTGTTTTCTTTTACATCTCCAGATTATCCATTTCTGCAAGATTCCCAGCATATGATGAATTACTATTACTGTGTAATAGTAAAAAACAGATTACTAATTCAAGGCATATTTGGACAGCCTGACTTTTTTCACCTTTGTGTTACTGAAGGTGATATCAGCACAGAGGAGAGAAATCTGTCTTGATGGAAAGTAAGGTTTACAAATGACCTATAACAATGCAGTATTAGCTATTTCTATTTCGCACCTGATGATAGCTGACATTTGAAGGTTCTTTTTGACCAACTGACTACTCTGTCCTTCTGCAGAGAGCAGTGAAAATATCTTATTCACCTTTAACAGACAGTTAGCGGGGCCAAGTTGTCTGAAACTGTACAGAATGTGTTGACAATGTATTGAGGAATGTTCATCCTTCAGTGTGTTTTTTTCCCTCTAGTGTGAATGTTGGCACTCTGATGAAAGCAACAGCAAGGCTGTCAGCTCCACCTGTTAACTCCTTGTCACATTTTGCAATCTCATCCTGGAGTACTATTGCAAGAGACCAGCAAATTATTTAAGCTAGTGCACAGATCCAATCACATTAGATGTTCCAGAACCATCAACTGGACTACCCACTGGTGAAAAGTCAGCTCCTTTATTTGGATGAAGGGCCATGAGAAAAGGTCACAGAATAGTGGGAATTCCTAAACTGGATTCTCAGTTTTTCAAACCCAAAACAGATTTTATTTAGATCCAAGCTTGGGAAAACGGACTCAATCCTATTGAACCCATAAAGAAACACCAAGTTCCCCTACTTCTTATGAGATTTCCATAGTTGTTTCATAGACTCCAGATGTTGAAATCTACATAAACCTTAAAATTGTAAAAGTGGCCTGCAACACACGCAGTGTCAGTCAATGTAATATGATTCAGTTAATACATAAGAATGTGCTATTATATGGCAAGGAGGACCAATTAGGTAGACCAAAAGGGAAGATGGACTTTTGGCAGGTCTGACTAAGATCTCCAAAGCAGACCTGAGAAAGAATAGGGAAAAATGATTAATGGACTGGAGCAGGACACACACAGAGCACATTTAAAAAAAACCAAATCTGTACATTTATTTGTTTTCTTAAAACTTCCCTCATAAAATAGGCATTTCTTGGCAAAATATGTCTCCCCCCCTTCTTTAATAACAGCATTTCCAATATTTACATTTATGTTTAAGTTTTCAGTTTCCAGTCTAGCTTTGTCCCTTGCGGAAAGGAAGAAATTATGATATTTACATCCCAATATCTTCTCCCAGGATCCTCTGAGGGGAAAAAAACAACTGAAATGAAAGGGGTGTACAGATCCTGGTGGACTGCTCAGCTATGCTTATGATTCAACATATGTTTTTGAATGGCTAGGTATATAAAGACCAATATGAGCAAAGAGAAATATTGTGACGAGAGACCTAGTCCAAAATATCTGTTCTTCCACAGTATATTTGTTCTGTGCTCAGTTGAGAAGTCTTACTAAACAGTGTTTGGAAATGTGAAAGCCGAGATAAATCCTGACAGAATTTGAACAGGTTATGTACACTGTCTGTGTTCTGTTGCTAGTTCTTCTTAATTAGCAACCCAAATGAAATGAAGGAACAGATTGTATAGTATACGACACCAGCCTGGCTCCTACACTTTCTATTTTTTGCCTATGTGTTTAAAGATTCCTCTTCCAAGGAGGACATTTCTCTACTCACCATCCCAGAAAATGAACCATGACCACCAACTGAATGCCACTTCTCATATGTCTTAGCCTGCTGTATTAAAGTGCATAACCAAGCAGCAGTGAAGACATTTTAATCTACTGTTTAATGCTTCCCACCCCAGCTCCCCCCACATACACCTGGTACCTGATATAAGAAGCCAAATTGCTCTCAGCAAAAAAAGGCCTTAGTCATTAACTGAAAGTACCCTTTTAAAAAGCATTCCATTACTCTCCCACTGGGAAACTTCTGACTTTATTAGCATTTTTTCTTTGAGTCTACATTAGCCATATCTGAATGTTATAATCCTAATGGGCACAGATTTGCTTTTTTTTTCCAGACTTTGCTGCCAGCTCAGGCCTCATTTTTTTTAATTTAAAGAACAATCCATGGACAATACGCTAACAATGATCTTTCAGACTTTTCAGCAGATATGATGCTTTCTGACAACAGTTCTCAGGAGTTTTTTGAAATCAACGTGGGGATTAATGTCATGCAAAACTGAGTATTGAAAATGGGCATTAATGTTTTGTTCTCACAGATCCCACTTCATACTTCAGCAGACATTAGCAACATCCCCAAAAGTAAAGTGCGAGGTTTGATTTATTGTAACCCACTTTCTGTATGGTACACAGTGCCTTAGACAGTTTTTATTGCCTTAAGATGGTTTTTCATTTGTATTGTTTTCCAGTTCAGTGATCCTTGACCTACTGCAGTGTTTATTGGGATGAAGGGGTTCTTTGCTGTTTATTTGAATTGATTTCTGTGTTTTGTAATCCATCTTGAGTCTCAGCAAGAAAGACAGACTGTAAACACAGTAAGCAAACATAAGCAGTGTGGAGAAGTGAGTGCTTCCTCTTTGCACATCTACTTCAGGGAAAGATATCCCTGAAGCACATCTGTGATGTTGATTGCATTTTAAGTAAAAACAAAAATGTTGGGAGTTTTGTTAGTAAAATATGCACCTTTTGTTAGTAACATTCCAAGCAGAAACAAAACTGAAAGTTGTGCATAGAAAAAATCCCAGTTTTCCACCTCTTAAATGAGGCAATAGGTGTAGTATGGGTAGTGGTTAAGAGCAGATGGACTCTAATCTGGAGAACCGGGTTTGATTTTCCATTCCTCCACAAGAGCAGCAGACTGTTAGCTGGGGAACTAGATTTGGGGAACTACATATAAAGCCTACTGGGTGACTTAATCACAGTTTTTCAGAACTCTCTCAGCCCCACCTACCTCACCAGGTGTCTGTTGTGGAGAGAGGAATGGAAAGGAGTTTGTAAGCCACTTTGAGGCCTGTCTTTACTACACTTTGCTTGCTGCCTGCCTGGACTCTGCTCTGCCTGGCCCACACCCAACTTAGCACCTACCGACAGCACACTAACTTTATTCATGTACTTTTTAGATGCAAACTGTGGGAAGATGAGCTGCAAGCATATGAAATTTCCATGGGAACTTTCTGCAAATGCAAGGGTGCATGGAGAATCCTGCAGCAGCAGAAAATGACAGGTGCAAGCTGTGTGTGGTGACAATGAAAGTAAGAGCTCCTAAAAAGGGGGGGGGGTGGCGGTAAAATGCTTCCAGCTCTCTGCACAGCAAGCAGGAAACATTTTCAAATCAACTTCAGGAAAAAAAGTTGCTAGTTTAGGGTTTTTGAAATAAAATGTTTAGAGGGAAAAATAAAACATCTTCCAAATGTTTTGGGGGGGAAATTGTGCAGAATTCCACCCCAAAACGCTTCTGTCCTGAAGACATTTTATCTGCGCTGTACGGGATGGGCCAGTGAATGTTTATTCTGTTGATTTTTACAGGATTAGAGCAAAATTCTGTACCACTTGTTTCCTGGAGAAATCTTTCTAGAACAATCTTTCTAGAACAAATCTTTAGAGGGTGGAAGATGTTTTAGTGGAAGACTACCTTCATGCCTGGTAACAGTGTTTCTGTGAGCAAATGCTTATTTTGTGAATGGAAGGGTGCTTTAGGATCTAACCCATGCATTTTGCCACTTTCCCTTTTACTATACTAGATTTATTTGTAGAATGCAACAAGATAAAAAAACACCCATATTGAAATAACTTGATAAAACCATCATCCATTCTAAACATTCAAAGTGAAATAACAATGAGCAGAAGTACTGCAATAAAAATCTAAACATTCTCAGCTGTTTCAATGTATCTTATTTTAAGTGGTAACAATAAAATAAAGTTTTTAATTTAAAAAAAATAGTTTAAAAGATATGAGCTGTGATTTGTGTTGAAGAGAAGGGGGAAACCCCAACTGCATTCGTTTTGTTGATGAATGTGTATATAAAAGAAAATATTCCCAACAAACTCTTCCTTAGTCTGCTTCATTTGCTGAAAACAATAATGCAGCCTCTTTTGTTGGTCCTTTTGGCATTCTGCTACATGAATAAATGCTGGCATGAGAAGACAAATGTACAATGAGAAATGGCTGCTTCTGTACTACTATTGAAATAGAAAATGTTGTTGAGTTGTATTTGCCAACTCTGCTGTTCTGTAAGCAAGAAACAACTGTTTAATACAATAGCAAAAGAATGAAAAGGAATGGACAAGTAACACTGCTAAATGAAAGGATGCTCAATAATGTAACTAAGGGTACACTTCCAGATGTTATTAAAATTTCAAAGAATGACTGAGTATTCTTGCAGGTACTGTAGGGAAGGACAAGTCCTCACTGTCCTGCCTCTTGACAGATGAAATAAATCAACTAGCACACTTGAGGATACCTTTCCAGGCTGCATGCTGGGAACTTCATTAAACAAGCTGTGCCACATATTAGTATGCATATTGCTACTGATTGGACATAAGACTCAAATCCACAGCCTACTTCTGACACTGTCCTGTGGTTACAAAATCTGTTTTGTACTTCAGCAGATACAGGCTTGGCAAAAAGAGAAGGGAAGATGAGGAAGATGAGCCAGGAACTCTCACCCTGTAGGGGAAAAGACCCTTCTGACTAATGATATGTCTAATCTGCACTCACCTCGATGCATGAGATACAGTGATATATTGTCATGGTATTCATATCCCCTTTGGTCTTCATGCAATTGTTGTCAAAGTGAGCAGTTTCTCCAAGGAATCCCTCCCTCATTAGGAAGAGGGAAAGTCCATCTTAGCTTTCTCGAATACTTCTGTTATATGCGCGCACGCGTGTGTGTGTGTGTGTGTGTGTGTGTGTGTGTGTGTGTGTGTGTGTGTGTTTAAGAAAAAAGATATTACAAAGACTTGTGCTGGCTGTGTGCCTACCGGTAATTACACTAAAATTAATTTTGTAAATGCAGTATTGGCTTTTACTGATCTTGTTTAGGAAAGTTTGGCTATTCAGATGTGAAGCAGGCTTGAACCACTGTTCACGATTTCTTTTTCTGTGCAGGTTTTCCAGCAGTTACTTTGCTGTTGGCTTTGCATTCATGCATGCCCATGTGGACAGTTGTGTATGCATGTTGGACAGTTTGTGTATGCAATTACATTTACATTTTTTTTATTATATGTATAATAGATTGTAATATGTAAAGTTAGGTTACTGATGCAAGAGGAAACTGAAAATGGTAAGAAAATAATTATAATTTCAATTTGCAAAAGAAGAAAGTAGAATTGAAATGGGAATTTGGGGTTGAAATAGCAGAGATGAGAATTTTCAAATCATTCCTAATGTGAGATATTGACAGAACATCCCAGAATCAGAATATAAAAGCCAGATTTGAAGACATTGTAGTCAAAGAACAATAAAGAGTCAGAATGGAGCAAATCCAATTTGCTGGAAAAATGTACTTCCTCACACCTTTTCTTAACAATTATTCTGCCACGTTTCTCTCTGTTAACCCTTAACATATATTTGGCTTAACTGACTTGCAGTGCAGTCCTGAACAGAGCTACTAACATCTAAGTCCATTGACTCCAAAAGTAACTAGCAATTTTAGTTCCTTATTTGGGCACTTCAGCTAGTGGCGTAGTGGTTAAGAGCAGGTATACTCTAATCTGGAGGAACCGGGTTTGATTCCCCGCTCTGCCGCCTGAGCTGTGGAGGCTTATCTGGGGAATTAATATTAGGCTGTACATTCCAACACACACCAGCTGGGTGACCTTGGGCTAGTCACAGTTCTTCTGAGCTCTCTCAACCGCACCCACCTCACAGGGTGTTTGTCGTGAGGGGGGAAGGGTAAGGAGTTTGTAAACCCCTTTGAATCTCCTATTGGAGAGAAAGGGGGGATATAAATCCAACTCTTCTTCTTCTTCTTCTTTTTCTTCTTCTTCCTAGTGAAATATGTTTATGCTGTAGAGTAGAAATCCATTAGCCCACTCTTATACTTTACTGAAGTAAAATGTTGTAAGTGAACAGGTGCCTGCCTAGATCAGTTTGCTTAGATATCTGGTCTATAGCAATAGACCTTTAGCCTGGAGTTTACTGTGAATTCTTGAGATGGATCCATTTTGGGATTTTGGGGATTGAACCCAGTGGTTGGCACCCATAACAAGCTTTCTCTGTTATTCATCTAGCATGTAGAGGTGAATTGTAAGTCAGTACAAGCCTGTATAGAGCAGCAGTAAGAAAGCTGCTGAAGCGCTATCTCTTGTCGTCTGCCTGAAGCACCTCAAGAGATACAGGACAGGTGAGACATTCAGATTATTGCTAGCAGGATGGAAGAAAAGACAGAGATACTCAACATTAAATGAATACACATGGACTTGGTTTAGACATAATGGCAAACTATCACTACATGGATAAGCCTCTGAGGGGAGAGAATTCTGGGCATGTAGCAGACTACATACCTCCATTACATCCAAACCAGTAGTGCAAACCAATATGCATGATCCTGGTTTGCAAGCTATGCACAAGGCATAGTAGGCCACATGTATGTAAAAACAAACAATAATTTATAATGAAACTGTCTGAGGTCGGGGATCCCCCCCTCCCTGGACGCCGCCCTGACCCCAGCCCCGCAACTCACCAGAGGCCAGGAGAAGGGCCCCAGCTGGCAGGTGGGAGGGACAGCAGATCCGATGCGCCCAGACAAGGTTCATCCCGGTGGCAGGGTGAGATGCCCGAAGAATGCCTGGTTGGGACCGAGGCTGGAGGTGCAGGCAAGCACCAAGGAGACAGCAAGCATGGCCCCCTGGCATTGCTTGCCTGAAGCCCTCAGGAAGGGCCAGCAGTGGTTGGGACCATCTCAAGTATCAGTGGTCCCAGGGGAGGCAGCTTGCAGTCCAGCAAGGCCCCACTTGGACAGCCAGACAGAGAGTGGGAGCTGGAAGCAGCCAGTGAATCCCAAGCCAGGATGGGCCCAGCTGCCTGGGTGGTAGGGAGAGGGAGGGGGGAATCAAGAGGGAAGACCAGCGATTGGAAGAGAGGTGGGAGGAAGAAGATTTCAGGGAGGATGGGAGAGAGGAAAGAGGAGGTGATGTGATTGTGGGTGGAAAGACAAGGGGGGTGTGAAGTGGAGGAGAAGGAAGGAGGTGGTGGAAGAAGAGTGTGGAAAGAGAAGCAAAGTGATGATTATTAGGAGTAGTGGAGAGTAGTGGAGAGTGAGGTACACAGTCAGGTGGAGAGGAGGAGGCTGCGGAAGAACTGATGAGGAGGGTTTTTTGACAGAGAGGGTTTTTTGACAGAGCCAATGCCCCAGACACACTGTGGGCCAAGACAGGTCAGACAATAGCCGGGTAAGGGAAGGATCAGGCCTCAGCAGGTGTGGCCAGGGAGGTGGAGAGCCACAGAAACAGACATCTCTAATAAATTGGCCATAAGATGGGAGGGACCACGGAACTCAAAGTGTTCATAGACTTACCTGAGCTGCAAAAGGTCATCATTTGCCATGTTGCCTGGATTAGTCCCTAAAGAAGTTGCAGTGCACACACATATGCATATTTGTTGTGCTCCTAGAAGCTGCTTATCAAGATCCTGAGACCATGTGTATGGATCCTGAGACCATGTGTATGGATCCAGGAAAGCGGGGGAGGGCTTTCCAAAACTAAACTCTGTCAGTAGATCATACTTTGTATATTCATATGGTTCCAAATGAAAGTCTTTGAGTGCACAGGTAAACATATAATTTAATATTTGAGCTAGTTTTGTTTGTGAATCTTAGATGTTTTCCCCATAGCCAATATATCCTGCAATGTAAGTAAACTGGGGGCCATGCACAATCACCTGGAGTTCTTCCTCCTGGCCTGAACATGCTGATGGGCCACCGTGCAGAGGAAGAAACCAAAGTAGAAACATCCCAGTATGTATGATCCCAGTTGTCCGCCGGGATATTTTGGCCTTGGGGAAAATGCCTTAGTATTTTCTTTTCCAAATCTGGATAACTTTACAAGTGGTAGTAGCCATTATGCATGTACTGAAGCAAATTATGCCTTTACACATACACCAAAGTTGATAAAACCTCTTCATTTCTGATTTGAATAGTATAGGAGCGCTGAAATCATACAATACAAAAAAGGAATTTTAAATTTGTGTGTTGTTTTTATGCAAAATCCTTGAAGTTTAATACAATAATTAAGTTGAATAAATTGTATCACCCTAAAATATTTATGTTTCTTTTTGTGCAATTTTGAAGGATCCCCCAGTACACACTCCTTTTGTAGAACAGTTTCACCACTCTCTTGAATGACCTTTACACTCTGCAACAGTAATTATCTGCTCCAGTCCCCTGCTTACCTTAATTATTTATTTATTATTTATTAATTAAAGTCTAGTTTTTTTTAACAGTGTAATGTGCTTTCTACAGTTACTGAGAGGTAACAAGCAGACCAGCCACAGGCACAACTGAACCAGTAACTTCAGGAATATTCATTTATAGCAGGAAAATTGGTTTATTTGGGATTAGCATTTAGCTGTTGCAAATGATACAAGAGTATAGTCCTGGGGCATAGCCTTTGTACACTCACATGCTCACAACATACTACTGGTTCATGGAAGCTTGCTGGGTGACCTTGAGCATGCCGCTCTTTCTCAGCCTAACCTACTTCACAGCGCTGTTGTTGTAACAAAAAATGGAGGAGAGGAGAATTGTCTACATGCTTTGGTTCCCCACCAGAGGAATGAACAGAGGTGCTGCTCATTCATAATTTTATTGTAAATTGAATATTTTATGGTTTATTTAATGTTGAAATTGTTGGAATATGGAAATAGGACAGAAGTGGTTGTGAATGTTGTAATTTTGATGTATAAAAATTAGCATTTTACAAACCTATAGCAGCCCTTAGATCCTGCACAAAAATCTTAATTAAAAAATCTAATTTGAGGGGTAATATAACGTGACGGGACGGGAGGTCGTTAGCTTCAGCTGTTTTCTGGAACCTCCCTAATAATAAATTTGTTTTTCGCTGCCACCAATATATACTATACTATAGCCCACAAACTGATTTAATGGACACCACCCTTTCTGGGGACACACACACAGACAAAAAATAGAGACTGGAACGGATTTTACTGAACAAAACTTGAAATGTTTATTTCTGGCTTAAAAGTAGGCTTCTCAGGTAACTTGAGAGGATTTAAAGCTTGTTGGTTTCAGAGCTTATGGTTTCAGAGCTTAACGGTTGCAGAGATGTTAATGGCACTTCACTTCAGTTTCAAACGTTACTAGACACACGCAGGTGTCACTTTAGTAAGATGTTTCTTCAGAAAAGATGTTACTTTAGAGGTTCACACTCTCTCTTCGGTCAGACACTAGTCCACTGTACCTAACCACTAAACAACACACCCCAGTCTACGCCCTGTGGGATTCTGGCACACAAGCCTCCCTCTCCCACACTCCAAACTGGCCTCACTGCCACTGGACTGGGCCTCCTAAGACTGCTGTTAAACTGTGGAGGACAGACTTTAGTCTCGTCAGAGGTTTTCCCTCAAAACACCTGAGTGGCGGGTCACTCTCCACCAGACTCAGGGTTTCCTGATGTCTCTAATAAGCTTCCTCAGCTTATAGAGTAAACTGTCTGACTCCTGTCAGACCAACAGCAGTGAGAGATCTTGGCTTAATCTTCTCACTCTGCTAAAACGTACCCTCAGGCACAAAAAGAGCAAAAGAACCCACAGCACTCTGGCCGACTCTTTTTATATTCCTGCAATTTCCCTCCAGCCAATCAGGGCTGGCCAGGGCTTAACTCCTTCAGGGCAGACTCTCAACCTGGAAACTGAATGCAGTATAAGTGCATTCGTTACAGGTAACTCCTCCAATAGTAAACTTTGTACCAAAAATTGGATGCCCCCTTGGGTTATTCATGTATACCTTTCCCTCACTCTCTTCTATCAGCAAATGAAAACTTTGTTTTGGCCAGCATTCCCTCAATCATCCCTCCTTCCTGTTCAGTGTTTTAATCACTGTTTTTCTATGTTTCTACATATGTCTTTTAGTTTTGGTTGTTATTATGCTGTGTTTTTATAGTGCTTGTTTCCACTGGTAGCAGCCTTGGTGAGTGATGGGGGAGAATGGAAAGTACAAATTTTGTAAATAAATGAATAGTATAATCATATATGCCAACATTATTTAGAGCCAAAAAACCTCTTATAATGGTAGAATTACTATTAAATATGAGTTATTCTGGCTCAAACTATGAAGACTGAAAATCTTTCAATTAATCACTCTGTGTGCAAACAATAATGTGACTTGGTGGTTCAAGGGCATCAATGGAATGAGGCTGGTACAGAACAAAATTGCTCCTGCCCACCTAAAGTTAGTCAGTTCAATTTTTTTTGTCTTGATTCCCTGTTTTTTTCAGAATTACTCATACAGCAGAGTAAATAACAGAATGCTTCTGGGGCACTTGTAAAATATCTGGAAACATCCAGCACATCACCAAATTGAAACATTAAGTAGAAAAATAAATAGCAGTTAGATGGTTTACATGTTTATGTATCAGCCATCATCAAGATATCACGATTCCTTTCGTACAGCAATTGCCCTCCCTCAGTCATCCCACACAAACAAAAATGTTGAAAAACATGCAAAATAAGAAATAACCGCACCTGTCTGGAAAGTGGACATTCTGAGTGTGAGAATAAAGGATCAAAACAGGGGAAAGGATAGGGCTGCAGGAAATATTCAGAGACAAACTTTGATTGACCAAATGATAAGTTGTAGGTGTATAATATGATTAACAAGTTCTTTCACAAACTCCAGTTTTCCCCCCACGTGTCTGACCCCAAAGTAAATATGCAGGGTTCTGAATCAATCATGGACTGCAGAGCTGTTACTTTCTAAGGCTAGTCCGTAAGTACTATTGAGATTCTCAGATAGTGGTTTGTGTGCAAAAGAAGAAGAATCTGGTTGTTGCTGCTATTGTTATGAAGTGACTAGTTATATTTTAATCATTTTAATGCATATGAATATGTATAAAAAACTTCAAGCAAGGATTATTTGTGCATTTTAACAGTGGCTGCTATGCATATTATATACTAACCTTAGGGTGGGATCCAAACATTTTAATAACAGGTTCCGATGGTGGTGGGATTCAAACAGTGGCGGCGCTGCACACACGCACCTCCAGTCCCTATTGGGTAAGGAGGTTGCTTTAGTAACCCCTTCTCGGCACTCAGAAAAAATCAGTAACCACTTCTAGAGAAGTGGTGAGAACTGGTTGGATCCCATCTCTGATTTTGAGTCAGTACTCACAAAAAGCTTAACCTCACCAAGTTCTTTGATTACACTGCATAAGAAGAACTTTGATGGATCAGACCAGAGGGACATTGAGTCCAGAATCCTATTTCATATATTGGCCAAGCCAGCTTCCCTGGAGGGACAACTGGGACAGGCACAGAAACCAATGCTACCTCCTATTAACAAAGCTTATGCAGACTGCCTCTTGGAACAGCAGTGGTGTAGTGGTTAAGAGCAGGTGCATTCTAATCTGGAGGAACCGGATTTGATTCCCCGCTCTGCTGTTTGAGCTGTGGAGGCTTATCTGGGGAATTCAGATTAGCCTGTGCACTCCCAAACATGTCAGCTGGGTGACCTTTGGCTAGTCACAGCTTCTCAGAGCTCTCTCAGCCCCACCTACCTCACAGGGTGTTTGTTGTGAGGGGGGAAGGGCAAGGAGATTGTAAGCCCCTTTGAGTCTCCTACAGGAGAGAAAGGGGGGGATATAAATCCAAACTCTTCTTCTTCTCTTGATGAGTAACCACAAACTATTTCAATGCTGCCCGGAAGAAAACCTGAAATCATGAAGCAGCTGGTTGTACTTCAGTGGTGCCAGGGATGGCACATCAAAAGTCAGCAATTTGTTAAGGTAAGTATCAGCATTCTGCACTGGACATGGAAAATAAATTGGCAACCAATGAAGAGTCTAAAAAATGATAGCAATATGCTCCCAGCAGAGGCAAAGCTACCAGGGGACTGGGGGGTTGCGCATTGCACCGGGCGCATGCCTGGCTGGGGGTGGAAAATCCCTACCCCCCTGGGGCATCCCACTCCCCCACCCCCCATGGTGCTCCCCCCTGCCCCTACACTTACCTTATTGAAATAGTGCAGGCTGGAGAAGCAGCCTGTTCCCTTCAGACTGAAAACAGCCTGGTGGGAACTACATTTCCCAGGAGACCTTGCGAGCCCCAAGGTTTCATGGGGTTTCATGTTTTCAGCCTGAAGGGAACGGGCCACTTTCCCAGCCTGAAGTAAGGTAAGTGTGGGGCGGTTGGGGGCAGGGCACCATGGAGGGGGAATGGAAAACACAGAGTGCACACTGGGCACACTCTGACCCAGCTACGCCTCTGGCTTCCAACCATAAGTTCATGCTGGCAAACAAGTTGTTGTATGCAATATCAATTGCAATTTCCATATAGACTTTAAGGGCAACCCCACGTGGAAGCATAACAGTAACTGAGCCTCATGGCTATTGTAGTATAGATCAACATGGCTAGGTCAGCAGTCTCACAATAGGGGGAAAGAACTCAGGCTAAGTGCAACTGCAAAAGTGCAGCTAGCCACCACAGAGGGATTTAACAGGGCATTTCACGTGTTAGGGAAAAAGAGGTAATCTTCCTTTAAAGTAGGTAGCATGATCCCATCAAGAACTAATACTTTCCTGACCAGGACTGCTTTTGCCTTCTTAGGGCTGAACTTCAGCCCCTTGCCCATAATGGTCAGGCATGGGAGAAGCCTCAGCTGAAAACACTTGAGGAAGAATCAGGTTATCCTCCTGATCATTTCCTGGTGGAGCATTTCAAAGCAAGGCTAAGGTTTGGAATCAGAATTTGTAAAGAACAGTTTAGTCTGCTGACCTAGATTCAATGAACAGTCATATGTTCTTGCAACAATGGCAAGCCAAAATGAAATGCTAACAATAAAAAATACAGCTCTTCAACCTAACCCCACCACTCAAAGGGCTGTAAAGAAACTGGTATTTTCCACACACATGCATATTATATCTGAAGGATGACAACAGAACAGAAATATAGGGTTCCCCTTTATTTTCGATGAGAGGAAACTTCTCATGTGGGACATATTCTGGCAAAAGCACTACAAAAACTTTCCCTCCAGTGTTTCTCAAGGGTAGTCTGCAGTGACTTCTTTTACAACTGAAATCGCATCCAATATTTTACACATAATAAGCTGGCAAGTCTACCTGGACGCAGGCCTGATTTGGTTGCCAAAAGTGCATTGTAGATGCTGAAGTGCAGAACAAACAATTCCTTGTTTTCCATTGTATTCAGAATTGGCTCTGCACTCATTTGGATCAACCAAAACTTATATACATTCTTATCAGATATCCAACTGAGGGGGAAAAATCACAAAGAACATAGTTTTTTTAGTTCTAGTTGTTATTGCTGTTGTTAAATTTATTAGCTATTTATTTAATTTGTTAGCCATAATCCACCTTTTTCTCCCACACAAATTGGTCCAATCACCATTCAGCCATTTGTTCCATTCCCTTGGATTGGAATTTTTAGAAGTTATAGTCTAGATGATTATTTGCAGAAGACTAAATCTTCTCTGCTGCAGATCCTGATTTTCATAGGAAATATGTGGCGCTTAGAACCTCCTCTTTCCTATAGGTATCTGTTGTGTTTTATTTTCTGCATTGTTAGTTGCTGTTGTTCCCAATGGGGTTAAAAGTGGGATATAAACAACCACATCAGTAGCGTTTACCCATATCAGCAATCTCCTAACTAATAAAATTAGCCAAATTGCCCCATGGGGACATGGGGTATCCCATGTCTCCGGGCACACACCATTTCATCATGTGGGGGGCACTGGGCACCGGCTGGATCCCTGTTCCCAACCTCTCCTGTGGGGCAGCAACCTGGCTGACACCCAGTGGCAATCCCTGTGCCAGGGCACTGCTAGCTGGCTGAGCTGTTCACCACAGCCACAGGCCAGTTCCCATCCCCCCAGGGAGACTGAGGGGCAGGAGCCAGGTTGCAGCTGCAGCACCCACCTGGGCCTCTGACCACAGAGCCCTGCCCCCCTGGCCTCCCTATAGGCTGACTCCTGCCCTCCCCAAGGATGCCAGGGAGGGCAGGGCCCAGTGGCAAGCAGCCCAGATGGGCACTGTGGCAGCAAACCAGCTCCTGGAGGGCAGGAGCTGGCCTGTTGTCACTGTGTCCACCCTTGTCGCTCACCCAAGCTGCCCACCACCAAGCACTGCCCTTTCCACCCTCCCTGCTGGCTGCTGTAAGTGGGGCTTGCAGGGGGGCACGGGGAGCCAGGAGGGTGCTGGGAGCTGGTCATGCCCCAGGCACCATTTTTGCCTGGTACGCCTCTGCTTCAAAATAGTACCACATTTTGTATCTCTCCAAGGTATACAGAAAGGATGTTTCTTACTTCTGTTGGCAGTCTTTCCCAAATTGCTGAAGCAACCAGTGAAAATACTGGGAGATACAACGTTAGTGCATTTGGCACATATAACAAGAAAGCAAAGAGGAAATGATAATCTATCCCAATTTAAAATGCCTTGTGGGGGGAGTGATCACAGCCCTTCTCTCTTTTGACAATAGGGCAGCCATCATTTCATATGTTGTAGTAACTTTTTAAAAGGTCAAGGAGGGAAGATAATATCACACTATTTTGCTCCACCTGTACACCAACGTGTGTGTATGACATAAGGGTTAATCTCTGATTACTTCTGTAGACAAAAAATTTACTTTTAAAAGGCAGTTTTGAGAATGCCTCCATACTGTGTTTGATCAAAAAGGGAGCAGATAGCCTCTGTTCTCAATACATGAAACTCTGTGTACCCTTTTATAGGCAAAAGAATGATTTTCCCCAAGACATACCTGGTCTCTTACACACTGTTGAGGTCATGACCTGCAATGTTAGCGCCCTAAGGGTAACAGGGAGCCTTGTGGTCTCATGCTGACACAAGAAAGGCAGAGAGACTTTGGCGATGGTTGGCTGGCTCTGTAGCAGGAACACAAAGCCAAACGGACTTCCATCACTGCGCTTGTCTTTCAGAAACAAACTCATGTGAGGCTCTTTTAGTTATTGCAAGGTAAATCACAGTTCAATTGAGAGCAGCAGCACTTGTATTATTTTAGCATTGAAGTCCTGCCAACCTATTTATTTTCATCCTTGTGTATCTGTGTCAGCACCTTGGGTGCAGGGCTGCCTAGTATTGAGGTTGCTGCTGCTGGCTGACTAACAAAAAAAAAGATGAATGGCTATGTCAAAACTGTGTTTGTAAACACCTAATATGGTAGATATGAAATTGTGAAAAAAATAAGGTTAGCTCTTATTGAGGGAAAAACACTAATTTAGGTCTTTGATAATTACGATAAGCATCATGCTGAAATAATGTTATGTTAGACAGAGGAGAAGGTATTCAGCATCAGCTCATGTCTTGTTGTACTCTGAGTGAGATACTATTTCTGTGTGGCTTGTACCTTTCAGTTTTACTCTTTAGGTCTCTCCTTTTGGCAAGAGGCGTGCTGTACAATAGTCACGCTGTCATTTTTTGATAGCATAAACCAATGGGCAAGCCAGTATGATGTTAGTTCAGGCCCAGCTACTGCTGCACTCATTTCAAAACAGGTGTGAGAGGAATGCTTTGATTCAACCCAGACCAAGGTGTCATAACTGTAGTATTGACTGATGCTAACATGGCAGTTACAGCTCCCTTTACTAGATAAAATGAAGTAGCAATGCACAGAGTTACCACACAGCTC
The DNA here is from genome assembly GCF_021028975.2 of Sphaerodactylus townsendi. Taxonomy (NCBI): domain Eukaryota; kingdom Metazoa; phylum Chordata; class Lepidosauria; order Squamata; family Sphaerodactylidae; genus Sphaerodactylus; species Sphaerodactylus townsendi. The sequence goes on from NC_059431.1 coordinate 43,754,401, forward strand.
AGAATGGTCTGACAAGCGTTGTAACAGGACAGTGTTGAAGATATCACCACACACATTCATAAAATGAGACAACCATAAGCTGAGTATAGGGCGATCGTGTCTTACAATATAATGGAATGTATCGATATTCCTTTTTCTCTGTAATATACTGGTTTGCTGACAGACAGTTACCAAAAGTTTTAACAAAATGAGTTATAAAGCAGGAGGTGGGATGGAGGACTTGCCTTCACACTTGTCTATCTCTTTCACTCACACAAATACATTTCCAGATTTTCTTTTGCCTTGAAAACCCCAAGGTGTGGCTGTTGTGACTGGACAGCACCTTTCAGCATCACCAAGCTGCCTAAGAAATGTTTTAAACAAACAAACGAACGAACGAACGAACGAAGAAAGGAAGAAAGGAAGAAAGGAAGGAAGAAAGGAAGAAAGGAAGAAAGGAAGAAAGAAAGAAAGAAAGAAAGAAAGAAAGAAAGAAAGAAAGAAAGAAAGAAAGAAAGAAAGAAAGAAAGAAAGAAAGAAAGAGAGAATTGCATACCCTGTCCTGAGCTCCTTTGAGGAAGGATGAGATTTAAAACAGTGAGTCTTCATGGACTGTATCACATAAAAGTGTGAGGGTTAACATACCTGAGCCTTCTATTTTTCTAACATCTTATACTCTGAAACCTACTATGCAGATGGTGAATGAGGATGCCATCCTCTTCTCTTGCTATTCAAACTTTCCCTCCCCCCATTACTGTATCAATATTTTAGTCACCATCCATTTTAGAACATTGTACTAATGTTTTATAATTTTAAATGAATATTTATTGTATTTTAATTGATTTAAGTTGCCCTGAACCCATAAGGAGAAGGGTGGCCTATAAATATACTCAGAAAACAAACAAACAAACAAGCAAACAACAACAAAATAACAAGGTTCTCCCTGCATTGGGAAACTGAAAAAAATCCAGATTAGAGAGAGCCACCTCATGTGTTATTTCTACACATCTGAATTGGGTCTCACAAGAATAACTGAAAAGGAATTAGACTCAAATTCTAAATTACACAACAGTTGTGCAGCCATTTGCACACTGAAATCCTCTATGTGTGAGGACTGTCACATTCATTTCAACTGTGTGTGTGCATTTCTTTTTGCAAGCTGATCAGCTGTTTTAGTTGTATTGCAGAGCATATAGCAGTTTAGATTACAGTAAAAAATACTACTGTTACCAAAACCCAATGGAAACACCAGTTGAATAGGCAATATACCTGAATTCTATCAGGGCTAAACTTGGGCAATGTAGCTGAAGATTTTTTGATGTTGTGATGCCAACTTAAAGTAAACAAGAATAGAACTTGCTGAAAAGCTACAACTGCTCACCACAACTTAAGTACACAATGCAGCAGCAACAAGGGATCAAAGGTAATAGCTCAGATAATCTTTACTGGCATAGTACACAGATTTAAAATAAAAGACAAAAAAATTAAAAGACAAAATAGAAAGCTAAATTAAGATAGCTTGTTTATGTCCATGCATAAAAACCTGGCGGTTTCCTCTACAGCATCCCTGGATTCGTTTAACAGATAAACAGTCTTCTCCTGGTCTGACCAGCACTCTAAGTCCATCAATAAGGTTGAGAGGAACTTTGTTCTGGCCCTGTTATGAAAGGGGCAATAATACAGAACATGGTGTACAGTTTCTGCAGTATTCAATGTGCAGACATAAAAACGCTCGCTATGGGGTGTTTTGGGGTCTCTTCCATCTCTCAAAGTGGAAGGTAGCACATTGCATCTGGCCAAAGTGATGGCATGTTGGTGCTATGATTGGAAAGAGAGAACAAATATCTGGCCATGCCTAGGTGGCCATAGGGAATGCCAAGGGAGAGAGGAAAGCAGAACTTTTTTGCATGAACCATCAATTCCTGATGTTCTAATTCAAAAAGTCTAGATTTTATAGTGGTGAATATCTCATTGGGAGGGAGCATGGCTATAACATCAGGAGGTAGGCCCAAGGCATGGAGCTTCACATCTATGTAGGCCCACCATTCAGTAGCATGCAGAAAAGTTAAAGCCTGGGCAATGAGGCTCATGTCCTCCTGCCTGAAGCAAAGCTGAATCCAGTGCTTGAACATTATACACCAAGCTCTGGTCTCCAGGATGTGTTGTCCAGCTTCTAGGCAAAAGGTAGCACAGGGAACAGAGTGTGGCACTCCAAATATTTTATACAAAAAGGTGGATTGGATCCACTCGATATTTCTATTCCATGATTGGATCCACAAAGAAACACCATATAAAAGTTGCGGGCAGACTTTTGCATTGAATCCTTTAAGGGTCTCAAGAAGAAATTGGTGACCCTTTCTGTAAAAGAAATACAAGATAGTGTTGGTTGTAATTTTACTGGTGGCAACTATTTTGTTCCTGTGAGAAGACCAGCCTGCTCTACAATGGAAATTTAAGCCCAGGTATTTAAAGATCTTAACCTGCTCAAGTGCTTCCCCCTTCAAAGGAAATATAACTTCAAGAGACCAAATCTTCCGCTGTTTCTGTGTGCACATCCTGTATGCTTTAAATTCTTCACAATGAAATAGCCCGGAGTAAACAACTATTACATAGTAGCTTTTTGTTCTGGGAGGAGTTGTGATGTCAATTATCACCAATGCAGTGAAGCTTTTCTAATGCAAGACCTCCTTACCAGACAGTGAAATGGCAAAGGATATTGCACCTGTTATCTTGGATTAGCTGAACATGCCTGGCTTCCAGAGATGTCCTCAAAGATGATATGCCACATGAAAAACACTCTTAAGCATTCCTATATAGCTACATAATACATTCAAGGCAATCCTGAAATCATTGTGCAAGTAGATGCACTGGTTGCCAAGTTAGATTTCTTAATTACTGATAACTTGCATCACCAACATTTTCTACATACATTTGCTGTGTCTTTGAAAATAAGACAGTGATGGAATTCTCTTTCAGGAAATGAAATGTTCCACCACTCAATCATCAGAGAGCCATGGAAGAGTTATCTTTCTAGCTATCATTTTTATCCCATTCTTGCCAAGGAGCTCAGAGCAGTGTGCTTGGATCTCTTCTCCTCTGCTTTAGCTGACTGAAACCCTGTGACGACATAGGTTCAGCTGAACAGCAACTGGCCCAAGGCTTATGGATATGTAGGGATTTGAACCCAGATCTCCCTGGGTTCTCTTTTGTCTTTCTAAACCATCGTTCATGTAATTCATTACCCTGCATACATTTTTTTATCATAAGGTTTCCTGTATCCATTTTCATATATGCAGTCAAGAGTTAAAATGATTCACACATTCTAGATTCCAGTTGAGATGGAGCCAGAGTCCACAACATGAAACTGATACCTTCACAGCCCCCAGCAATAAAGACTCACAATTTCATAAACAGTTTAGTCATTTTTTGTCCTGTCTCTAGTAATAGGGGCCAGCATGATGAGGGCTTGGCAAGGTAGCCATAAAGTCCAGCTAACCTCTTGTCAACTGGACTGCTGGCAAGAGTGGGGCAGAACAGAACAACAGTCTTAGGTAAGAGAAGGTACCTGGAGCTTACCAAGAGTTTTTCTTTCCTCCCCCTTCCCAATTATAACTGACTAGCAGAGCACAGCAAGCAGGGTTTCTTTTTAAAGATTTTTTTTATTTTACCAACAAAAATTTATAAAAAAGGAAGAAAAATTTGTAAAATGAAAAATAAGTAAACATAAATGAGGATAACATGGATCTGCGTTTATAAATTTAATTTTTATGTAATGCAAATCCAAGTGAAAATAAGTTTTAGAAAGAAAGAAAGAAAGAGAGAGAGAGAGAGAAAGAAAGAAAGAAAGAAAGAAAGAAAGAAAGAAAGAAAGAAAGAAAGAAAGAAAGAAAGAAAGAAAGAAAGAAAGAAAGAAAGAAAGAAAGAAAGAAAGAAAGAAAAGCTCCTAAGAGCCCAAAGGCTATCACACACTTACCAATCCTAGGTGTTTTGAGAACTAGTGGGTCTATTAATACAACCCTGCGAGTCCACCTGTCAAATTGAATGTCCCCAGGTGTCCAAATCCTGGGCAGGTGAGACCTGACCTGTGCTCACTCTTCAAGCTGGCAAGATTGCCCCCTTCAGTAATGTGTGGCAGGGAGCTCTTCAGAGCTCAGACCAACTGAAGCGCCATTTCTCCAGAAGGGAGCAAGAAGGCTTTCAATGTGTGTGTGTGTGTGTGTGTGTGTGTGTGTGTGTGTGTGTGTGTGTGTGTGTGTGCGCGCGCGCGCTTTGTGCACCACAAACTTCATCAGTTTTAAGTTTCTCTTCAGACCTAATATTATATTTCTAATGTTGATGAGACTCTACAATGGAATTGATATTCGCCTGTTAGCTGTCAAATTCTAAATCACTATATTCTAGAAATGCCAAAAATACCAGCATAGGATATGATAAAATCTGGGAATCCATGGTCATGGACAATAAAAAGCATCTTGGCAAATTAAATCATCTTCAAATCCAAGCAATTCCAACCCTCTTTTTTTTTTATGACTATCAACTGTAGAACATACTAATTAATGTAACATTTCCTGTATGTGGCCATTTCTGCGCAGCACAAATAAAACGTCTTGCAGTGGTTTTAAAAAGAACCGTTCTGGCTTTTTTGTCTACATAGCACAGAAAAAAAAGTGTTACCAGGGAAAGTGGCTCTTCATCCAACTTCTTTCCCCCAGCTCTCATTTCCATTTTTGCTGCAGTTCCCTCCTGCCATTTTCTCCCACTTATGATTTGTGCTGCCCACCATTTGGTGAAGGTTTCCCTCAGAAGTTTCCTCTGCTTGCTGCTCATCCCCCTGCCATTTCCTTATAAAAAGTACATGAATAAAGTTAGTTCAGACTTGCTGATTTGATGCACGTGTTGTTTTTCTTTTTCTTTTTCTTTTGAGGGAGGTATCTTTGAAGCTATGGCCTCTTCCGCATGGAGGCGGAAGGGGTCGGGTCGGCGTAACCCACGCATGGACGGTCCCAGAACCGGCTGGGATGATGGCGCAGAGTTGCGCCATTGTCAGAGCAACTCACCAGTCCTGCAGTCCTCTGGCACGTCGCCGAGCCCAGGGGACACGCCCCCCTGCCCTGCGCGGCCACTCCAGGGTCACAGGGCAAAGGGGGTGTGTCCCCAGGCACCACGGCGACGCGCTGCGGATGGCCGCGGATAGGACTAGTAGGACTAATTCGCCCAGTGGGGGGGAAGGCGGCTTCGGAAACGCTGCCCGTTAGCGACGGCAGCAGCTCGAAAACACCGGCGTTTCAAAAGAGAACTGCACGCTGGGGAAGCGTGGTTTTAGGAAGCGCCCGGCTTCGCGCTGGTCGAGATGGCGGGTGGTACCGCAGCTATTGTGCCGAAGGCTTCTATTGCCCCCCACTAATGCTTGAATGGCGGCCTGGGGCGAGCATGGTACACTTTTGCCATCCCAGGCAGCCATATTCACGCCGATCGTCGCGGGAAAGGGCCTATGACACAAACCGAGAATCTGCAACATGCACATATTTTGAGTCATTTTAGCTTTGAAGACACCTTCCTTAAAAGAAAAATAATAACAACACTCGTGCTGAATTGGCAATCAGAACTAACTTTATTCATGTACTTTTAAAATAGAAATAGTGGGCAAATGAACTGCAAGCACAGAAACCTCCAAATGAAATCTTCACCAAATAATGGATGGCACAAATTACAAGTGGGAGAAAATGGCGGGCATGAGCTGTGGCAAAAATGAAAGTAGAAATCTTATAAGTCTGGTGGGAAAAATAAAATGCTTCCAGGCAAGGGAAAACATCTTGACCTCATCTTGGGAAGAAAGATGGATAGTATCGTGTTTTCTTGAAAAAAAGGATTGAATGGAAATAAAATGTCCTGAAGACATCTGGGGGGGGGGGGGGAAGCTGTGTGAACTTCCTCCCCAAAACCCTTCTTTTAATGCCCTCAAGACATTTTATTTGTGCTGTGCAAAAATGGCCCATGTCTAGAGTGGGTCAGTTGAATCTACATGTATAAGGAACATTAAAGATTTGTTGCTGTGTCACAATGTTGAAATATTTAATTAAAGTTATTGCGCTTAGGCTGTTTATATAGTAACTATAAATTACATTTCTATTATGTAAGAATATTATATAAGCTTAACACTTGTCTTGGGTTTGTGTAAGTCACTTATGCTGATTGTCATACATGGTTGATCTTCTTTTTGAACTCACTTGACATTGTTCTTCTTGGGGGGAAATCTGTAAAAGTATGAAAGTAAAAGGGGCTCATATAATTTTATAAAGATTAAGGGAGGGTCTATGGATAGACTTTCCCTAGTAATCTAGAGTCTTGATTTTATTCTTGTTTTTGAATGAGAAGTTCAAATCCTGCTGCTGCTACACTGAGAGCTGAATTATTTTAAATGGACCAGAGAGCTTTCCAAAAAAGGGATGGAGTAGTATTGGTAAGATTACCAGCAATGTTGGGAGGGGTGGGGGATGGGGATGGGAGGGACTTCATCAGGGTCTAACTCCATACAGATCAGCTTCCAAAGCAGTCATTTTCTCCAGGGGAACCAAATTCTATTTGCTGGAGTCCATCTGTAATTCCAGGAGGCCTTCACCTGGAAGGCTTCAACTCTAAGGGGTGGGTCTTTCTTTGGGATAGAGTTTAAGATTCACTTTCTCCCCACTCTTCATTGTCTTTCCTCCTACTGAAGAGAAGAGTTTAGATTTATGCTCCACTTTTCTCAGCAGTAAGGCATCTTAAAACAGCTTACAAACTGTTTCTTCCTTTCCACACAATCAACACCTTGTTAAGTAGGTGAGACTGAGAGAGTTCTAAAAGAACTGTGAGTTCCACAAGGTCACCCAGCAGGCTTCATACGTAGGAGGGGAAAAACAAATCCCATTCACCAGATAAGAGTCTGCTGCTGTGGAGAAGTGGGGAATCAAACTCAGTTCTCCAGATTAGAGTCTACAGCTCCTTATCACTACATCAAACACTCTCATACCACATTGGCTTGCACACCTGAGAAATGGGAACAGACTAGGGCCAAGCATCTCCTCAGCCTTTAGTTAAAATATTTGTACCTTTCATCTAACATATAGCCAAGGAAGGTTAAACAAACTGTTGAAAAACAATAACACAGGCACAGCAAATTAAAAAGACATAACAATACAGACTATTAAAAAGCCTCCACAAAACAAATAAATAGTTTGGGGAGATTTTGGGACAAATAACATGGATCACCATCTCATGACCTCATCCTATGCAATCTCATGTGTCATGAAGTAAAAATATATTTTATTTATGACATAGCATAAATAACAGTCATGGTAATGCCCTTTGTTCCTTTGACACCCAGATCCCAGAAATAAATTGTGTACTCAATATGTGGCCAAATCCACTGTAGAGCACAGAAGATTTTTTCTGTTAAAAAAAATTAGACTTTTTTCTTTTCTAAAACTATTCCATACATCATTAACTTAAATTATATACAATTTTTTCAATATACATTTATCCTATCTTCAAAGAAAAAGATAGAAAAGAAATATATCTTTCTGATTAAATGTATCTGTATTTTTTCACTGCTTTTTTATAAGCCACTTTCTTTAAAAAGAATGATCTTATCCTTATCACTTAATGTGGATCCATGCCAATTGTCAAGCTTTTGCTTAAAATTTAAAAACTATTTTCACCTCTCATATCTTAAACAGCTTTCCTCCTGTCCCAAAATACTTATTTCTTCTTTCATTAAAAAAACAAAACACAGTTGCTGCTTTATCAAAACTCAGATATAGAAACTTCCCACCTCATCTCTTGATTCCAGTTCCACTAATAGAACTTTACCTCATCAGACCCAGGGGGCAAGACACCAACACTCTCATCTACAATGTCTCCTTTAGTATTTCACCCTGATTCCATGATGTTAGTATGCAATTTCAAACAGTGCCCCTCCCATTTTGCTCTTTTGCCAGTCTATCTACACCCTCGCTTTCCGTTCACTTACTACTTATTAGAGAACAGGATTTTTCCAAAACACTGTCATAAAGAGTTTGTGCATAACAAACCCCTGAGATCCTGAAGCTTAATTTGATATAAAAATAGATCTAATTGGCTGAATTGAAGTACTGCTAATGACCATCAACACCTTAGAACCAACGGCTCAGTCTGTAAAAAAAAATGTTGCTAAAGCTTTCCTTCCAGTAGGTGAAAAGCACCAATTGAATGAGATGCAAAGGAATATCACTTTTATTTGTTTGTTTGTTTTGTTTATTTTTGCAGTTTTCAATATCATGATTTGTGGAAGATTCTGATGCATTGTGGATATGGTTCTAAAAGAATATTGTTTTCAAGTTTATTGTGATGTCTCTAATTTCTTAATTAGTTCCAGAGGAGATGCCTCTATAAAACTAGAAAAAAATATAGAGAGAGGGCTAATATCCTTCAAGTAATTTGTAACACAAAGCAAGAAATGAGCAGAGAATTAGAAGACAAGAGGGTGGGAGTGGGAGGATGTACATGACCAAGAGGGTTGGGAAGAGAGCAGAAGGGAAGAAGTGGCTAGCAGACTGAATGGGATTTCTCTTCACCTGCAACTATTCACTGGTCCTCCATCTTACATGTTACCATAGTATGAATGACTACATGAAGGATAAAGTCCAGCAGCAGTGTGCATTCAAAAATTCTTCAGCCAAAATTAAACACAAAAATCCCAGTTTTCAGGTTGTTGTGATTTTTGCAATGGTAAGCACAAACCATTCTTTGACTTTGCAAAAAAATTGCTCCTCCTCAAAAGAAGCCCCTTGCTTTTCATGTTTGGGTGCTTAAGATCAGCAGCAGCAAGCAACTTGGTTTTCTTTGATTCTCTTGATTTCCCAGACAATGACGTTCTCCCTTCCAACTGAATCATTTCAAGAGATCAGTAGCACTCCCAGTCAATCACCATTGGAGCCATGTCCCAGAGAAGGAATTTTTAAGGCTCATAGGCAGCTGCTACTTTGAGCTGGACAATAGTTTCACAGGAATGAGAGACCTCACTCAACAGAAATTCCCTAAATAATACTAGCAAATAATTAAGGTACCCCTACAGAGGAAACCAATCATGAAGACATGTGCATCATAGCAATCGGATGACTGAATCTTCACACACAATCACACACACTTGTTTTTTTAAATCTATTTTCAAATATTGTAGTGGTGGGAACAATATTCTGCAAAGTGTGGGGCCAGGACCACGTTTCTGGTCCTACACAGCTGAATTAGTTTAAGACTAAGTTAGAAAAACACCCAAGAAGCAGTTTTGAAACAGAAGATAAGTTTACTGGACAGCATAAGTATCTGACCAGGGTGTCCCCTTAAGGATAAGAGGCACACCCTTGATACAAAAGGACCAATTTTTATAGACACAAAAATACAGAAAGTTACAGGAGGTTGACCCTCCCGGGTGGCTCTCGAAAGAGACACACCCAGTATAGGAAGACCCCAGTCTTTATAGATGCAAAGACGTCACACAATCCTCCCCTTACGTTTCACGTATTAATCCATACCCCTTTCACATGCTACAAGCATGTACCTTAAAAATCTCATTGGTCAGAATCTGTCTCCTGGTCACAGTAAGACAGCCTCTTATTCTAAGTATATTCACATTCCTTCTGTTACTCAAACACTGCATGCTGTATTGGCTTGCTTGGCCCTCTATGCATATGCAAAGGACAGCCATAAAGCTAGCCTCTGTCTCCAAGAAAAACCTGTTTTCTTAGCTTTCTCCCAGAGAGAGATATCCCCTTCAAGCAATGCAGCATTCTGACTCTACATACTTTTAGATCATAAAACTTCCTTCTCCCAACATGATTCTAACAATTCCCCAGTTTGAAATGTTTAAAAACATTTAAAAGATTTTACATACACTGATTCTAAAACAATAGAATTATGATCAAATACAAGTACATGTGAATCACTCATTATCATTTCTGTGTTCATTTAACTATATAGAAAAACCACTTTTTCCTATTTAATTAATCACATTCTATTTCTAACCCAAAAACCAAAGTTATAAATTGCATATGTCTGCTGTCACGTAGTAACCTGTAGTTACAAGACCCTAAAGATGTTATCTTGCTTGCCTGCATACTCACTGACAAGCTGGTAACATTCCTTTTGACCTACTGGAAAAATGCAGGCTTCTGCTGGTCACTATACAGAGAACCATTTTGATTCTTCAAATCTGTGGTTCTATGACTTCCATGTTTCTTGATTAAATACAATTTTTTATACACATTCTGATCCATCTCCACAAAAGGAATCCTTCCTTACTGTGTGAAAGGAGGCAATGGGATCACAACAAGGAATGGGATCACAACAAGGAATGATGACAAACCTTTCAGTGGAAAGGGTTTTTTTTAAGTCAATTGCTGTAAAAGAACATAAAGAAAACAAATGCAGCCAATATTTTTTAATGCCTCCTGCCTGCCTGCCAACATTCTCTCCTCCCCCACAGGAATCAGTGGTAGGCAGTTATACCAACTTCAGTGGCCTGTAAAATTGAACCACTCTGCCCTTTCTGCTTGAAACTTAGGGTGTCTTAATTAGAGGTAGGACTGTGTTTTGTGTAATTTTTAAAAAATTATCTTTGAAAACAGCTACACCACACCCTTGATAATATTCCCTCATTGAAAATAATGGTCCCAAAATTCTGGAACCTAAAAAAGCATGTATTTGAAACACAAACCAGTATTACTGTACCAGAACATTAGGAATGATTAATAAAAATGTCCTTCTCAAATCATAGGAATGAAATTATAACTTTTTTTCTCAGAACACACCCCTAAAGGCCACTGGAAACTATTACTTGAATCCACTGATTTTTAAATGGCAGCTTTTTCATTTTGGTCAGGGCCAGGTTCACACTTGTAGTTGCCTGAGAGCTACTGAATAGCCTTGGGCATTCCCCTATGACAAGGTGTAACAATCACTCTTTTAGTAATTTACAGATCTATAATTAAAGGAACCTTAATTTTGCTTGCTCTTGACAACAATACTTTCAGAAACAATCAGTAATCTATCAGATCACTTTAACAGAATTAACTTGTCACTTAGCAGAATGAATGGCATTAGATTTTTGTTAATGATGACCTGTGCTAAGAGATGAACAGAAAAAGTGTGACTGTTGATTTTGCTTGAATGATCAGAAGATTCAGTACCATCAATCATGTAATCCTTCCAGAAACTATTCCAGACTGGGGTTGACAGGCACTGTTTTGCAGCAGTTCTGGTCCTACCTGGAGGGTAGATTTCAGAAGGTGGTGCTGGGGGCTGCTGCTCAGCTTCTTGTTGTTTTGCTTATAAGTCCTGCAAGTTTCCATCTTGACACCTATGCTCTTTAACATATACATGAAACCGCTATGTGAAGTCATTTAGAAATTTGGGCTGGGTGATCATCAATATGTGGACGACGCTCAGTCTTGTCACACAGTTACAGCTATGATGGATCTTCTTTTAATTATTTTTCTTTCACCAATCATCACTGTAACTCTTGAGACTTATGACACTGTTTTTTTCTGTCCCACACATAAGATGGCTGTGGGATTTGCCAGAGAAAACCCTTTCTTTATGAAAGTCAAAAATATATGGTACGGGACAGGCTTATAGAAATAAAAATTCAGAATGGTTTTATTTGTCTCTTTAGGGAAAAATGGAAAAATCTGGTTAACAAGATTTCAGAAATGAAGCTTTTTTGTTTTGTTTTTTTTGTTTCCACGGGGAGTTTTATCTCTGCATTGGTATTCATACTGGAGCACTTTTAAAAAATAATATTTTTATGAATTTTTTCAAATATAATTCAAGAACAGAAAAAAGTGTAGAGAAAGAAAAAAAGAAATAATATCTACCCATAAACTATATATATATTAATTCTAACACACTGGACCTTGACATTACAATCTAATATTAAGAGAGAACATTACATAGTTTTTAGATTCATTACCTTCTAACATTTAATTCATAAATAGCAATAATTACATAGTAAGCAGTTACCTATATCTTAGTCAATGACAAATTAATATTCTTACTGTTATTATTCTTACAAATCAATTCAGCCTCAAATAAGAAATACAGTTCCCATTTCTCATCAAACTCCTCTTTGGACCATCTATGTACAAGATTTGTTAATTTGGCCATTGTAGCATATTCACTAGCTTTATTTTTTGAGAATTCTGTGTTAAGATCTCTTCAGAAAATAAGCTTGACTGGTTAGAAAACTATGGGAACTACAAAGCTTGAGATATTTACAAATAATAAATACAATTAGGATGCATCTGATTGAGTTCACAGGCAGGTGTTGGCATTTTGGATATGTACTAAGATAGAGTTGGCAGTTGGCAGTTACTGTTTATTCCTGGAGATTCATGGAGACTCCTGGATATTCCAGGAGAACTGGACAAAGCATATCCTGTTATCTATATGTTATATTTAATGCTGAAAGAGAGGTATTAATTGTATGAAAGTTTGTGGGTATGACTGTGGTATGTGAATGTATGGTATTTTCATAATTCCATATTTTGATGTAATATTTTTCACATTTTCACATCGTTAAATGTTAGCACTTTGGTATATTGAGGCTTGCTAAGCGGAGTGTACTTTTTCAATTATTCAGATTTTTCCCTGCCGCTAGCACTTTTGTTTATTGGATTGCATAATATGGCCTTGTGGCATAAGAGTTTGTCCTTTAATAAGGAGGAAAGTAACTGGATTATCTCTAGAGTAAGCTTGGAAACACATGATATTACTCTACCCCTTGAAGCAGATTGGACACAGCTATTATTTCTAAAGAAAAAATCTTATAAAATGAGACATCATGCCAAAATTCTTATGGAGTATTATAAAAATAATAGAATCCCAAGAGGTCTCCATGTCCCAAAAGCCCCCACCCTATTTACTGACAATGAAGAATTTAAAATAAAATGGGCTAATGTACTGAATAAATATAGCATGGACTTGATGTTACTCATCATAGACCAAGCTACTACTGAGGAGGAAAAACTTCATTTGAATATTAATACAATGAAGGACAGGCTGAGACAGAATAATGATATGGCTGTGATTGAAACCAGGGTTAAGGAAACTGATCAGAACCTTAGAGAGTTCAAGATTAAATTAACTCAAAACAAAAAAGAATTCATTAGGGACAAATGTGATTATGAAAACAACGGGGTTTACACTTGGATTAGTGGGACAACAAGGAAGAGATATCAGAAAAGGGTTACATGGCTATGTATCATCTGATATGGAGCTCACAGATGTTGAAAAGTATGCTACTACTACTTCAGAGGAGGAAACACATAGGAATGCAAACATGAATGAGGACAGATTTGAGAACTGTAGGTGTCAAAGGATGAAAAGACAACCTATTTTTTCCAGGCTCCTTGGGCCCTTTCCGCACGGGCCAATAACAACATGCCTAGGAGGCCAGCAAAAGCGCCCGTCCCCAGGGAACTCACCAACACAAGGCTGTGAGCTGCTCGCTAGCAAGCACGACCAGGCTCCAAATCCCCCTCCCCAGGGCTTGCACTCAGGCAGCCTTCAAAGACACCTCCCTCCTGGAGGAGGTTTTGAGAAATAGCTTTGTCCATTCCTGGCGGCGTGGTGCGGCGGCACCCGCCGAGAGAGATCTTGTAGCTGTTGTCCCCGATCCTTCCCCACTCACCTGCATTAGCCCGTGCGTGGCCCTGCCTGTGGCCTCCGAAGGCCCTCCTTTGCTGTCCTCCGACCCCTGGAGGTCAGAGGGCTTGAGTCAATAGAAGCTGGTTCCTATGGAGGCCAGCAGGGCAACGACGGCGACAAGGTGAGTGGGGAAGGACGGGGAAGAGGCGGGTCGGCTGGGTGATGGCGCTCCGTGGCGCTGTCATCCCAGCCGGTTCTGGGACCGTCCATGCGGATGGTCCCAGCATCGTCGGGTCGGCGTTCATTACGCCGACCCATCCCCTTCCGCCTCTGTGCGGAAGGGGCCTCAGAGAGGGAAGACAAGAGTATAGTAGTAAATCTATCCTCAAGAGAACTCAGCTCACAAGAAATCAGAGTTCTCAATTTAGGGCTGGGTTTTGTACCTACACCTAAGTATAATCAGTTTCAGACCAAAGTAGACATTTTCAAGTTGTGAAGACAAATAAAGCTTAACGATGTCTTTGCACACTTCCCATCATTAGAAAGAGTAGAGAATAGACCAAGGTCGACATTCACTCCCACAACTTCCAACTCTCAGGCTAAAGGATAGAGAAAAGAGGATTTACAACCATTACAAACCTCTCTTTTACAGACAGAATCTGTTTAGACAAATTGGCAAAAGATCCTCAAATTACTATAAAGGAAGCTGATAAGGGAGGGGCAATTGGTGTAATGAATACAGAAGACTATGTAACAGAAGTAAATAGACAAGTAAATGATAACAACTTTTACCGTGAACTAGCACAAGATCCCACGGAACACATCCTTTCATTAATTAGAAAAGCATTAGCCTTGGGTATATTACAGATAATGTTGCAAAGTTTCTCATTCAAGAATTTCCCAGAGTACCTATTTTTTTACATTTTGCCCAAGATACATAAAAATACCTTTCCACCTCCTGGGTGTCAATTGTGTCGGGATCTGCTTCTGTTTTTGAGCCCCTTTCAAAATACCTGGACATTTTTCTACAGCCCTATGTTTGTACTTTACCTTCTTACATAAAAGATACACAAGATCTTATATCGAAACTAAAGGGTTTTAAGTGTCAGGAAGATTATTTATTATGTACTCTAGATGTTTCCTCCCTATACACTAATATTCCACATGAGGAGGTGAGACAAGTCATTGCTGACACCTTAATCAGAAGAGATAATCAATCACCTCCTACTTTTTTCCTTACGGATTTGATAGTTATAATTCTTGATGAGGTGTATTTTCATTTTGACACCAAATTTTTTGCACAAATTCAGGGTGTGAGTATGGGGTGTGGCCTGGTCCCCACAAATCGCAAATTTATTTATGGGACATCTAGAAAAATTATGCTACTGCAGTGAAACCAATAATCCTTTTTAGACACATATCAAAATGTACAAGAGATATATTGATGATCTCCTTATTATATATCAAGGGAATGATCTGGAACAATTCATAACTTGGATGAACCAAGTTCATTTGTCCATATAATTTACATATCAATATAACTCACACAGTATTAACTATTTGGATACAATTATTTACCTTAACCATCAGAATAAGATTTCATTCCGTCCTTTCCACAAACCCACAGATTGCGATACTAGTTTATATTTTCACTCCTTTCACCCTAAGCACCTGAAACATAGTCTTCCATATCCTCAACTGTTGAGAATAAAAAGGAACTCAACTGAAAGAACAGACTTTGTCACAGAAAGTCAACAATTATGTTCTGTTTTCAAACAACGTGGTTATCCAATCTCCACTTTACATGGAGAATGGAATAGATCAGAGACTCTTAACCAGGCTGATCTTGTCAGTACCAAACCGAAACAGCAGAAAGCTGAAAGACTAACAGTAGCTTTTGATTACACTCCTGGTATAAATGCTGTTAGAAATGCGATGGCAGGGGCTGATGGGAATTGTAGTCAAAGAACATCTGGAGAGCTGCAGGTTGCAGACCCCTGTTCTATACAGTTGAAATATGTACTGTAGCATTAAGATCATCAGTGTACAAAAAGAACAAAAGCTTCTAACTAAAGAAGGGAAATGGAGATTTGTGGAGTGAATCTGCTACTGGAGGAGTCACGAAAGCTTTGCTACATGCTGACTATGGACAGTGCTAGCTGCTGAATGTAAAATGTAGAAGTGGTTCACCAACTTGACTTAATTTTATAGAGTCTACCTGACATATTGATGTGCCTGTGGAAATCTGTTTCTGCATTTAGGCTGGAGACCCTAGATTTAGGTTACTGGCTTTAATTCCCAAGTGTGCCCTCTGCTTGCAGATACTTAAGTCTAAATGAGGCACACTCACCTCTACAGGTTTTCCTGTAGACTTAGGGGACTCCCTAGGTCTGCAGAAAAATCTGAAACTTGAAAAAGGAGTATTTAACCTAAAAACTAAATAAAGTATTCTATGTACATGCACAGAGAACAAACCTACTGTTGGTGGCTGCCAGCATCATCCGCCAGGTCAAGGCAGCCATTCCAGACTGGTGGGATCACTGACAGCCACCTAGAGATTGGGACTGGGGCCTGTCAGCTGAGATTGAGGGGAGGGGGTAGCAGCCTCAACAGGCTCAGCAATAGAAGGTGGGATTTCCCTCTTGATTTTCACAGCTCCCCACTTATTAAATTCTATTCGTTCATTCACTTCTCTGTCTCAGGTAGAATCGATTTATGTTAGCTAGACAACATTCTATTTTACAAAGACCATGAAATATTTTGAAGCATCATTTCAGCACTGAGTGCAACTTAACCTACTGGATTAAATAAATTTAGATCCCAGTGCCTCAATGAGTTCTTAAGACCACAATTTTACCCTTTTTGTTTATTTGTTTTCACATGTTAACAAACTGCAGTTAACAAACTGCAGGAAATTGTAGCATTCTTAAAATTACACACTTTCCTTTCATAATGAACCATGTTGTTTTACCATTTCTACTTGAAGTATTTTCTTTTTGAGTTTGTGTTTTTCAGTGGTAGCCTTTCTTCTTAGAGAGGAGCAGGAAGGTGTAAATGATATTCACACCTCTTAATTGGAGTCATTCACAGTTCTCTGGGTTAGCCTACAGCATAAGATTAATGTTTTATTGAGAGTAACTGGCAACTCAAAGTTTATCCAGATGATCAGTTCAAAGTGTGCCTCACAACATTTTCGCCTTTGTAGGGCAGTTCTATAAGCCACTGTACAAAAGCAATAGCACAGCCATGTGGGATTATATTGTAAACTAGAAAATCAAGAAATAAATAGCAGAAAATATTATCTCCTCCTTCAATGTGTGTATGTATAAAGACATGCCCACACATGCCTTTATTGTGCCTGTAAATGCTTGCTCTTAACATTCAGTTCTACAGACGTAAATGTGAAGGCAAACTGCAAAACTGGGTTATAATGTTTACTCAGTGTTGAAGGATACTGTGCAACAAAATTAGTTTCCACAATCATACACTTATCAAAAATAAAAAGTAGTCATGATCTATGAATAAAAAGTAATGGAAGATTATAAATTTAAAGAATAAATACATGACCATGAAGCATTAAATGTTAAAATGTAACAAAATATGTTATATTGTTATTTTAAAAATCATAACCAGAATAGCTCATATTATCTTTTCCTCTTACTTCTCTTGATTGTACTCTTGTACTTTTGCTATTACTTATAATCAATCATAATGGGGAAAGCTGATTGTCATAGAATTATCAAATCATACAGTTGCAAGGGGGCATGCAGGGCATCTAGTCCAACACCCTGTCAATGGAGGTTCAGCATAGAGTATCCCTAACAAGTGTTTGTCCAGCGGCTTCTAGAAGAATGCCAGAAAAGGGGAGCTCATCACCTTCCTAGGTAATAATTCCACTGCTGCACAACTCCGTGGCTGTTTCCGCATGGGCGGAATATGGCGGCCTGGGGACGGCAAAAACGCCGTCCCCAGGCCGCCATTCGCACAGGGGGTGCAGCTGCATCGCAGCCATGCCGCCCTTATGCTGCGCCGCTGATGCGGCGTTTCCCAAGCTTCAGGCGGCTCTTGTTGAAACGCCTTCAACGCTGCGAGGCGGCAGCGGCGAAGCGCCCTCCTGGCACTTACCTTGTCCCGGGCCTCCGGCGTGTGCGCCAAGGCCTGGGGACCACATACCCTGCGCCCGCTGGAGCAGGCGTGCAGAACCAGAGTGTCCCTGAGCCTTGGCGTGCACGCCGGGCTATCCCAGTCGACGAGGCGCCGGTGCTCCGCGGCGCCCGGCTGCCCGGCTCTTTCTAGGACGTCCGTTAATGGACGGTCCTAAGCGTCGTCGAGGTCAGTCAAGAGCGCCGACCGGCGTTTCCGCGACCGATGCGGAAACGGCCTGTCTGTCAAAAAATCCTTAATGTCCAACCAGCACCTTTTGGCCTGTAGTTTATACACGTTATTGAGTATAAACATTACACCCATTATTGCATCTTTTGAAAAAGATGAAAAATGTTATGGTTAAGAGATTCCTATATATGAACTATTTTTATTACTATTTGTCCACACATGATTTTTATTAGGTTAAATGAAATAGGATGTGTGCAGTGCTGTCCTAAGCAGAGCTGCACTCTGCTAAATCCATTGAAATCCAATAAGTTGAGAAGGGAGTAACTATAGTAATGTTTGATTGTGTGACTAATTACCCAGCATAATTTAAGGAAGCAAACCCACCAGAGTAATCTCCTGTTTTATCAAGCTGCTAGAGTATATTGGATCCATTCCTATATATTTTAAATCAATGGCATAAGGATACCAGTGGTCCACGATGTAATACAGATTTTACCTGAAGAACTACTATCGTGTAGTGGTTAAGACCAGCAGACTCTAATCTGGAGAACTGGGTTTGATTTCTCACTCCATCACATGAAGGCTGTTGGATGACCTTGGCCTAGTCACATCTTTGTTTCAGAATTCCTTCAATCTCACCTACCTTACAAAGTATCTGTTGTGGGGAAGAGAAGGGAAAACAGTTGTAAACTGCTTTGAGACTCCTTAAAAGTAGTGAAAAGCAAGTATAAAAAACAACTCTTCTTATTCTAGATTTTCTGCATACTTGTATTTTTTTCCACTTTAGTTCTAAAGCCTATCTGATCTTTTCATTCTAACAAAACAAAATATATAGTTGGTAATAACTCTTTGTTGGCTTATTAGACAATATATTTTATTTAAACCCTGTAAAGATGGATTTTAGTAACCAACATTTTCCGATTCTGAATTTGCTGTTTTTAGTTCTTTATTAACAACTTTTCTTCATATTATGCCATGTGTGTTGCAGTGAAAATTATTTTAAAACCCACCCCAAACTAAATAGATAAATAAATGTTAAAGAGGTTAACAATACCATTGCCAGGCATAAAAGATGCTTAAGTTTGTCCCAAGCAATTAACGTTGCCAATATTAAAGGGTTGTCTTCCTGAATTATCTCAATCCAGTTGTATGACTTTTTCATATAAAACAGTAAAACAAAAGCATGTCATTCTGCTGTGGAAACTTGTTCTTAAACACATTGTGCTTTACTCTTAATTGTGATTGCTGTGATATGACTTACAATGTGTGGGCATAAATTTAATAGTACTAGGAACATTCATACCTACCTCTATTGTCTAAGCTCTTCGAATCTATGGAGACATAAGTATAGAACTCTATTATGTTCAGTTACTATGTTGTTATTACATGTGTGGAGCTGCTTTCCAGCAGCTAAAAGAGGTTAAAGATCAGTAAAGTAAATCAATAATTAAAACTACAATACAGAACATCCAGTTAAAGTGGAATGTATTGTATCACATGATGTGGAATGCTAAACATTTTTAGTAGGAGATTGTAGAGTTTCAAGAAATTATTGTACATGTCCTGTCCTGTGATTATCCTTACCTGTAGGTTCCTAGATTGTTGTATTTTATTCAGTTTATTCAGAACATTTTTATGCTGCTTTGCCACTCAACTAGGGCCCATAAGGTAGCAAATATAACAAATATTAAAACATTTGAGCAATTAAAAATACAGTAGAAATTATAAGATAATTCAGTTAAAAACACATAAACTGGAAGGATGACCAGCAACCATTACCGGGGAGGGGGGGGGGGGGGTTATCAGAAAAAAAAACCCAAGGAAGTCTTTACCTGCTGCCAAAAGACGCTGATAGAGGAAAACAAAGATAGAAACAATAGAGGGAGATAGGGAGAGAGATACTTTACATTAGCACTGCAAAGTGTTCATCTTCACACAGATACACACACACGTATGCCATTTTATTAAATATTGGTCAAAATTGTATAGATGTTTTTCTATTGATAAATAAGAAACTTGAGGAATAGTTATGTTCAAAATTTCAATTGTCCATGTTGAAGAAATTTTCAGTCTTGACTTTTGTTTACGTTATGAAAATCTTACATACAAATGGTAAATTGTTTAAATATAATTCAGTCATAATTGAAACCACATAGACTCTGAGATCTCAGGATCATAAAGGCTACAAAAGTACTACACTTCTTATCACCCCCAACAGTTGTTTACTTCTTGTTTCTATAGTGAGCGAAAAGTTTGTCATACTTTGCCTCAGAGCCAAATAATTTAACTATATCAATCAATAAGAAAATTATATCACCAGGGCACAAGAAGTTATAGAACTCAACAATCTAGTGTTATACTTGTTACAAGTGGAAATGCATGAGTGGGGAGTGGGCATTACCCCCACTTTGTTTCTTCCCCTCTCCCCCTACTTCTCTGCCTTTCACTCTCCATCCACCACCCCTTCTCTTCTTTGTACCTGATTGATAGCATCCTTTTATACCATGAGTTAAAGAACTGATGTCAAAGGAAAAATACGTATAAAAGTAGTTCACACAGAGAGTAAAGAAAAACATTGCAGTATTCAGAAGGGTGAACTGTTTGCTTTTCCTGGTTTAATTGCTATTTACATTACTTCTTGTAAGGTTATTGGTCACACAAATGATTTATGTTCTTCATTCAATTTGGCAGTTTATTTCAAATAGGAAATCAACCAAATCTGTAAAATATGGACATTCTAATTTATTTACATATTCATAACATTTCAGAGATTTTGCTAGAATTACTAGAATTTGTAAAACCCTTTCTTCTTTCTTGAAACTATAGGAAAGAGCAGCCTGGCAGCGCCACCGCTGGGCGCCCCTCGGCCCAACCCGGCCAGTCTCAGGCCCTCAGCCCTGCCAGGCTGCCAGGGACCACCGCTGCTGCCGGAGGAGCCTCCTGGTGCCATTTTCTCCTGGTACGCCTCTGAAATAAGCTGTCTTGTTCTGAAGCTCAACATTTTATACAAGTCTTTTCCTTGAGACTGTTCATTAAGTCAAAAAGGAGGGTAGGAACATTTGGGAGGACATGGCCGGCCTCTGAGAATCTGTACAATGAAATTCAGAAATGTTGTAGAATTTCTCTTCCTGCTCCTCCTCTCTTTAGATTTCTCTTTCTGTCAGAATCAGTTTGTTGGATTTTGGAGAGAAACTGGGTAAAGAGGAATTAAGAGAATTCCTCAACAATGCTATTTTATGGTGAACTTATTTTTATGGACTTGCTCTAATATTGTATTTTTTAGGATCAATTCCACGTACTTGTGTTTATTACTTTGCTTTGGCAAAATAATGTATTAATAGCATTACAACATCCCTGATAAAGTCTTTGCTGCCCTTCCAAATGACACCACAATCAACATCAGATGTTGTATTAACATGAAAATACTCCACCAGATTATTAGCTATTTTCCAAACTGGCAATATGAATATTCAATGCCAAATCTGGTTTGCTTGTCATAGAAAAGGTTATGGAGAAATATATTTTTATACTCCATTTACAAATGTGAAATCAGATTTAGCTGAGCAACATCTGGCTGCCTTTGCAAATACATTGACTCTTGTATTTGTTGTGTTTTCTTCTTTTAATATCATTTATACTGAATAAAATTAAATGTATCAGTTTCTACTAGGGTAACATTGCTGTTATGTGTGTCCTGCTGTTCTTCTAAGGAGGTCAGGCAAGCATGCATTAAGTTATCCCAGATTACAATCACAAAGGTAGCTCAGGCTGAGAAATAACTTCTCCAAAGCTTTATTCTCATTCTTTACAGTAGAATGGACAGGCTGCCTCCTGGACCACCCACTATGGCCCCTGCCCCCCTGCCTCCCTTCAGGCCAGCTTCTGCCCTTCCCAGGGCCTGGGGAGGGCAGGAGTGGCCTGCAGGGAGGGGGCAGCTTGGACAGGTGCCACGGCAGCAGGCCAGCCCAGGAGCCAGTCTGCCACTGCAGCGCCTGTCTGAGCCACCCCAAGTTCCCCACTGAGTGCAGGGGCATGGGACTGGGGGCGCATGGGGTTGTGGGGATGCCCGGAGCAGGTGTTGTCTCCAGGCACCATTTCCCCCCAATACACCTCTGTATCTAAGGGTTATTGACTTTCAGCTGTAATTCAGCTTTGTATTTCAGAATCCTGATAGAAATTATCCCAAAAATTGTAACTAAAAACATATCTGTTGTGAGTTCAGTAGGTAGCCTTAGATCCGTTACTTCTCTTCCATCCTCAGTTTTCCCTATCTGTAAATTGAGGTATTTATTGGTTGCTTGTTTAGCTCTCCTGGTACACTTTTAGAGTCCTCTGTTACTTTATGTGAGCTGCAGTAATTCATGGATTAGTACTTCTATAGGGAGGTCACCACAATATATGGCTGTTTCCGCATGGCCACGATTGGGGTTAGATGCATTATCTGGCCTTGACCCAACCCTAGGACCGTTCCTTGAATGGTCCCAAGCAGCTGGGAAGATGGCACATGGAGGGAGGCCGCCGTTTACCCGCGGCAACTTACGTGTCTGTGGCCCGTCCGACCAAATTGCGAAGCCTGGGGACCGCCCACCCTGCCTTGAGTGCTCTGGCATCACTGGGGGGCAGAGCGTGTCCCCAGGCCCCTTGGCAACATGCTGGTGCAATGAGGCAAAGGGGGGAGGGCACCTTTGAGCCGCTGCAGTTACGCGCGGCCAGCTCCGCTCCGTTCCAAAAAACCTGCGGCTGGGGAGGCGGAGTCCGAGCTCTTGACCCCAGCGCGCCGCCCCCTGTGTGAACGGCTCCCTGGGGACGGCGTTTTTGTGCAGAGGCAATCCAGTGTTAATGCAAGTCCAAGATATCTTGATTCTGTATTCTACAAGGAATTATTGAGCCTAGCTAGGTCATAACCATGTACTATATATATGCTGTATATATCCTACCATTATGTTAAAAAGGAATTGCCTGGTAGAGACATATCTGTGAACAAATGATATTTCTCACTTATTGTGGCAATTATTGCTCATGTGTGTTGTCTTTTTTATAACCAACTAAGCAAGAGTCCAGAGCCTATTCAAAGAAATCTTCCATTTAAAAGAGGTATCAATCCATAATGATGCAAGTAAATATCCAGCAGAGACATTTGCAGACTTAATTCATCCCTGCTTATTTGTTGTAATTAACCACACCACATTAAAAAAATCTTTTTGGTATTTCCACTGATCTGCAACTGGGAAAGATCACAAAATCAACTAAATAAAATCCTCATTATATATCAAAGTCTGCTAATGACATAAATGTGTTGTAACCAGTTACGTTCTGGTAGACATGCAGAAACAAGAACTAGAACATCAAACCTACCAGTCAGTTCCAAAGCCACTGAAATTTTTGAAACAGACACGCATAAGCACATGCAAATAGAGGAAAGCATGCTACTTTTGTTGTGTGATCTGAATTTGCTGATCAAGAACAGAAATGGAACTCTTATAATGAGTTAATCAAAGCATGCTGATTGTCAGGCCAAAGTCACACCTGAACTTGCTGTTATCTGTGGTCCGAGGGCCTTTCTGTTCTGTCTCTTTGTGGCTTGCTTGTAACTAGTGAAGTATGCATACCTTCCCCCATCTCCCATTTCCTGGAGAAGGGAGAACGTCTGCTGCGGCCTTGGGCTAACTCAGGGGTAGGGAACCTGCGGCTCTCCAGATGTTCAGGAACCACAATTCCCATCAGCCCCTACCAGCATGGCCAATTGGCCATGCTGACAGAGGCTGATGGGAATTGTAGTTCCTGAACATCTGGAGAGCCGCAGGTTCCCTACCCCTGGGCTAACTCATAACAATACTGCATTCACACTATCTTTTCTTAAGAGGGCAAATGTGGGAATCAGTAGGAGGGGAGAACATCTGAATGGGCACTGTTTGAATGTTTGAAGATATAAACTAGCTGCAAAAGTTTGAGTGCCAGCTCTGGCTTTCTGCAGCTAAGGTCTTGACACAGTTCAATAAAGCTCTTGAAATATTCCTGAGTCTCAATCATTGACTGGAGTAACAGACACTGATTGAATTCATCTAAAAGAGAGTTAACATGTTGTTTGAAATACATACTAGAAAGGTCTTGGGTTCCTTATATTTCATTCTGCTATTATGGTCCCCATATTTATTTATTTATCTAAAGTGTATGCTATCTTTCTGTCCAATAAACCTATAAAACAGCTCAGAATCAAATATAAAAAAATTAAATACAGCACAACATAAACAAGAAGCCAATAATTACACATCAGCATTAATGGAATAATATTCAAAGTAGCAGCAGGAACCAGTCAGTCACTAAAGACTCAGATAAACTGCAGAGACAGCCTGGTGCCACATGAACAGCCCTGAATTGAGAAGCTTTAAAGGAAGATCTCTGCCCTTTGTTTGCTAGGAGTTCATACCCTTTGGAATGGAAATCGAAGCAAGGATATAGAGTTGATTTGGGAAGAAGACTGGACTTTGAAATCAAAATGCCTTGGTAACATTCAACACTAGAGTTGGATATTACCTTCGTAGTGCACACTTCACCCAAAATTTCCAGAGGATCTGTCCTAGGAAATGTTGCGCCCCCCCCCCCCTCAAAAAGTTAGAACATTTGGTTTTTCCTTATTTTGCAACATGTAATTAAAATAATTCAGCATTCATGTATTTTAGATATAGAATGTATTTGTATGTCTGTCTGGAAAGCATCCAGAAGCCACCTCTTTTTAAGACATCCCCTGGGTGTGTGCAATGGACCTCTATTTAACCAGGTACCTTTTAAAATGAACATATTGTCGAAAATATTTCCTTGCATACACATAGCTTGCCTTAGTTATATAGTGAAGATCCTTAGGTTGCTGCCAAAACAACTTTTTAATAATCTGCACACACAATCATATTTTCAACAGCCAATCAGAAACTCTGCTGGGCAAAAGCCTCAGTTGGCCTGATCCGCTTTCTAAAAACACTTAGCAAGTGCCAGGAAAAGTGTCAGTAGTCACCTATGGGTGCCATACTGGAGACCCTGGTGCAAAGTATATATGCCACTGCTAAGCTAATCTCCTCAGCACTAGAGTTTTTGTTTCCTATTAACATGTGTGTAGTCTAAAAATGTTACAATAATGTTAACAGAACCCAGAAGTTAAATTGTTGTGGGAAGAAACATGGATAGTGGTGGGAATTTCAGATCTCTGTCTCTCTGTCTCTCTCGTTCTCTCCCTCTGCAGAATTATTTTAAAAAATTAAAACAGATTTCCCAGCTTCCCAGAGCTTTGAGTCAGGAAGCACACTTTTCCCTGAATTAAAGATGTGGAAACAATACTGGATAGAGCAGTCACACGCATAAGCAGCAAGTGTCATCTGTCTGTCCAAGGCTTAGGTCTTTGGAAAACTGCAACATTGCAACATTGAACTGCAACATTGAAAAGCACTGGGGTTGGATCCAGGTGGCTTTTTTCATTGTTTCATATTATTCCCCTTTTTACTATGGTTTCTGTGCCCCACTGCTTTTGTTTTTGCACATCCCATGATCCCCAACATGTTATTTACTGGTGGACAAAGGAAACCCCCTTGTTCCTTTTTTTGCTTCCAGCAGAAAAGCTAATTGGATCCAACTCATGGTCTGTACTTGTAATTACACAACATGCAGTGCAAGCTGTTGCATATCAGCTGAGAGGTAAATCTCACTGTAGGCGCTCTACAGTCAATCCCCATTTAGTTATGAAGCTGCATGGTCTTGAGCTAGTCCATTTCTTAGCTGGCCTACCCTACAGGATAAAATGGAAGGTCTATATATTCTGCCCTGAGCTCTGTAGAGGCTTATGCTGTGCTTGCTGATCCTTATTCCTGGGTCAATGTGTATAGCGTTGCAGCCTTCTTGGAATAATGGTTGCTTTTTGGCCTTATAATTTCTTATCTATAGTCTCTTCAGACTCCTATATCTTAACCATAGGGAGCCAGAAGTCTCACATCACCTTATCCTTGGCAGCCTCATGGTTTCTGTCTGAAGACTCACACAGGTCCCCAGATTGTGAACATGCAACTAAACAGAAATATTCATAATATTGCGTCCATCATTGTTTTTCTTCACCGCAGTATTTTTCCCTTTCCCTTTTTTTAATTGCCAAAAAAAGCAAAGATCTCTTTGAATCTTGGAAGCATGTATCTTAATTCTGGGAACCAGACATATAACTTAGCCTGAAGAATAGTACAAAGCAATACTAATTAGTCTCCAAAATAAATATGACAAACAAAATGTACATACTGGTAGTCCAACAAGCCCTTTACATGTGGACAATTCTCAAGTTGTGGAGAAAATGATCAGTAGAGAGGTAAGAATGAAGAGATGGTGCTTCATTTTCTCCTCACATGGATGTTCCTCACTCTAAATTTCACACAGGCATACATGGCTTTTAAATGCATGTTTGCTCACATGTGAAACACTGTATAGGGAGAAGCATTTGAGGGGGAATTTAGATTGTGAAATGGCAGGTGGAAATGACTGAGTGTTTCATCTCTCCACTCCTCAGCTTTGCACCAGAACATCTGATCGTTTTGATATACAACCTATACTCTGGACAAGAGGCTACTATTAGGACAGAATCCAGATAGGCTGAGAGAAACAGACATAACATAAGACATAACATAACATAAGAAAAGCTATAGTATTTTCCATTACAATCTATGGGTGTGAAAGCTGGACAATGAAGAAAGTTGATTCATTTGAAATGTGATGTTGGAAGAAAGTTTTACAGACACCATAGACCACCAAAAAGACAAATCAGGTGCTTCTAGATCAAATCAAGCCTTAAATTACTAAACTGAGGCTATTGTACTTTGGTCACTTTATGCAATGACAGTCACAAAAAAAAGGCAATAATAGGAAAAGGTGAAGATAGCAGGAAGAGAGGAAGACCCAACATGAGATGGATTGACTCTTTAAAGGAAGCCATGGTTCTCAGTTTGCAAATCCTGAGCAAGGCTGTTAACAAGAGGACATTTTGGAGGTCATTTATTCATAGCATCACCATAAGTTGAAAGTGACTTGACATAACACATACTCATCAGTGTTTATGGCTCATTTAATTATGACCTCTTCTTTCCCCTATTTTCCACAATGGTCACCATCTTATTGCCTGATCCCTGCCATCTAGAATTATGAGCCTCAAGACAAAGGGCTTGAAAATGTTGATAGCCACCATCAAGAGCAGAAACAGATTGTATTACTTGTTCTTTTAAAAAATGCAGATTCATTAATATTGCTTTCTTGGCTGATTACAGTTCATGTAAAAGAAGAGTTTCTTGTCATTTGGTCTGATTTTAGAGTGAACGTTATGAAGCATTAGTGTTCAAAAAATATGTTCAGATTTGGTGCTGCACTTGGTGACATTTCTGGTCATTGTGGGGAATGTACAGAGAAAATAGGATCCATATTCATCGGGCTAGCTTGCTTTTTTCCTCCATTGCTCACTGGTTTCAGAATTTTGGATGACTGACTTTGGCTCTTGTAACTGACTTGGGAAGTTGTGATCCAGATGGGCTGAGAGAACACTGTCTACTGACAGCTGTACTGTACACTAACTGAGAGAGCACAGAAAACATTGCTCCCCAGTAGGTTCATGCAGCCTAACTGCAGGAAGCATCAAAAGCAAAAGCCTAAAATGAACTGAATTGTACATGAAACTAAAACACCAAGCCAAGGGCAAAAAACAGGTTTTAAATTTTTTGAAACTTTTTCCCCTCTCAAGTGTCAGTTTGCAATGAATAATTTATCTAAAGAATCCTTCAGTTCTCAGTTCTGAATAACAAACAAGTTAATCATATCAGACACACCATCACTGAAGCATCACACTGGTTCTATGTTTCCTGTTTCTATTGCTCAATTTATTGTAGGCACAGGTTTGGGGAGGGGGGATACAAAAAAATACAGAGCCAACAGAGTTCAGTAGTTTGGTTTCCATCTTAAAACATGGAATGCTGCATGTAGTCCTGTTTGCTCCCTCTGGTGGGACTCAGAGCAACCCCCAAGAACTGACTAGGATGGGGGAAGTGGGGGGAGGGCTTTATGGCACCACATTCCCCTCTTCAGTTAAGAGGAGGCTGGCACGAGGACTCTCTTCTTTTCAAACTATCTATTTTGTTGTGCCTTTTCTATCATAACTTGAACTTCCATGCTGTTATTTGGTTTTTATTTCTGTTTCTGTTTCTCTTATAATACAATTATGGCATGTAGTTTTAAATTAAGTACATCAATTAAAATTTAAATTGTTATCATGAATCACTTTGTGAACTGTGATGGAGATGCTATAGTAAAATTTAGGAAATTAACAAATATTAAATTCTCCTTTTTCTCATAAACTCTATCAGAATTCCCCTTTCCTGCAGCTTACAGATATGTTACAAGGTCCTAATTGCCATAGATTGGGTTTATGGAATAGTGCGTTTTAAATCATTTTTTTTATATGAATGGAATTACTATTTTCCATCAACATTCACATGATCACATCTTTTACTATCAGAATTAGGGGTGGCTAAACATTATTGGTATTTTTAAGGTTTGGGTATATTAGACCTAGGATCCCCAAAGAGGGGTAGCTCCCTGGCTCCCTTCCCCCACAGATCAGTTTCCATTAGCAAACCCGCCTGTCTGGCTATGACAGAGAACACACGCACCGTCAATGTCCAAGTGTCTTGAGGGAGAGATGGGTGGGAACAAAATTTAAAAATGTTTTATAGATGCTACCTAACCCCTTTAACTATTTCTAAAATAAATAAACAATATTCACCTAGGTGTTGGAAGTGCCATCAAGATGTAGGTACTTTCATTCTGGGTGGACCTGTAGAAAAATTAAAGGCTACTGGTCATTAATTCATGCACAAACAGAAATGATTATTGGTAAACAAAATTTTAAAACCCCATTAACTTACCTTCTAAATCCGGTTTTAACAGATATTGAATTCACAAGACCACAATTGCACTTATTGTTTCATCTGATTATAGCAGATCGATTAGTCCTTGCAAAATATTGGAAATTTGACCTCCTCCCATCTCTAAAAGAATGGCAAGCCAAAGTACAACATCTGTATATTATGTACAAGCAAGCACATCAAGTTAAGTTGTTATCAGTTGAAACGTACAGAGAAAATTGGCAGTTATGGACATACTACATTGCTAAAAAAAATAATGTCAGTATTCCTCCAGTTGAATATTAGTAATCTTTCTCTTTTTATTAATCTGTTAATTAATAATTAACTACTATATATCCAACTTGTTAATATAGTCTAACGATGAAGACTGATAATCACTATTTGACTTTTCAGTTTCTCTATAGTTAGCTTGTAACCCCATCCTCCTCAGGCTCCACCCCACAAATCTCCAGGTATTTCCCAGGAGAAAGAAGGACACACAAACACAAACTAAGATCTTGGGATGGAGGGATGGATGGATGGATGGATGGATGGATATTAATAAATGGTAGCAGCATGTGAATGAAGCAGCGTTTGAGTCCTCAACCCAAATAGATCTGTGTAGTGTCTGAAAGAGGGGTGATTGTTCAAGGGGACTTGGCTATCCTGTCTGGTAGTGTTTGGTAGAGAGAGGATCTGGGATGTGAAATGGTCATGGCGCTCTGTATAATTTTTAAAAAGGTGAGACAGATAGTGAACCATGACTACTTGATCTAACTGTTACCCCAGACCTGTGGGACAGAGATTATGAAGGGTGAAGGGCTGTGACTGAAAAGGGTGTCACTGCTTCTTTCTCCAGAACATCTTGACCATGTAGCTTCATCTACATATGCTGAGCCCCATTTGTAATTCCTGGTTTCAGCAAATGTGCAGTCATGAAATCCTTATTTTAAAATGAGATTGTTAAATCATTTTTACCGTGAATTTTAGAATAATACCACTATAAAATAACTGTGGTTTATTTTCTTCTGATGACACCAATGAATGTCAGAAGTATAAGAAAAGTCACAGGATTTTGGTAGAAGAAGCAGAAGCATATTATGCAATCATTTTAATGTACTCTCCCAAAAGGGAGAGTAGTTAAAGGAAATATATGCTACCCTGTTTCAGATAAGCAAATTCCTGATTTTTTTCCACTGTTCAGGTTCTGTATACACAGCTAAGACAGAAGCAAAACAAGAAAAGTGCTTCCCAGAAGACAAAAGTAACACTATTACACATGGAAATGTACCATCCCTGTCAGCCATAGCAATCAGGCTTTTATAACCAGCAGTTTCTGTAGCATAATGGGGCAGAACACAAAAGCAGCTGAATCAAATGAATCTCATAAGCAAGTGGGGATTCCAGCATATCAGATGCTTGCATATGTCAGTTACTTTCTTCTTCGGATTGAATGCCATCAGTGTTTTCCTTTGTAATTCTTGATTTTTTTATTGTTAAAATCTCTACAATTAAGCCACATTTATAAATTTAATCCTTCCTTTGCTGGGTGAAAAGCCAATGTTTCACAGTACAATACCAACAGGGCTATAATCAGCTGCAAGCAGTGAAAGCCATGTAAGCATTTTTATCCTTGTTAACAGGTGGGGAAAGAATTGGTGCAGAAACATTCCAGTCCTTTTTTCCTAAGCTTCACAGGAGCAAGGACACAGTATTCAGTAGAATATATCTTGTAGCATCATGAGATCCATTGAAAGGGCAGGGGAAGCAGAGAGGACTTGGCTGGGGCCCCTTCTCTCCAGTAGGCCCAGCTGTCTAGCTGGAAACTTCAACTTCCCTCTCTTGTCTTAAGTGGGAATGGGGAAGGAAGAATTGGATAGGCTTCTTCATCTCCAAGTGCACTGATGCTGCAGTCTCTGAAGGAGGGGACAAAGAAGCAGGCTTGGGTTTTGTGGGTCAGGCAGGACATTTGAAACTGGCTTTTATAAAAGGAAAAACTTTTCTGAAGGACGCTATGCATATTTACAAATTTAAACAGGAGTCTAGTAGAACTCTAAAGACTAAGACATTTTACTGCTGTATAAGATTTTGGGAGTCAGAGTTCATTTCATCAGATGTATTAGAGATGCATGGAACAGTGGTTAGAGCAGCAATATTCATCCAGTGATTTTGAAACCACATGTGGCTCTTTGACTTGCCACCTGTGACAGTTCTGAGCACATTTCCCCTTGTGGGCAATATTTTCAGAAACTGGAGTAAGTTCATCATTACTATGGTCCTAGGATAAACAATACTACCATTAAAACAGTGCAACTTGTTCATTATGATTATATTAAGGTAATGCAGATGCCCATGTTCTGTGTTTGAGGCTGGGTTGTGTTTGAGGCTGGAATGCTAGCCCATAAAACAAAATTCATGGTAGCGACAAAATCCATTCCTAGACACACAGAGGAACATTGGTAATTAAAAGGTTTATTACTGTTTGTGCATGTCTGAGATGGTGCCCAGGTTATACAGTAGTCATATGGCCATTTTGGTTTATGGGAATTGTGATTGTGATTCTCCATGACCTGCAAAGAGAGCATCAATGGGTTGGAATGTTGGACTATGATCTTGGTGACCCAGATACCAATCTCCTCTCTGTCATCAAAGCTCGCTGGACCTTGGGCCAGTCACATAATTACAGCCTGACCTACCGCACAGAGTTGCTTGGATAAAATGGACAGTGGTCTGTTCCACACAGCACAAAAAAGAGGCAACTACTTCTGGTTTGGTTCCAGCCAGCAAAGTTGTCAGAGGGGAAGAAAAGGCTTTTTCCCACCTGACTATTTTGCACTCTGGTCAGTTTCACCTTCCACTTGTGCCTAACATTTTGCATGCTGGTGAAGGGTTTCCCACTGTCACAGTCCCAAAGCTTTTCAATGGGAGTCCTCCAAGTGGTTAAGATTCTTTTATGCATGTCTGCATAGCTCCTCAAAAAAAAAAGGAAGCTATATATTGTCAGAATCAGTAGGAAGAGCTGAGTACAACTATGTACTTTTCAAGCTGAAAAGGCACCAAGGATTGGAGCCTGCATAGCAAACGTCCTGAGGCAACCTTCAGCAAATGGAAGAAGGGAAAATCCCTTCACCAGTCCAGCACATAAAATGCAAGCAGAGGGTGAAACTGACCAGAGAGCAAAATGGTCAGGCGGGAATAATAAGACACCTCCTGAGCTCTGCATTCCAAAATGATAAAAGGTCTGGAATTCATGCCCTATGAGGAGAGACTTACAGAGAAGGTTAAGGGGTGACATAACCATGTTTAAATATTTGAAGGGATGTCATGTTGAAGATGGAACAAGGTTGTTTTCTGCTGCTCCAGAGGACAAGGAGTAATGGGTTCAAGGAACAGGAACATTAGGAATAACTTCCTGACAGTAAGGGCTGTTCAGCAGTGGAATACACTGCCATGGAGTATGGTGGAGTCTGCTTCTTTGGAGGTTTTTAAATAGAGGCTGGATGGCCATTGGTCAAGAGTGCTTTGATGGTGTATACCTCAATGAAAGGGGGTTAGATGGAATGGCTCTTGTGGTCTTTTCCAACTTTATGATTCTATTATTCTAAGTGCTTTGGTCCTTGGGAGTGCATATTCCAAACATGCAGACATGTTCCAGTAGTGCTGAATGGCTGAAATGTTTAGTACCAAACCAGCAATGTAAGAAACAGTATAAGAAAAACAGAGGCTTCAATGGTAAGTTCAATGGATTTTCCATATTCTATGCCTTTATTGTTCTAGAATTTTACCCTCTGCTGTGTTCTACTCTTCCTAAATTCCAGTTCAAAATTTTAGGATATTTTCAAAACTGATTCTGGAATTAGGGCATATACAGTTTGTCACAGCTATCAGTTCTTGCTGGTCTTAGCATATTTTCTCACATATGGGGCCTATGCATATGTATTGGTTAATAAAAGGCTACACAAAAGCTTATTTGCTGTGATCAGTCATGTATTTGTACACCTCCACTAGTTTTGTACATCACTCAAGCAGACACGTAAAACACCACACAGAGAGAAGTTTGATAGCAATCATACGTGCAAAAGCATGAAGACTTATTTGCATTCAACATTACTATATAGGTAGCATAGAGGAAACAGAAGTATAGGAATGTATCAGGACCAAAAAAACCCCGGAAAGCTGCAGTTACCCATGCAATTAAAGTATGAAAATTGGAGGAGGGGTAATGAAATAATGGAGAAAGTCTAATGTCAATTCCACTTTGAAACCAGGACCAGGAAATTCATAATTCTACAATTTGGGTAAAAATTCAGATTAAGCAACCCTAAACAGAAGTTCACACCTTTTTTCTAGTGTGAACATCATTGACTCCAAAAATGCTCAACTCAGATCACTGGGCAAACATTGACTCCATCATCACACTTCTGAAAATAATTCCCACAAATCAATTATGTAATATGTGGGGAACTACTTTCTTTTTGTCTGCCCAGAAACAGCTGCCAAGCCACTTCATTTGTTGTCCTTGGGTATTTAGCATTATGAGAGAGGGAGAAATGTTTTATAGCCACTCAAGCCACAAACCATAATATTTGTCAGTGGGTAGGTCCATTCTACAGTGGCCTGTGAGCTGCTCAGAAGCTCCATTTTTGCATTTAGCTGCCAATGGAACTGAAACCAGGGATCCGCACAACTCTTAAACAGTGCCACATTCCCCATAAAATCCATTCCTCTGGGCAAGATCTTATTGCATGTATATTTGGAAGAAAATCCTTTTCCAAAAAGTTCCTGCTTTTTTCATACAGACATAAAAAGTCTCTGCATGATTTTTAATGTATTCTCTCTTATTGCAATAGTGCAACAATAAACAATAATTTCAAAATAAAAATGGCTAGCAAGTTGCAAAGCAAAAACTTAAGCCATTTTCTCCAAGGGAATAAGAGCTGATAGTTTCCAGTTGATTCATGAGTATGGAGAAAACCAGGTAGCTCACAGAAGAACAGGAAATGATTACTTATACTGGAAGAAGGAGGAAGGGATGGAAATTGAAAGAAACAATAGCTCTGTATTCAGACAGGCCAAATGGGACAGCCTTGCACTGCTATCACATTTGAAGAGTCAAGAAAAATCACCATAAATAAGGGTACAAAAATTATTGGAAAACAACCCAGAAAACATGAGAATGCAACTACAGAATGGTCTGTAACCACTATGAGAGGACATATCATGGCAACTGCAAACTAAATTTCTAGTGAGGAATTAGCCAATGAACAAAATTAATTGTAATATGATACTTGTTCATTTTCACCTGTGTGACATTGCACATGCCCAACATCTCATGTAAATGGGTCACTCATGTAAATAGTGTAATCTTACAATATGTTCTAGCCTGGGCTATGGCTTTATGGCATGCTAACGTTGTACTTATAGGGCCACTCCCCACTCATGATAAGCCACGGGGTAACCTCTTTAAAAGACACGAGGAGGATGGACGTTCCCCACGTCACCAGCGCCCACTGCGCAGCTGCCCTTAATTTGCCGCTCTCCCGCCTCCTTGTCGCGCGGCAAATTAGGTCCTCTGAAAAGAGCAACATTTTCAAAAACCCCACAGGTGCCGCAGGGGGGTGGGGAACCTCGGCTGTTTATGCGTGGCTGATTCGCTCTGACGCGCAGCTTCCGGCCAATCAGGAAACAGGAACTGTCATTTTGTTTAGGGAGGGACTCTGGAGGAGATGGGAAGTAGTAAAACCCATTTCTGAACATTCATACCATCCAGAGAAGCCACACATCTGTGTTTACATCCAATTGTTTTCTAGTATTTCAGTTTTCCAGTTGTTCTGGAAACTCACTCCAAGCTCTAAAGCAGCACAATAATCAAATGAAGTTATTTAAAGCCTATTACAGATCATTCTAAAAATGGGGGGGGGGTTGTCTACTTTTAATAGTGAAAAACAAATTGCAAATCTTTTACTATCTCTTTTAAGCGAATAATACACTTAAGTGTCTGACACTTCAGCTGGAATGATTAAATGATGTAGCAGTAAAGAGATCTCAGGAAGCAGTGACAGGTGGTACAAGCCTGCGAACAGTACTCTGAAAGCCATTCAACTACCAACGAAAGCTTCAGCTCTGCAGTTTGCCTGTTAAAATTCACTTCCAGGTTTTGACATTCTTCTTCATTCTTGCTTGTTTTTGTTGTTGCTTTCTTTACTGGGGTACACGATAAAACATTTTGTGTTTTATTATTCATTTATTCAAATATTTATATTCTGCTTTCCTAACAAGTGCTATTCCAAACAACTCGCTATCCCAAACAACTTGCAACAGTGGATCACCAAAATAAATAAATAAATAAATAAATAAATAAATAATGTGACTAATAATGAGAGATTACAACCCCCACCCCCAGGAATAACTAATGAACAGCCATTGGTGATGAAATGCATCAGATTGTCTCAGGTAGACAGTGTATGCCTTTATTTGGAATGCATCTTCACAGACAAACTGAATGAAACCCATCCAAGTCCTCATACCAGCTTGCCTAGATTTAGCCTGTACACAGTGAAAGCACTATAAGCAAAACCCATTTTGGAGCTGTTTCCAATTCTGGCACTCAGGAAATATAAAAACTCATGGAGTAGAGTTCTTAATATTACATCAACAATTTATAAAGCAACAAGAAAGCCATAGACAGAGTAGACATTATATTTTTCCTAAAGTAGGGGGCAGGTATTGCAGAAGTCATGGACAGCTTTAGGCATAAAATAAATTCAAATAAAACACTTTTTAAGCAGGAGTGTTCCAAAGATGTGGTATCACAAGTGTAAAGGCTCTCTTCTTTGCTGTTGATCATCTCACATCATTTGACAGTGGCATCCAAGTCTTGCATTTTAAGAAAATTCCTTACTAGTTCATGGGGCTAGCTATGACAGATACAGAGAGATGAAGGACTTTCTTTCTTTTCTTTCTTATTTACCTGACATTAGCTGTTAACACAACTGCCCTTTCCTCTGGACCATTCCTCATATTCCACAACTGTGTACTGCAATCATTAAGATCGGTTGGAGAAGGGCCACTAAACATCCCTTGGTATTCAGGAATGGCTGCCCCATTCACCGTCATTTTTTTCTCTTTGGAATCAGAGGCTACAGCAAAGATGTTGCTTCATGCTGAGAACCAAGTCCATTTAAATCTTAAAATTAATTTAAAAGGTTTGGTGGTATTCATGGGTGATTCTGATATTTACAGTGGATCCATATTATACTGTCTACAATTTTTCTTTGACAGAGTATGTATTGAACTAACGGTATTTGTTTGGTTATGTGGCTCAGTGATCATCATCCACAGCCCCTTATGGAATTGCCTAAGTAATTAATTCATTTCTCTGAAGGACAGGGAAGGCATGCCTAGCAATTCATTTCCTGTATTCTTCAATGATGATTATTTCCCACCCTCCCCTTGTTACACCAATAGCTCCCAGGCCCCATTACATGGCACACTTTCTCCCTTGGAGCCTAGGAAGCATTCCTCAGCAATGAGTTCCTGCAGTAATAGTTCCCAAGAGACAAGCCTCCTTGTAGGAATTCTTCTTACACTCATTAAAATGTTAGAAGTGACATAACTCTTGGATTTTCTTTTTTCCTCATGAACTACATTCCGAGTCTGTACTGCCTAATTCTGTTAATTGTCTAGTCAGATTTAATTATGCACATGCATGTGTGCAATAGCTTTTTGCCTGATAACCCCAGATAACCATTTTTGAAAGCTATGAGTTGTGTAGGATTCATTTCCTGTGCTTTTCTGGCATTATTGGTCTTATATAGTTTATTGAGATTTCCATTCTTGCCAGCTATCCCTAAAATCATTGAAAATGTTGACAGACTTGATCTTATGAACTACAGTGCTATACAATCCTCTGAAAATAATCCCAGAATAAAATGGTACATGGGATCCATTAATTGAGCTCAGAGGAGCAGCAGTGGTGTAGGAGGTTAAGAGCTCGTGTATCTAATCTGGAGGAACCGGGTTTGATTCCCAGCTCTGCCACCTGAGCTGTGGAGGCTTATCTGGGGAATTCAGATTAGCCTGTGCACTCCCACACATGCCAGCTGGGTGACCTTGGGCTAGTCACAGCTTCTCGGAGCTCTCTCAGCCCCACCTACCTCACAGGGTGTTTGTTGTGAGGGGGGAAGGGCAAGGAGATTGTAGGCCCCTTTGAGTCTCCTGCAGGAGAGAAAGGGGGATATAAATCTAAACTCTTCTTCTTCTTCTTCTTCTTCTTCTTCTTCTTCTTCTTCTTCTTCTTCTTCTTCTTCTTCTTCTTCAGAAGGAACATTAGCCATCTGCCCCTTCTTTCTTCAGTCTCCTGTGCCTCAGTCTCCTGTGTTCCTCAAGAACATGGCACAGGGGACTGCAGTGAGAAAGCAGAACTGGCAGAAATTGTGCTAATTCCTTATCCATTTGTTCAAGAGTGTCAGATAGTTTCCACTGATTCCACTTTCTCACTACAACTCCCTGAAATGCACACATGCCCATTGTTTCCAAGTGCTGTCCTGAACCCTCAGTAGCTGCTTTCCATGGGATAAGGAATCAGAAGGAATGGGAAAGGTAGGGAACATCCAGTGGTGGGATTCAAAGGATTTAACAACTGGTTCCGGTGGTGGGATTCAAATAATTTAACAATTGGTTGTATACAAGCACAATTTTAACAACTGGTTCTGCTGAAGTGGTGCGAACCTGCTGAATCCCAACACTGGGAACATCCCCTCCACAAGCTTTGTTCTGCCTGCATTAGTCTACACTCCTTACAATGATATAGTATTTATTTCTAAGTTTGTGAATCTAAAATTAGCCTTTGGCTAACAATCACATTTGGATGCCTAAGCATGCAGGGAGGGAGGGAGGGAGGGAGGGAGGGAGGGAGGGAGTGAAGAAAGGAACCATTTAACAGTGCTATGTATGACTTCTCAGGCATAATCCCCATTGAATAGACTTCAGCAAGATTCTGAATAGAACCAATTAGGGTTGCACTGTTTGTCCACAATATTCATAGGCCAGCTGACTGAACAACAGCCTTGCTTTCTGTATAGTGTACATCTTTTTTTAAAGCTGGTTTTGCCCCTCAATAGAAGCTGCTGATGCTGACTGCAGTGACATGGATATAGATTTTTATGGGGGGTTGGGGGCGTGGCCACACCTCCCCAAGACCTGCCCCTGGCCTCAGTGCTTATAAAAGCAGCTCTCCAAGGCCAGGGCTGGCAGACTCCCCTGCCCCCCTCGCCCTGCCCACCCACCAGCTGGGCTCCCAGCCAACACCCAGCAGTCCCTTCTGCTCTCCCCTCCGGGCAGAGGCGTAGCCAGGGAAAATAGAGCCCGGTGCAAAATCTGAATTTTGAGCCCAACCCCCATGGCAGGCCGCTGTGATGCTGGAATCCACCCCCAAATGCCATCACTTTCAATGGTGTTTAAACTAGGGAGCTCAGATTCTCCTTTTAAATCCACCTTGAAGGGAGAATGTGGGGTCCCCAGTTAAAACAACATTGACAGTGATACTGTTTTGGGGTGGATTCTCCCCCACCCTGAAACAGCATCACTTTCAATGTTTAAACTGGGGACCTCAGATTCTCCCTTTAAATGCATGCCGAAGGGAGTGGATTTAAAAGGAGAATCTGGGAAAATTTGGGGGATGCCTGCTGTCAGGGGTGCAATTGTTAAGCTAGCAACACCAAACTTTCAGGGTATTTTTAGGATACTCTCCTGATGATACCACCCAGGTTTGGTGAAGTTTGGTTTAGGGAGTCCAAAGTTATGGACCCTCAAAGGTGTAGCCCCCATCTTCTATAGCTCCCATTGGAAACGATGGGGGAAGGGGCACCCTCCTTGGGAAGTCATAACTTTGGACCCCCTGAACCAAACCTCACCAAACTTGGGTGGTCTCCCAAAACATTCCTGAGATTTTGGTGCTGCTAGCCTAAAAACTGCGCCCCCTGCAGGCCAAAAACAAAAAAACACTAAAAAATACAAAAAACACAAACGAGGGTGGAGCTTCGGACATGTAATGGGGGGGGGTTGAACCTGAGAAACCCCCCCTACCTACGTCCTTGCAATGCACTGTATTGTTTCTCAAACAATCCACCTGGACGCCTCCCAAAGGTTATACTAGCACCTCCCAAAGGTCATTCTGACATCCCCCAGAGGTTATTCTAAACCAGAGGCATACCAGGCAAAAATGGCACCCAGGGCATGACCAGCTCCCTTCCCCCTCCCCCTCCCTGGCTTTCAGCGGCCACCTGGCTCCCCGTGCCACATTTACGGCAGCCAGTAGGGAGGCTGGGGATGGCAGGGCTTGGCGGCAAGCTGCTCGAGCAGGTGCCACAGCAGCAGGGAGGCTCAGCTAGCAAGGGGCCACCCGGCACAGAGGGAGCTGCTGGGCACCGGCCACACCACAGGAGAGGGTGGGCGCAATGACCCAGCTGGTGCCCCCCATGTGATCAAATGGCGTGCTCCTGGGGACATGGGATACCCCTGTTGTTCATCCTATAAATATCCTATCCTGCAAAGGACCAATTACCCAGTGCCACTGACAGTTTTCCATCTTTGTCATTGTGCCCAGCACATTGTCCCCTGGAACCAGATGCTAGCCATTTGGTTCTGAACCCTGGATCTTCTTCATGTTGCTATCAGGTCATAAGGAGAAGATATATATCCCATACCCCTTTCATTCCAAACCTATTTATATCTTAGGAACTCTGTGTGTGTGTGTTTATTGCGCTGAATCAAGTGCTTGTGAACCTCTTATCCCTACCATAAAGACTGTCAAATTTGCATTTTATTCCTCTCTGTGGATTTTCTTCTTGAACCCGAGAAACCCCACCCACACACCCACCTATGTCCTTGGCTGACTGGACAACAAAATAATAGAAATGCCTTTCAGGTGTTCATTAGATTGAATCCTGGACACTTTCCGCACAAATCTCCTAAAACATTTGTAAAACATTTTCAATTTCCCCTTTTGTTTGCACT
This sequence comes from Sphaerodactylus townsendi, assembly GCF_021028975.2. NCBI lineage: Eukaryota > Metazoa > Chordata > Lepidosauria > Squamata > Sphaerodactylidae > Sphaerodactylus > Sphaerodactylus townsendi. Next base: position 43,794,300 of record NC_059431.1, read on the forward strand.
CAACCCTTTGAAATGATTCTGTTTTTCCCCAGTGTGTGGACAAATCAGTGCTTCGTGCTTCATAGCCTCATGCTGCAGTTCCCTGTGTCTTCTGTTGTTGATTCTGTGAAGATTTGTTGGATAGATAATTTGTTGGATAGATAATTACAAACCCCCACCTTGGCAGTGCACAGACTTTGGAAAATCATCTCAACAAGAAACAGCAGAAATACATAGACCAACAACAATGAGCAGTCTTGAAATTAACTAACTGATCAGCAGTAAATAATAGGTATTTTCCATTGTGGGTTAAATAAACTGGTGGCCTTTCTCAAATTAAAGAAGACAATAAGAATTGCACTTTGAAACTACCTGATGGTTTCCCTATGGAAAGAAACTTCAAGGGGTAATTTTTCAAAGTGGTGATTTAGTGATTTATATTAATGCGAGTCGCATGGCTATACCACTGAGTGACACTTTCAAAGTGCCCCCCTACTACCATTCTCACCCAGCTCCCTTTTTGTCCTAATCTAGCTGTTTTCAGCACTGTGTTGAAGATTAAAAACAATTCTAATTTGCAGAATGAATCCTGTTGTGCCTGTGAAATCACATCAGTCTAATCGCTGATACTAATATTTAATTAAAGGAAACCAAATATACCTAGCGCACATTGAAAGGGGGAAAAGGGGCTTCCATGCTGGGTAATCCTCTGAATTACTCCATCTGTGGGACAAACTGCTTTTTCCTCTTGAGAAGAAAATCAATTTGTGTCAAAAGATACTAAAGGTCAAAAACGCAGGGTTCAATTCTGACCCCAGTGAAGGCAATTGAAAACCTCCCATAGATTTTAATGAGTCAGAAGTAAAACCCTGAGGCTTTTGTCCTGTAGTTCTTCATCAGGCAGGATGGCAACTTTATTAAATGGTTTTATTTTTATAAGCAATCTCTAGAAAAATGTAAACTTTACTTTCTTGACCATAAAACATCAATCTCTTTTTAAAAACACAGAACTGCACAGTATGAAAAAACTGTTGCTTTACTATACTTGGGGACTTATTCTAAGCAGGACTACTTGTAGGAAAGTATCCAAAGGATTATAGCCTTCAGTGCTAAAACTGTGCTTTTTAGTTTTATTATTATTGTTTGATTTCACAGCTGCCAATTCTTTAGCTGGTTGTTGGCCTTTCATTACAATTCAAGCCTCACCCAGAGGTCTAGGAAGTTGTAATGTATCGGTGTAGTATTCGTGCGGATCCCAGCAGGGCTGCCTTCTGAATTTGACAGATGTTAATTTTGTCAATTCGAAGATGTTTTGAGTGCTACCCTAGTGTTTTCGGAATGGTGCCCAGTGTGCCAATTACCACTGGGACAACCTCAGCTGGTTTGTGCCATAGCCGCTGAAGCTGAATTTTCAAATCGTGGTGTCTAGTGACTTTCTCATATTCTTTTTCAATGTCCCTGCTGTCATCGGGTACTGCTATGTCGATGATGGTCACTTTCTTGTCCTCGATCACGGTGATGTCTGGTGTATTGTGTTTCAACACTTTGTTCATTTGGATTCGAAAGTCCCACAGGATCTTGACCTCATTTTCCATTACTTTCTCTGGACAATGTTCCCACCAGTTCTTAGCTGATCTTATGTTGTAATTCTTGCATAAATTCCAGTGGATCATCTTGGCCACTGAGTTGTGCCTCTGTTTGTACTCAGTCTGGGCAATCTTTTTGCAGCAGCTGAGGACATGATCTATAGTTTCATCAGCTTCATCAGGAGCAGCAGTGGTGTAGTGGTTAAGAGCAGTTGTACTCTAATCTGGAGGAACCAGGTTTAATTCCCTGCTCTGCCACTTGAGCTGTGGAGGTTTATCTGGGGAATTCAGATTAACCTCTACACTCCAACACACGCCAGCTGGGTGACCTTGGGCTAGTCACAGCTCTACGGAGTTCTCTCAGCCCCCACCTACCTCACAGGGTGTTTGTTGTGAAGGGGGAAGGGAAAGGAGTTTGTAAGCCCCTTTGAGTCTCCTGCAGGGGAGAAAGGGGGATATAAATCCAACTATTCTCCTTCACTTCTTCTTTGCACAATCTGCAATTTGCATCATCTGAGGATTTTTCGATTCTGGCCTCGATCGAATTTGGTCTAATGGCTTGTCTTGAGTGACTAAAATCAGGGATTCAGTTTCCTTTTTCAGACTTCCAGTTGTTAACCACAGCCAGGTCTTTTCATTGTCCACCTTGTCCTTGATCTTCTCCAGAAATTGGCCATGCAGAGCTTTGTTGTGCCAGTCTTCAGTCCTCATTTTAATCACATTTTTTTCTGTATTCTTGTTTGGTTTTCTGGATCTTCAGCAAATGTCTGTTCTTCACCTCAATCAATACCTGTTCTTGACTTTTATTCACATAATCAGCCAGTGCATGTTTCTCCTCTTCCACTGTTTGCTGTACTTGCAGTAAGCGTCTGCCACCAGATATCCAGGGAAGGTATAATCTATCAGTATCACTGCATGGGTGTAAGGCATGGTGCATTGTCATAAGCTTCTAAGTTTTTCTATCCAATGCATCCAACTTAGCTTGTGTCCAGTTGATGGTTCCCGCAGTGTACCTGATGACGGGTATGGCCCAGGTGTTGATGGCCTTGATGGTATTCCGCCATTTAATTTAGATTTCAAAATTTTCCTGACCCTCTGGGTATATTCTCTGCTGACCACAGTCTTCACTTGTCCATGCTTGATATTATTATATTTCACATACTGCAAGCTTGATATTATTATATTTCACAAACTGCAAGTTAGCCCCGGGTCTTCCAATGCAGAGCTAATTTTATGCCATATATATTCAATAAATATGTGTGAAATAATGGAAAGCAAGAAATAAAGTTTCAACTGAGAGAGGAAATTCTAAAAGGCATTGATTATTGTACACTTTACCGAAGGCACTAACATCAGCAAGCAAGATGCCTCATTAAAGCTGATTTTATAACATCTTCCTCACCTTTGAGAGTCGCGTTCCGCAAGAAATAGAGAGCATATCGAAGCAAAATAACATGTGCTGTAAACTTTTTCATGCTGAATACTTCTGACAGTTTACTTACTGAAGAAATGCATTCTATCTGAGAGCTAGTTCGTGCAGCTATTTTGGGAGGGGAGTGTAGCTAAGGCCTCCAAAAGATGTTGGGGGAGAGTTCTTGATCTGGTTCTGGGACTACTGCAGCATTCTCTTTCAGGGCATTAAGAATCTTGGGAACTCAGGACAGACTTGCCGCAGCTGACATGAAATGCCCAACATCTACTTCATAACTCTGGACAAACAGAATTGCAGGGCTGTTGTAGATAACATACTGAAATCCTGACTCTCAACCTTCAGACAAAATCCACATTACAAGGTGGTTGGCTGCAATAGTGCCACATGCCAGAACAATCACAAGATGGATCACTATGCCCAGAAGTCATCATGTAATGGCTTCTCCCTATAAATCATGGTTGTATAAATCAACCCAGGTTGCTTCTAACTGCCAATGAGGCAAGGATGATGACTAGCTGCAAAAAATGATGGAGAATGGTGAACTAATCAAGAAGGGCACTCTATTATTCATTGTCAGTTTGGGGTGATGGTTGCTGCCTGACACAATTCCTTATAGCCTGTTACCAGAGGGCTGTAGCAGAAAGGCTAAGTCTATTCCAGCATTGCCAGTGTCATTGGTTTGAGTTCCATGAGAGCTGCTATTCTTGACAGACAAAGCAAAACCCACAGCAGGGGCACACATAGTATGGAAAAGCTAATGCCTAAAAGAGGTTCTATTCTTAATCCTTCTGTCTAGACTCCTCAGAATAGGGTGGCTTGGTTTCGTTACAAGAGTAATTAGCAATTTAGCATACATGTGGAGTCAGTTGATAGAAGCAGCTTAACCCAAAACAAATGTGAAAATAAACTCAAATTGTTTTTAGAAGGCTGATTTACATTAATTACTATTTAAAAGCTCAGAGACGCCTTAATAAAATAATTTGTTCCTTTGTGAAAAATTAAAAACAGCATTTGCGTGCAATGTTTGTCCTCATGAAATGCTCGTATCCCTAAATATTTTCTGTTGCTTATCTGAGTAAGCTTACATTTCCATGGGAATGCTTCAGATTTTAGACTCTAATTGTTCCTTTCAGATCCAGGCCTCTCAATAAGCAGAAGAAGAAATCTACCCTTGTGTCCACATAACTGATTTATGATTTGAACTCATATTGGACAGTTCAGAATATGTGCATGAGTATCTGACAGGGATATAAATCAAACAAAACAAGTCACAGAGAGAACCTCAAGGCCATGTAAAAAAAAATCTCTGGTCCAGTTATAGGTGCTTAAATTGTAGACCTGAACATTTTTCCTCCCTGTTGTCCCACCCACCCCCCAAATATGAATGTGGCAAAGAATAAACTGATGCACTGAATCCATAAAACTAAGAAACACAGAGATGGAGAAAGGCATTTGTTACAATACTGATGTTCTATCCCTTTGTTATTGGCTTCTTGATTGTATGCTGATTGTAGCACACATCATCACAGATCACACTTTTTATTGCACTATGACTATAGCAATCATTTACAACTGGATTTACTTGTATCAACAAGACAATCTGGTTGCAATGACAGTGTAATATCCAGTGGTGTGTGGATGCAGTCATGGTCTCCATTCATCTTCCAATTTCTTTGTTACCATGAGTAACAGTGTGGGCAGGACTCTAACAAAAATACAGCTTTAACATGTAAGATTCTATCACCCCCAACTACCTTTTGTCTCATAAGAAACAGGTTCCTAGAAATGTTTGTTCTGGTAATTTTGAAAATTAGTATGTCTAATGAAAAGCATTGGCTCAGTTTTATGATGACCACATCAGAAAAACATTATCCCAAGAAGCAGAGAAAGAGTTTACAACATCTATATCAATTTCACAAGATATTATCAGTGTATATATTTTGGCAGCGCTCACTGTTCACTTAGGAGAGATCATGTAAAGTCTTAGCCCATCCTTCCACTGTGCAACACAAAAAGAGAGCTAGATGTGGTATCTTATCCTTTCAAGCTGTCAAATGTTCAATACACTATGCACACAGCTCCTGCTCAAAGATCCCATGCATACACTTGTGCATCCTTTGGCACAGACAGAGCATTTGTGCATATATTATCTTTGCTAAATCAGATCCTATGTCTTCAAAAAACAACTACTATTAAACATTATTCAAATGTTGAGCAATTTTTCACAATATAACAATAGAATGGCATTGCCTTTTTTATCAATATTTGTGATTGTTCATATTAATTTCCTTGGAAAGCCACCTTGGGAGGTTGTGAACCAAGAGATGTAGAATGTAAATATCACAAATAAATGCAAAGCCTCTGCTATTTTCTTTGTCACATCCATACACTTTATGGTGGTGGGGGGGAGGAATGGCTCTGATTAAAAGCTCATGACAGCTGCCCTAAGTCATCATCAAGTGAGATGAGATCAGAATCTACATTCCTTGCACAGTTAGCATTAAGCTACACCTGCTTCAGCACCACAGACACCATTATCAAAGAAGGGGCAATGAATAAATCAGAAATTACCCCTAGATGCTAGTTTCAATGCAATGCTCTCATTTTCAAATGGATCCAAACTCTTTTCTTTTCATTTTAAACTTTAGGTTAGAATAATCTCTTTGTTGTGTTTGGGGACTATCACTGGGCCTCCCAATAGTAGCATTCTTTTCCCTTTTCCACATGCCTTCCTAAGCTTGGTGAGAATACCAGCATTCCTGAGCTGAGACGAAGGCTAGTAATAACTTGCTCAGTGGAGTTCACTTTTCATTGTTCTTAGTGAACTAGATTTATCAGTCTCTGAATTTTTTTTAATGTAAAAAAAGTACAGATTTAGTTGGTCTTGTTTCAAATTTGTCTGTATCTCATTTCTGAATTTTGTATAAGTTTCCATCCCTTCCATATTATTATTATTTCTGTGTGGTATCATACCAGCACATAGGAACACACAGGTGCATCTGGAAGATACTTCAGAAAGCAATTCTTGATGTGAGTATTGCTTTTTTAAAATAACCTGGCCGATTTTATCATCAAATTCCAAGCAATATTTTTGTATCTGTGATTTCTACTTGATAAATACTAACCAAATTTTCTACCTAGTTCTGAGATTCAACTGGTTTTCCTATGATTTTCCTTGTTATTCTATTAACAAAGTTCCTGAGAACTGTTATGGAACCACAAAATGGAGATCACTCAAAACCACTTCCACATGCTGTCAGCTCTATTCAGCAGCTGTGGACTGAAAGCACCCCACGTGGATCATCCCTATTATGTGGGGAATCTCCTTCACCAGTAGCAGATATTCAACATTGAGACAAGCACTGAAAAACAGTTTATTGACTTATTTACTTCATTTATACTCCTCCCCAGTTGGGACCCAACATGGCTTACAACATTCTCCCCTTCTCCATTTTATCTTCACAATAACCCTATGAGGAAGATAGGTTAGGCTTAAAATTTTAAAGGTTCGATCCCCTTTTGTTCTTTATATCCCCTGTGTCTGGGGAAATAGAGAGCTGGGGCCCCTTGTTCAGGGGCTTGTAGAATTTGTCCACTTGGCCCAATTTGCTTGAAACTCAAGGGTTCTTAAAAGACAGGCAGGAGCCATTCTTCATCAATTTTTGGTTGAAAAACATCCACTCCAGCCCTCTCAAAAAGTCCCCCTACAATGAACCCCCACACCTTCCTAAAATCACCACAGTAGGGAAACTACTCACTGACTAGGCTTGCCAGATTTTTCCTGCCTTTTTCTTTTCAGGGACTGAGCTGCTTGTAATATGGTAGCATTTGAATTGCTTTCCCTCAGCCCTGTTATACTCCCAGAAGGTGAAGGATGCCCATTATTTTTCTTTCTTGGCAAACCACTTCTCGAGGCACACCAAACAATAATACTGAGGCAGAGATACCTTAAAAAGAATAAAAGATGTATTTCACAGAAAGGAGATGGAAATGGGAGCTAACTTGGATGAAGGAATGATGGAGGCAGTAGAAATATATATTTACAAAAGAACAGCGTAGACAGATAAGCAGTATTTGTTTTCAGGCACAGGCTTAAAGAAGTTTGTTCAGCTTCAGTAAGCTTTTAGATAGTAATAAGTTGTATCCTAAGATGTTACCGTTCCTTGTACATTGCCAAGCTGAACTAAAACAGCTAATTTCAGTTCCAGAGGGCAGCCATAATGCGCAGGAGGCTGTCTGGCCCCTGAAGAGAAGAATAACTACTCTGATGACTGTGGGAGTTCAGCTCCAGCATTCAACCTCCTTTCAGAGGGTGGATGCAATGTTGGAGGTAAGCAAAGGTGAAGTTCACTCAGATTTGCCTCTGGGAGAGTGCAGTAATAGTTTTGGATCTGCCTTTGCAAAGCAGCAGACAGCTTGAAAGGTAGTTCTGCCTGGTAGTATGGAAGAGTGGTTTACCTCTACATCTGATTCCACACCCCACCCCATTGTGTCTTCGGCTAGGACAAAGATTGGAAGGAGTTCAAGCCATAGCTGCACCTCTGGCTCTTTCCTTTATAATATCCTTTATAATATCCTTATATTGCAAATGTTTCCAGAATTTTCCTCATTCATATTTGTGATTGGAATTGGAGGGTGGGCCTGAATTGACTAATCTTGTTTCTGAAGTGACAGAAAGGTATTCCCGTACAATAAAAGAGTGGAAAAGAAATAGTCTGCTGATCCTGTCTGAATCTATCATGGATTGCAACAAAGATGGATTTTTTCCACTTCAGAAAATATTTGACATACTGATATAGTAACAACTCAACAAACAGCAACTAAACATATATTTATATTTCTTTTGCCAAAACATGAATTGTGCAAGTGTAATCTTTGTTCTAATATATTTTGGTAAATCTGATTTAAAATGCCTAGGATGTTCCTGTTGATTGAAATATATGCTAACTTCACACAGTCTGCACATATGATATATACTATCTAAAATGTTAGGTTATATAGTAATAAATTAACGATATATCAATATTAATATTAATGATCCTATATCAATGCTCTTCAAGCATTTAATTCTTAGACATCAGAACTATGGAGTCTCCTAGGCAAAGCAGTGCTCCCATTTAGCTTTTATCAATGCAATTTGTCTACATGTTGAAATGTACAGTGGTGTCTTAACAAAGATGATTGCTTGAGGTCACTGCTCTTTGCCCATCTCCCACTATTTCTGCCGGATGTCTCCTTCTAGAGCAGCTTATGTTCCTCCCCTCCTCATTTTCCAAGAGTTTTTAAATCAAGCCTGTAAGACTGAGATGTTCTGCTAGGCATATGGTTGAAGCAACAACGGTTTACATCCTATCCTAACCCTTTTTTGATTGTGTTGTTAATTGATTTTTAAAAATTATTTTTATCTTTCTTTCCCTTTCCTTTTCTCCTCCCTTCTTTCTCTGTTGCCCCCATCAGTATACTATAGTAATTAAGAGTGTCACTTGGATTTAAAAAGTTGAATTTTAAAGTAATAAGGTTTTATCTATTGGCTGTTGTGGGTTTTCCAGGCTTTGTGGCTGTGGTCAGGTAGTTTTTGCTCGTAACATTTTGCTTGCATTTGTGGCTAGAATCTTCAGAGGCATGTCATGGTGAGATGTATTTCTGTCTGTGAAGATGTGTTTCTCACCTCTGGAGATACCAGCCATAGATGCAGGTGAACATTAGGAGCAAAAACAACCAGATCATGGCCACACAGCCTGGAAAACCCAGAGCAGCCAGTTGATCCTGGCTGTGAAAGTCTTAGACAATGCATTGTATTTATTATACAGATTTTAAAATGTATGCTTAAATTGTCATGTGAGTTGTCCTGAACCTGACCAAGGCCAGGAAAGGGCAGCATACAAACCCAATAAAATAATTAAACAAACAGAATACAGTGTAAAAAGCATGTCCAGTAGGTCTTACTAGAGTTCTCTCACAAGTTTAAGAAGCCTTATTGGGCATGCACAGCTTACTACATTGTGTCATCGGGAGAAAAATGGAAGAAGTCTAGAGAACAGTTCTCTCTTTACAGCAAGAGATATCTTAGCCTGGATCCCCACTTCCCACTGCCTCTCAACAAGATTGCAAAGGAAAATGAGGGGACAGCAATTTGGTGTTCAGTTGTTGCGAAACATCATTGCGGGTATGAAATTATTTAACAATAGAGTTTTGACAAATTATACAGCACCACCCTAACATGATGTTGTTAGTGACACCTGCACAATGCTGAATAGCTTGTCCCCACCTCCCAAATTGTCCCACCCATCTGACTAGAAGGACTGTCTTCTTCCATTTGAAGGACCATCTCCTTCCATATGTCCCAGATCATCAGGCAACCATTTCTTGACTATCCCACCACTTAGGTGGCCTGTTTGGCATCAACCAGAGCCTGGACCTTTTCAGTTGTAGTTCTGGCTTCATGAGAGGGCCTCCTCCTTGGAGATCTTCAGGAGGTGCTAAAAGGCTTGCCTGTTTGATGGCATTTGAGGAGAGAAAAAGATTCAGAGTTGTTATTTTATCTTTGGCCCTTTCCGCATGGGCCAAAAACGACGGCTTGGGGGCGGTAAAAACGCCGCCCCCAGGCCGCCGTTCGCACAGGCAGCGCCGACCTGACTGTGCTCCCCCTCCCCCAGGGCGGCATCAGGCCGCCCTAAACAACAACCCTTTAAAGGGTTGTTGTTGGGGGGAAAGCGTCTTCCCGGCGGCTCGGTGCGAACCGCACCGCCGGGAACACGCTGTCTCCCTGCCCCGTCCCACTCACCCTGCCTCGTCGCCTGCTGGCCGTCGAAGCCCCGCCCACGCTGTCCTCCGACCCCTGGAGGTCGGAGGGCATGGGCTGGCGCTGGCCAACTTTCATGGGGACAAGATGGGGACAAGCGCGAAGAGGCATGACTCCATCTTAGCGAGGAGCCGCCTCGCCGCTACGGCCTCTGCTGAGGCCACCCGCATGCGATGCGGCTGACGACCTCGCCTCCACGCAGTGAATTCTTGCCAGCGTGGAGGCGACAGGGAGGCCGTGCGGAAACGGCCTTTGGTTTTAGCTGTGGATGTTTTAATTACGATTAAAACCAAGAGGAAAACCAGGATATAAATGTTTTAATAAATAAAATCAATAATAATCAAATATATTTTTCTGCACTATAATCTGAAGCCTCAGTTGGTTTTATGCTCAGTGATAATGCAGTTGTACTGTACAAACCGTGAAATCCTATGAACACTTCTGTGGGGTTAAGCCCCATTGAATACATTGAACAATCAGTATATCATCCCAAATATTTAATAAAAGTTGTTGCAAGCTCATAATTATGTGCAATGTCACTGAAATGATTCCACATTTAACCCCCCCATATACTCCTATGATTGCTTTGAAATATCTGCATTGTAAACAATATAAATTTAGGAGGATAGATGGAAAGAGTATGGGTTTGGTTCCAATACATTAAAGCATATTAATACAGCCAAGTTATTGGCTGAGAGCCTTCATCAAGAAATCAGAAAGGTAAGAAATATACTGTTGATAAGATGATTATTCTTCCAGAGAAGATCAACCAGTGCAGTTGCACACATCCAATTTATTCATCCTTCACTTATTCCCCAAACATACCTATTATCTATTTGCTTCAATAGGATTATTTACTTTCTGTGCCTCAAATCCAAACTTTTGGCCCCTGTGCTTTCCAAGCTGAGAAACACTCTCCCGTTCCCACTTTCTGGTTCTAACATTACAATGTCAAATGTTCCACAGAAATTCCTTGGAGAATCAGAAAGGCTAATTAGGGTGAACTTCACCATAAAGAATACAGTTGTTAAAAGAGCTTTTGTACACACCAGAGTAATGATCATTCTTTACACAGACTGTGATTTGTTGCTGCAATTTGCAGTCATATATCTCCTAGGAACTAATTCCTGTGTTATTTATTGCGCACATGATTATTAATGATATCTTAACAACTGTTGGAAGTAACTTATTTCACCTCAATAAGTCAAGTACTTTAGCTCACTGTTTACAGATCTAGAAAGACAGCCATTTCTCACAAAAAGCCATGTTCTTTATTTTATCTCTGGGAAAAAAACAAATTCAATTGAGGCCAATTGAGGAACAATGCCTATCACCCTGTTGTCAAATTGGCTAAATCTATCTGGTTTTCTATGAAGGATTTTCCCAATCACAGCCTCTGCTGATTAGTACCTATATTTTAAGAACACAAGAAAAAGCCTGTGGGATCGGACCAGAGTCCATCTAGTCCAGCACTCTGCTACTCACAGTGGCCCACCAGGTGCCTTCGGGAGCTCACATGCAGGATGTGAAAGCAATGGCCTTCTGCTGCTGCTGCTCCCGAGCACCTGGTCTACTAAGGCATTTGCAATCTCAGATCAAGGAGGATCAAGATTGGTAGCCATAGATTGACTTCTCCTCCATAAATCTGTCCAAGCCCCTTTTAAAGCTATCCAGGTTAGTGGCCATCACCTCCTCCTGTGGCAGCATATCCCAAACACCAATCACGCGTTGTGTGAAGAATTTTTTTTTAAATAGTCCTAATTCTTCCACTCTGCATTTGCAATATATGCCCCTGGTTCTAGTATTGTAAGAAAGAGAAAAAATTCTCTGTCAACATTTCCTACCCCATGCATAATTTTATAGACTTCAATCATATCCCCCCTCAGACATCTCATCTCCAAACTAAAGAGTCCCAAAGGCTGCCGCCTCTCCTCATAAGGAAGGTGCTCCAGTCCCTAAATCATCCTTGTTGCCCTTCTCTGCACTTTTTCTATCTCTTCGATATCCTTTTTGAGATGTGGCGACCAGAACTGAACACAGTACTGCTTTATATAAGGGCATGACAATCTTTGCAGTTTTATTATCAATTCCTTTCCTAATTATCCCCAGCATAGAGTTTGCCTTTTTCACAGCTGCCATGCATTGAGTTGACATTCCCTTGGAACTATCAACTAAGACGCCCAAATCCTTTTCCTGGTCTGTGACTGATAGCACAGACCCCTGTAGTGTGTATGTGAAGTTTGGATTTTTTTACCCCTATGTGCATCATTTTACATTTTGCTACATTGAACTGCATTTGCCATTTCTTAGCCCACTCACCTAATTTATAAAGGTCTGCTTGGAGCTCTTCGCAATCCTTTGTGGTTCTCATCACCCTATATAATTTGGTATCTTCTGCAAACTTGGCCACCCTACATAATTTGGTATCTTCTGCAAACTTTACTTCCAGGTCATTTATGAATAGGTTAAAGAGCACTGGTCCCAAAACGGATCCTTGGGGGACACCACTCCCTACATTTCTCCATTGTGAGAACTTCCCATTTACATCCACTCTTTGCTCCCTGTTTCTCAACCAGTTTTTAATCCATAGGAGGACTTTCCCTCTTATTCCTTCATTGCTGAGTTTTCTCAATAGTCTCTGGTGAGGAACTTTGTCAAAAGCCTTTTGGAAATCCAAGTAGACAATGTCCACTGGTTCCCCCTTATCCACATGTCTGTTTACACCCTCAAAGAACTCTAGTAAGTTTGTAAGACAGGACTTGCCTCTACAAAAGCCATGCTGACTCTTCCTCAGCAGGTCCTGCTTTTCAACATGTTTTATAATTTTATCTTTAATGATAGATTCTACTAATTTACCAGGAACAGATGTCAAATTGACTGGCCTTCAGCCATATAGACAGACGCAGATGCTGAAGTCACAGGGAAACTGCTGGTGGTTACTTTTTCCTTTGAGGTGAGTGGGTGGAAGCTGTGCTTTCTCTATGATAGCCCCATTAGAGGTCCAACAGGTGCCCACACTATACACCTTTCAGCGCCTGGTTGAGAACATCATTTTTCTATTGGACTGATCAATGCCATCTACCCGTAGACCATTGGGCTTGTTCATTTTTAAAAAAATAATTTTGATTGTATCATTTGAATTTTACAGTTTATAATAATTTCCTTCTTCATACATTTTCAAACAATACTTTTCTCCCCTTTTCTCCCTCCCCCATTACTTCTTATTCATAGTTTTGTCACACAAGCAGCAGTAAATTCATTCTCTGTTGCCTCTTCTCCCATATTTCTTCATTGACTTGAGCTTCTTTCATCCAGTCCACGTATATTATCCATATCTTCAAATTTTCATTCTGTTTATCTTGCCACGTCTTATTTTTGGTTAGTATATCGAAAATATCAAGTGTCACTTGTTCCCAGATATATTCTAACCATCTCTGAAGTGTCCATTTTTTCTTTTCTTTCCAGCCCAAGGCTATTGTTGCATGGGCTGCTTTAATCATTATTTTATACATATAACTATATTGTTTATCCACCCTTCTGTCTTCCATTACACCCATGAACATTAAGTCATTATTTAAATCAATATTTATCTTCACCAGTTTCTCGATATATAACAATACAATTGTCCAAAAATTTTTTACTTCTGCACATTCTATCCCAGGGGTAGGGAACCTGCGGCTCTCCAGATGTTCAGGAACTACAATTCCCATCAGCCCCTACCAGCATGGCCAATTGGCCATGCTGACAGAGGCTGATGGGAATTGCAGTTCCTGAACATCTGGAGAGCCGCAGGTTCCCTACCCCTGTTCTATCCACATATGGCTATAATATGCCTCTTGGTCTCCACAGTGCCAGCATTTAGAGCTAAGTCCTTTAATCATATATGCTAGTTGTTTTGGTGTTCTATACCATTTTAATATCACTTTTCTTTCTAACTCCATATATTTTTCAATCTTTATATTTTTCCAACTGTCTATTAATTTGTCAGTATTACTAATGTCTAGAAATCCTTCTTTCTCCCATTTTTGTTTCAATGTTCTTATCATGAATTCTTTATCATCTACCATATATTTGTATATATGCCCTAAAATTGCATTTTCCATATAGTTCCAGACATTTCGACATTATACATTCTCCTTTTAACCGTGAAATCTTTATCCTTTCCCAAATGCCTGTAAGGAATTCCATAGAAGCAGAAATAAAAGGCTCTTTGGTGAAAAGACCGTTTATTCAGACATCTTAGAAAGCTCAAGTACACGCAGTGGCAGGAATGACACTTCCCGCCAGAAGCACAGGTTATAACTCTATCCATCCCATCCCCCTCCCGGCTTCCCATGGGAACGGAGACCTCATCTCCCGCGCAGAGATAAAGTCTCCGCCGATGAAGCTGGCCCATCGCCCGGGCTGTGGAATGTACTCAAGGTTAGGCGGCTGCCCTTCCCATCAACACCATTGAAACCTTTACACTCTGCCTCCCTTAAAGAAGACCCCTCCCCCCCAGGTTTATGCGGAAAGGCGCGGTGGAAAGCAGAAATAAGGGTGGGGGCGTCAATATTTTCGGAATAAACCCATTGATTATACCCAGAGGAATATCCCGCCCCAGGGACCAAATATTGCAAGCGTTTGCGATTAAAGCGAGAGTCCAGGATGGCGTCAATTTCGTAGTGCTTGTGGCCATCAATAATAGTCGGTGGGGGTCTCTCCGGCGGGTCGTGCCAGGCATCGGAAGCGGGAGCCTCCTTGAGTAAACTGGAATGGAAGACAGGATGAATGTTACTAAGAGAGTTAGGCAAATCCAATCGGGCAGTGACATCATTAATCACTTTAGTAATCTGAAAGGTCCCACGAATCTTTTGCCTAGTTTGGAAAATTTATGCACGTCTCTGAGATTTTTGGTAGACAAATACACCCAAGCGCCTACACGCAGAGGGAAATCCGAGCGGTGCTTATCCGCTTTGCAGCTTTTGGGAGTCCTTAGCCTGTTGTAAAGGCGGTCTGGACCGATTTCCACCCCTCGGCTAGGGATGAAATCCATTGTTGAAACTCTGGAGGATCCAAAGCTGTTGCGGGTAGTTGCGGCAACGGCGGGAAGGAGCGACCAGACACAATTTCAAAGGGGGATTTCTTTGTACTGCTATGAACCGCATTGTTATAGGCGCATCTCCGCGAAGCGGAATGAGCTCTGCACCAATTGTCTTGGTGGTAGTTGGTGTAACAACGTAAATACTGCTCTAGGGTTCTGTTCGTTCTCTCCGACTCACCGTCACTTTGAACGTGGTAGGGGGCGGCGACGCCGGGCTGCCCCTAACAACCCTAAAAAAGCCTTCCAGAACTTTGAAATGAATTGGGGGCCGCGGTCGGAGACCACCTTAACGGGGGCGGAGTGTAGACGGTAAACATGTTGAATGAACAGCCGTGCTAACTTAGGAGCGGAGGGGATGGAAGCACATGGAATAAAATGGGCTTGTTTAGAAAATAAGTCAACCACTACCCATAAGACCGTGTTGCCATGACTTTCCGGTAAATCTGTAATAAAATCCATGGAGATGACTTCCCAGGGGCCGGAGGCCACCGGGAGAGGTTTCAACAGCCCATGGGGCTTTCCCGGAATGTTTTTGGCTTCTGCACAAACAGAGCAACCTTTAATATATGCCTCAATGTCCTTGCGCATTGCCGCCACCAGAACTGACGGCGGGCCAAATGCAGAGTTTTCAGAAAGCCAAAATGTCCAGCCGAAGGGCATCGTGGGCAGGCTTCAAGAACCTGCTTGGCGGAGGGGAGGTAGCGCATCAACACTCCCCCCTCCGCCAAACTCCATTCTCCAAACGCAATTGGGAGTCACCTTCCTCCGCTGGAGGCTCATGCAGCCCCGGCTCCGCGAGTTCCCGCAGGAAAGGAGAGACGGGACTGGGGATGAGCGGAGAAGGGGGAGCGGACGTCAGAGAGCGGGGGACAGCGAGCCCCAACTGGGAGGGGGGGAGAACAGTGCGTGGAATGTCTCGTAAGGCAGCTCCACCCCTCCCTCGGTAGGCGCGAGAGCTGCGTCAGCCAGTTTATTGGTTTTCCGGGAAAAATGGACTGTGAAAGAGAAACGAGAAAAGAAATCGCCCAACGGAGTTGTTTTGGCGGACATCTTGAGGGGGGTGGAAAGAGCGGCCAGGTTTTTGTGATCCGACCAAACCTGAAAGGGGTGTTTAGCCCCCTCCAGCCAGTGGCGCCAAGTGGAGAGTGCTACTTTGATGGCCGCAGTCTCTTTATCCCCCACAGTCCAGTTGAGTTCAGCACCGGAGAATTTCTTTGACAAATAAGCACACGGAACCAGTCTACCATCTTTATTTTTTCTGCAACAGGGCTGCCCCAAGCGCTTTGTCCGAGGCATCCACGTGAACCACAAACGGGAGATCTGGGTCAGGGTGCTTTAGGATGGGTTCGTGGTAAAAGCAGACTTTAAGAGCTGAAAGGCTGTTTGACATTCTTCAGACCAGGAAAGGGGCCCGGCTTGGCGGACAGTGGATCTTTACCCTTAGTGCGTAAGAGGTCTGTGAGAGGGAGAGTCAGTTCAGCGAATTGGGGTATGAAGTCACGATAGAAATTAGCAAAACCCAGAAAAGATTGGAGTTCTTTACGGTTGGTGGGGGCAGGCCATTGGAGGACCGCGTCAATTTTAGCAGGAGCCATTTTTAAGCCCTCGGCTGGCGAGATCCGGTAACCCAAATAGTCCATAGAGGTCTGGTGGAAACAGCATTTGGAGAGTTTGGCAAAGAGAGAGTTGTTGAGCAAGCCGCTTTCAATACTTCCCAACCAATGCTTCATGCTCTTCCATGGTTTGTGAATCAATTAAAACGTCATCTAAGTATACCACAACTCCCTTGTACAATAAATCATGGAGAACTTCGTTGATAAGGGCCAGAACAGCCCCGGGGGCCCCACTTAACCCTAATGGCATTATCAAGTAGTCAAACTGTCCAATCATTGTGTTAATCGCAGTCAAGTGTTCATAGCCTTCAGCAATTCTGACCCTGTAGTAAGCTTCTCTCAAGTCCAATTTAGTAAAGATCGCCCTTTGCCCAATGCATCTAAGAGGTCCTTGATCAAAGGCAAAGGATATTTATTGGACAGGAGACTGCATTGAGACCTCGATAATCTGTGCAAAGTCAGAAGACCCATCTTTCTTTTTTACAAACAAAACGGGAGCAGCGTGTGTGTGTTTGGTAGCCCGCCGTATGAACCTCTTGGCGAGGTTCTTGTCCAAGAAGGCACGAAGTTCCTTCTCCTCATTGGGACTCATACGGTAGATTCTACCTTTGGGCAGTTGCGCTCCCGGCTGTATAACGATTTTGCAGTCAGTGTCTCTATGGGGTGGCAACTGATCGCATTCTTGCTCCTGAAAAAATCTGGCTAGATCTTGGTACGCCGGTGGGATGCCAATAGAATCGGGAGCAATCGCTGATGAAGCCAGAGAGGGGGGTGTCAGGAGAAGTTGAGTTTTCCAATTCATGTGTTCACCGCAGGGAGGGTCAGTGAATTCTAAGATCCTTTCTTTCCAAATGAACTTTGGTTCATGTAACAATAACCATGGCATGCCCAGAACTATGGAGTGTTTGGCCACTGGCACCAAAATAAAACTAATTTTCTCCCAATGGTCGTGGCGAACGGAGGAGAACCGTTGTGTTTTTGAACTGGGCCGTCCTTCGTTCCCGAGAGGGCTGCCGTCCATTTGGGTGAATGGTATGGGCTTAGCCAGGGGAATTTGGTCCAGACCTCCAGCTCCTCTGCCACCTGGGGCCGCATTAAGCAATGGGAGCAGCCAGAATCCACAAGGGCCGAGGCTATAATGCGATGGTGCTTAGCGGGGGTGGCCAGAAACGCTGGACAGTAATGGGAGCGCTGCCTTCACTCACCGCGTCAGGAGTCGGACCCATGTCCATGGGGGCTGAAGAAAGGCAAACAGCTGCTTCCCCCTCCTCCGGGTCGCCTTCGATGACCGCTTTAGATGAGCCCGTCGGGGGCGGCCCCGCTTCGCCTGGTGCCTTGGCAGATGGGGTGCGCGTTGCTGGAGCGGTTGGTTCTTGGTTCTTCGGACAGTTGGCGGCTAGATGACCTGGTCCTCCGCAGTAAAGACACAATCCCAGTCGGCGACGCGCCAGAGGTGGTCTCGGTAGGGGCGGCTGGGCAGCTGGTGGGCTTATGGCAGGTTTTGGCGTGGCGGCCTCCGGCACGAAGCGTATTCCAAGCGAGACGCCACCTGGGATCCCAACTGGATCCAATCAGCAATAGTGCGAGGAACCCGAATTAAAAACACCGCTTTCACGCAGCTTGCCGTCAACAGCATCCGAGAAGTATTCGCATTTCATGCCGCTCAGGCCACTCAGGAGGAGTCGAGCAGTCGCGCATGAAATTCACGGGCAAATTCTGCAAACGAGCGGTTGCCCTGCTGGATAGTTTTGATGGTGCGGATAGCTTCATTTTCGGCGCCCGGATCTTGGAAGCGCGCGCTTAAGGCTTGGAGGAGTGCGGGCACCGTGCGAGAGTCTTCATCTTGCAAATCCAAAAGAGTCACAAACCAGTCGGCTGCTGCCCCATCCAGGACTGAGCCGATGTCCCGTATTTTTTCGCGCTCAGACCGGTATAAATCATCATAGTCCTCCATGTGGGCATCGAGTTGTAAGATGAAGTAGGGGAGTTTGGAAGCGGTCCCATCGTAAACGGGCAGGTATCGGGGCCTGTAGTAACCCCTTTCCATGGCTCTTGGCGCCTGCAGGGCGGCGGATGCGCAGGTTGAGCAGGTTGGGCGGGCAACGGTTGCAACGGGGCCGGAATCGGTGGCGGTATTAATGCCGGTGCCGCTGGCGTTCCCGTGGGAGCTGGTCCTTGGAAGGTGGCAGGCCCAACAGCGTTGCCCCTCTGGCGCCCGGCAGTATCAGTGACAGCGTAGACTCCAACTTGGGGCTTCCTGGTCTGCTGCTTCCTCAGTTCCCTCTCCAAGGCAGCCAGCTCTCTCTCCTTGCGGATCAATGCATCCTGGTGCGCATGCAGAGCTGCTTTTTCTCGCTCCAATTTAGCCAATTCGCCCCGCTTAATAGCTGCAGTAAGCTCACTTTGCGGCGCAAGCGCCTGAACGCTTTCGCTGCCGCTGTAAATCCAGTTTGGAGTGTTCCAGGACCTTTATCATGGACTGACAGATTCTGCGCATATTGTCGTTGGAGCACATACTTTGGCACGGTCCAACTCGAAGTTGGACTTCTTTGGCGTTGCTGTTCCCGGTCCCTCTGCAGGTTTTCGCGCTCTTGCTGCAGCTGTGCCCGTTCCTCCTCCCATAGCTTGCGTTCACGGGTCCATGCTTCTTTGGCATCTCGCAGTCGGCCCACTTCCTCCTCCCAGCCTCTTCGATGGGAGAGGGAACAGATCCGCCTGGGAGTGTAGGCTTCTTCGACTCTTCGTCGCCTGGAAGCCGGTGACATCGAGACACCGTAGCCACCGGTGGCTCCCCGGGCACCTTGCAGGTGCAGCCGCTGACCCGATCAGGGGTCCGATCGGAAGACGGTAACGGATACCACCTCCCAATCCCAGGTTTAGTCCCAGTGTCCTTCGGACGGGCCCCAGTGCTGTGCCACGGTGGTTCTTTGGGAGCATCACCAAAATACGAGTCCAGGAATCGTTCAATGGACTCCTGGGTTGCCGCATGAAAGGTGGTCAGGCCCGTCTCCTCCATGACAGGTTGCATCTGAGGTTTGTAATCCATACGAAAACGGGTACAGATCCGATCCACAGGCGCCGATCCATAGACAGCCCCAAACGACTCATGTAAATCCCTTATGGTCGCCGCCACGTCCCTCGTTCCAACGGAGTAAAGGAAGACTCGTGCTGATACGAGGACGGGAAAGAGTCACCAGCGAGACCCGTTCTCCCGCCGGTTCCTCCAGATCCAGAAGGGAAAGGTTGGAGCCCTCTTTGGGGGCTACCGCACCTTCCCCAGAAACATTCAACCTCTCCATGCCGAGACACCAGAGGTCCACTGCACTAGGGATATAGATGAATTAGGATTCCTGCCACAATGTAAGGAATTCCATAGAAGCAGAAATAAAAGGCTCTTTGGTGAAAAGACCGTTTATTCAGACATCTTAGAAAGCTCAAGTACACGCAGTGGCAGGAATGACACTTCCCGCCAGAAGCACAGGTTATAACTCTATCCATCCCATCCGCCTCCCGGCTTCCCATGGGAACGGAGACCTCATCTCCCGCGCAGAGATAAAGTCTCCGCCGATGAAGCTGGCCCATCGCCCGGGCTGTGGAATGTACTCAAGGTTAGGCGGCTGCCCTTCCCATCAACACCATTGAAACCTTTACAATGCCTCTCAAAACCAACCAGTTCTCAATTCCTCCTATCTCTGTAAAATTTTGTAATGTCATAATTTCTCCTCCTTCCCTAATCAAATTTGCCATAGTTTGAATTCCTTTTCTTTTCAATATTTTAATCACTTTTTTTCCTTCTTTGCCAGCCACACATCCCAAAGGTGCCACATCCAGGGTGCCAGGCATCCATTTACCTCTCCATTTTTCCCATATATCTAGCAAGACCTTTCTTGGTCCTAATGCTTTTTGATTTCCTTTCTTCAACTCTTTATTGAAGATACCATGTACACCAACTCCTTCGTTTATTTCATTTTCAAACTTAACCCATTTTTCGACATTATCCTCATTATCCTCTTAATCTGGAATCTCCCTTTTTCACCAATAGAAAAACTGGTTGGACCCAATCCCATTATTTTTTATGATCTCTTTCATGATCATACAAGAAGAGCAATAGAGATGTTTGGTTTAAGACAATTCTATGACCATCATATTATATTTTGATATATCAACATATGCCAATAGAAGTAAACAGCCAATGCAATCGGGGGGGGGGGGTCCTCCTCTGGAGGCAGCATGGGCTTATGCCACTGGATTTGCCCTTTCCCAAGCACTTACCTCAGCTAGGGGGCAAATCCACCAGGTTTCAGTCACTGAAGGGCCCAGCTCCAGAACCCAGCTTTCTGTTGGCATTCCCACATTGCCCTGAGCTATGTTGGCATGACAGGGGCATGATGAGGGTGCTCCCAGGGGTGAAGCTGATCTTAGTCTGTTCCCACTGCCTGTTTTGCCCCCTTGCATCAGTAGGCCAGCCTCAGAGATATGCTATATTTTCTGTAGCATATCTCTGCTTTTCCCTTTGGAAACCCTAATTACATTTACCTCAGGGTCATCACTCAGCAGATCATACTTCATTAAAATTCAGTTATGTTAGAATGTATGTGCTGCCTTTCTTCCTGTGCTGTTCATCGAATTCATTAGTCAGCATCATTCAGTGTGCTGAGCCATATTCAGAACCTACTGGATTAAACTACACTTCCTAGGCAGTAGGCATCCTTCAAATCTCAACACAAGTACAATTGCAGCAGCAATGAAAACAACACAGAGGAATATGCTATGCAAATGCAGGCCATTTGTGCACTCACCCACTGCCACTCAGCTCTCTGCTTTGCATTTCCTTGTTTACACATGGGAAGGTACACTGCTGCTTCTCCGAAGGTATGCTACCATTTCCCCTGGTCCTTTGTTTCTGGGTCAGGAAGTTGTTCACCCCTTCTTTTCTTCCTTCCTTTTTTTTTAAATACACAGTTTCAATTATCTGTCTTGGGGAAGACAGATCAAATGTCTTACAGTTTAAAAAGTTTTTTTCCTGGTGATCCCCAGGAAACCCATGAGCAAGGAAAGGCAGGGTGGAGTAGAAAAGCTGAGCAAACCAAAAGCAAAATACACACTGGTGTGCTCCACTTGCCCTGTGCAGGCAGGAAAAAGATAGTGCTTTCCCCGCTCCTGGAAACCATAGGGTTTTTCTGATCTGTGGTGCGATGAGATCTTAAGAGGAGGGGAATGCACACAATGGATAATCTGGCCCCAATTAATGTCTGCTTAACTCGAAGACTGAACATGAACACCCATTTAAAAACCCTGTTGAAAACTTATGATATTACACTATATTGTTATTACTGAGTGAAGAGCTGGCATCGGCAAACATCAGTCTTTGTTCTAATCTTTGTGCTTTTCTAGTGTTCTACAGAATGACAGTCATCTCTGGGTTCCCATGCACTTGCATATATTCTCTGTCTTATTCATTTTTCTCCAAACAGCTAAGCATAGCAAACAACACACACACTTGAAAAACTGACTTCCTTTGTCTTTATAAATCATTTGACTCAATAAATTGTCTTATCTCATTTGTTCAGCATTAAAGCTCTGATTCATAATCTAAGATTGCCAGAGAATTCTGCCAAATTCAGATTTTTCACTCAGCTTTCTGGCAGCTTCCTTCTGCCCCTGGGTCTACTTTACACTGGATTCTGGACTGTCCAGAATCTGGTTCAAATTGAATCAGAATAGGTTCACAGAGTTTAGTACAAATTGATGACATCAGCCGATTGTGCCGGGGCCTCGCAGACTCTGCGGCATCCTACTCATCAACATGGAATTCACTGAACAAGTTCAAACATACTTACTAGAAGCAGAGAGATGGCCCAGAAGGCTCTGTGAAGAAGATCACAGGAGAGATAGGGCCCCCGAATGCTGTCATGTGGGTGCAGTGTGTCCAGGGAACTAGGAATCATAAGAGAAGAATTATTGTTCCTGCTAACATGTTTTGTGGATTGCATTCAATGGCAGCACTTTTGAAGTGAAGCAAATATGTATGATCCTCTGAAGATGCCAGCCACAGATGCAGGCAAAACATCAGGGGAAAATGCTACTAGAACATGGCCATACAGCCCAGAAACCCCACAACACCACAAATATGTATAT
Organism: Sphaerodactylus townsendi; assembly: GCF_021028975.2. NCBI lineage: Eukaryota > Metazoa > Chordata > Lepidosauria > Squamata > Sphaerodactylidae > Sphaerodactylus > Sphaerodactylus townsendi. The sequence continues at coordinate 43,816,933 of NC_059431.1, forward strand.
AGTTATAAATTTTACCTCAGCCTCTGCCTAGTTCAGAGGACAATGAAAGCATCACCATAAACACTCTGGCACCATGTTGGGGGCAGTTACCTGCATTCTGAAAATATCTTTCAAGACTTCCAGTCTTTGTACAGAGAATTCATGAAGTTGCTTACTATTGTCTCCCTGGTATGCAATGACTTTTCAAAGTGAGCACATGCTCACTTTTATGCAGGTAGAGTTTATCAGTTTGTAAACTAAAAGTGCTGTGTTGCTGAAAAGTCTGTCAAATGCAGAGCTCCCAGATGGCTCCCCCCACCCCTTTTTGGTGAAGTTCTGGAGGCTGAAGTAGAGGGAAGGGAGAACAACAATAACACATGCGATAGTGACAGGAAGGTGCCTGGAGGAGTGCCTGTCTTAATCTGACTGAGGAAGCAAGATGTGGAAGCAACCAATGAAATCTGCATATCTAAGGAGTCTGGAAACATCATCAGATGAAAAAAGGGAATATCAGGACTGAAAAGGCTGCAGGAGTTTGCAAGCAAATGTCAAGAAACATACAAGAAGATGTCAAGAAAAGTATGACAAGCACTTGGCTGCAAAGATTAGGGGGCTAAATATATGCATGATGAGCAGCAGCACACGGCTCTGTTACTTGTCGGAAAATGAGGAGCAGTTTTGTAAGCAGGAAGACAAAAACAATCCGCAAGACAATTTTTGACAGAGAAACTTGGAGCTGAAATGTATACAGAACTGAGACCAATCAGATATTGTTTGCCATGTCCTATATAAAGCAAAATAAAGCTTGATCACTATAGAGACGACTTAATCTTTACAAAACAGTTTTCTTGCATCACTTTTTTTCTGTGTTTCATCAGATCAAGTTTCAACTGTTGGGGACTGACCAGGCAAGAAATCTTTAAGTGTGGTAGATAGCTTGATGAAAAGTGCAAATTCTGTGATGATAAGTATTATTAGGAATGAGACTGAAAATAAAGTGGAGAGTATTGCAATATATAAATCAGTCGGGCAGTCACTTTGGGAATTCTGTGTACAGTTCTGACAACCCAATATGAAAAAGGAACCGGAATACAGCCAGGAAAATGCAACCAAAATCATCAAGGCGTTCCTTCAAGGAAACAATTTGAGGCTTAGGGGACACTCGGTGAAAATGATAGCAACGAGATTCAAGACAGACAAAACAGGGGTGAGTTTGAGTTTCCAAAGCTGTTCAGTTTGAATATCTCCATTTTGATTTCATATCTTCCTCAGTGAATCTTTATTTATGCACCAGTTTCTCCTTCCCCAACATTATAGTGCTCCCATTAAAATTAATATCTTTGTATCAATGGCTTATCAGTAGCATATGTGGCAAAAATGGTATCAAGTTGCATTAAAGAAACAAATGGATCATAAACAAAATCAATGGATGACAATGACAATATGTGATATCAAACAGAAACTATAATAGCCATATGAGCTCATCATTAAACAACAATAAAATTATTTTCTGCATAAAGTAAACAATTAATTTGTGGAACTGTCAGCCATGATATATAGTAAAATCCACTAGCAAAGGTTGAATAAAGACTGTAGACAAATGCATAGAGGGATACCAATTTGGCTATTAAGGTAAATAGACCCTCTTTGTGAGGAAGAATATCCAAATATCAGTTGCTGGAGAAGTTTTGGTCTCTTTGTCTCTCCTATGGGCCTTCCAGGCCATCTGCCTGTTCATTCTGAACCTGATAGATGACAGGTGTGATACACAAGGGTTCCAATTTTTTTATGGTGAATCTTTTTTTTCGGAGTGAGATTACATATTTCATTTGTCAGTGAGATCTTCAGATGGTAAGTTATCACCACAACATGTATATAACTTATTAAGCCATATAGTCCTGTCATTGTGTAAGAACCATTTTCACTTTACTTCCACATTTGAACAGAGCTGCATGGAGGAAACAATATTCTCCTTTCCGTTGTACAGGACAATGAAGTTTATCTCCACTCCATATTAAATTACTATATGGAAACTAGGCATTCAACATTAGGCAAAAATATAAATACTAGTTCTCAGGAGATATATGTACATTCAGAAGGCAGGTTCATTGTGCAAAATATATATGAGGAAGTCTCCTTGTGAGAAGTTTACCACATCAAAAATTCAACTGAGAATCAAACAGTTAGGAAGTGGAGGAAATTCCCATGCAAAAAAGGGGCGGGGGGTACGAAGCATGTCCCTAGTGTAATGACTAAATCATAGAGTTTGGGGTGATTTTTTTTCTGCCTGTAATAATTCATATGAAACTCTTTGAGCACTTAAGAATAGTACTGTAAAAATGATTGTAACATATTAGTTAAATGTTTTAACGATATCAGTTTCTTCTATTTGTAGGGTAATGTTGAGCTGAACATTTGTAAACCCTTGAGGTATCAGCAGGGGCAGAGTGGCCATCTAACTTACAGGGAAATCTTCCATGGGTAATTTCTAAAGCGCTCCTGGTGGCCAGGAGTAAGCATAGCAAAGCCCCAGCAACTCTGCCAACACTTCAGAGACTCCTTGCCTCAGATAGAATTGGAGTCAGATTACTAATTCTCTCCTCCTCAATTGCTGCTAGTCTGCAAGCAAATGCACTGGGTGAGCTAACACACATTGCTGGCATCACTTGGTTAAGTGGCCCTGCAGTGCTGGATTGTAGTACAGTAAGAGCAGCTCAGCTATGCTTAATCCTGGGCTATTTTCATTTCTCAGTCCACTCCTGATTATTAGAGGCAGACTTCAGGCATAGAGGAAATCGCTTGGGAGGTGAGGATCCTGTGTGTTTTTCCTTCTGCCTTTCCAGCCATTTTTCTTTCAAGGGATCTTATTTCATTTCTTGGAAATGCAGTCCAGAAGTAATTATTTTCAGGTTTTGGACAGTGATCCTCACACCTGCTCATAAACTTCCATTATCGCTTCCTTAAGTAAGGTTTGATGTGTCTTGTGTATTGGGACTATACCTGGCCCTAGTCATAGGCTCTGTCTGCTGACTTTGGAAATTAGCATGAAGTGGTAAACGTCTCAGTTTCTGATTTTCCACTTAATTTGTGGTGACTCATCTGTGTTTGTTTATGGCCACTGATGTGTACTCTGACTAATAAGAAATGGATGTGTAATCGCCAGCAGAAAGCTCATGCTTCATTTCAAAGTTGCCATATAATGGTCAGTCTCAGCATGCAATTTTCTGTTTAACTAGTGCACTTGGCACTGCAGTTGCCAAATGGAAATGCTCATTCCCAGTCACCCATATAATGGACTACACACTATACAGGCAATCTGTGGAATAACTATAGTCTTTATATGCAGCTGTGTTCATTCTTTTCATTAGCTGCATGCTTGCCAGTGTATTTTCTCCCAGTTCTTTAAAGTTATGAATAAAAACAGACTGCTGCAAGCAAACTATTACCATTCCAAAATGCAGACAAGTATTGATTGGCAGAGAGGGACAGTGAAATTTGCTTAGTATGTGTAAAATTTGGACTGCTATTTTATAGCAATCATTTGGGGCTCCTTGAAATGCATCTTGTAATTATTCTTACAATGTCTTTAATGTGAAAAGGGCTAAATTCATTATTCTTATTTCATGTTTCCTCACAGAAAAACTGTGCAAAGCAGATGTGTCCTCATTTTTCTTCAACGGAACTGAGGCTGGACGACACCAGCTTACAGGAGGCCACCAAGTGAGACCAGGTACCTTGTGTGCAAATGCCTATTAAGGCATCACATTGTTTAGTCATTGGATCCAGCAGAAAATTTCCCCTGCGAAACAGGGGGTAATTTTTTGCCAATTCTCCCCTCTCACTGCATACCTCATACTGTTAATGGGGAGGGGGGGGATGCTGTCCTAAAAAAAGAGATTATTTAAGTCCGAAATGCAATAGGGATGCTCTGATCTAGATGGCCCAGGCTATCCTGATCTTGTCAGATCTCAGAAACTAAGCAAGGTTGGCCCTAGTTAGTATTTGGATGCAAGACCACCAAGGAAGTCCAGGGTCACTGTGCAGATGCCAACAGCAGCAAATCACCTTTGAACATCCCATGCCTTGAAACCTCCTGCGGTGCCATCCGAGCCACCCCTGTTCCCGAGGGCCTAGGGAGGGAAGAAGGTGGCTCAGACGGGTGCCACAACAGCAGGCAGGATCTTTCTTTAGGTACCTCCCCAATGCCAGCTCTTCCGAGCCAAGTTGGCACAGGAGAGGGGGGGTTGGGATGATTTTGTCCCTCCCCACCATTGCACCCAGGGTCATTTGACACACACCCCTCGTCCAATTCGGCAGTACGCCTATGTGTCTCACTCTGGTTTCTGAAATCCTTTCAGTCACTAGAGACTTCCCACAAGACTCATAACATTGGTGTAACATATTTCAGATGAATGAAGGTAGCGGTATGGCAACTGAAAAGACAAAGATCAATACAATCTTAATGTCTAGGTAAGATTTTATGTCAAAACTGATATTTGCTTAAAGTTGTGATTTCATTCTTCTCCATAAACAACACTGTAAGCATCTCATAACTGCATCAAGAAAAAAAGAAATATAGCAGTCATTTGCTGCCACTGGAATGTTCATCAATTTCTGCTATTATTTCAGACTTCACACATACATTTGGCTTTCATATGTTTCTTGTGTATATTTCACACATACATCATTTAACCATGTTAATCAGTTAAGGAAGCTTAATAGGCTAAAGTGAAAGAGGGGGAACAGAAAAATTGTATTCCTCTTGCAGAATTGCCTTCCATGAGTTCCATCAGTTGAAAATGACTTCTGGATGCAAACCAATGATAGCAACTCCCATAAAACCCCCAGTATTGCCAGTATTACTATCAGAAACAATATCATATAACAACACCGTCCCTACATGAGTCATAGATAGAAGATGCAAAATAACAAGCTGCTTTTTATGTTGGTTTTGTTGATAGTCTTGTATTCTTTACAGTTTTAAAATATTTGTTTGTTTGTTTGTTTGTTTGATTTAGTATACCACCCTATGCCCGAAGGGCTCTGGGCAGTATACAACATAAAATCATACATAAAACGCAATTATCACTGGAGGAGCTAATAAATAATTAGTTAATAAATAGGCCTATGGGCAATATCCAAGCTCCATATCTATAAAATTAATCCCATTAAACAGCGGTTATTTATTCTCCTCAATGGGGACTCAATAAGAACTCATTATTCAACTCTCCTTTGTTTTATCCTTCCAGCCATGTAAAGTGGGTTAGGATGTGTGACTGGCTCAAGATCATCCAGAAAGTTCCCATGGCACAGTGCGGGTTTACACCTGAGTCTCCAACATCTTAATCTGATACTGTAATCACTACACAACACTGCCTTACTATTTGTATAGTATTTGGAGATAATAAACATATCAATATAGCTGATTCTCAAGGTTTGGTTTCTGTCAGTAAAAAGCAAGGGCTTTTCCACTGGAGTCCTTTAAGGGAGAACTCATGTTCACATGCATCCATGCAGGCAGCGATTGGAGCTCGTGGAAACAATCCGGGTTGCTGTTGCGCCTTTGCATGGAGATACATTTCTTATTTTATTTACTTCCCACTGATGTGTAGCTACACAGGCATGCACAAATGAATCCCCACAGCCATGCTCTCACAATATGACCATCTGCATGTGCTTAGCTACTCAGATGTAAGATACAAAAAAATTGAAAGGAAAATGAAGGCAAATAAAGCACCTCCTGCCCAGCCATTCACTCAGGAGCGCCTGCAATAGAAGATTTTTGAAAAGACTTGTGAATAGCCAGTTTGGGGGAAATAACATGGGACAGATTTGTTTCAGGGGTGGGATCTGTGTGAAGCCCCCCCCCCAAAAAAAAAACATGCTTTTAACCATCCTACACCCATGTGAAAAGGGCCTGAGTGACATTGGGCCAGTTACACATTCTGAGTATAACATACCTCACAGAGATGATATAAGACTGATATGGAGGAGAATTTTGCAAGCTGTTTGGGGCCCCCGTTGTGGAAAAAAGTGGAGTATAAATGAAATATATAATATAGCTGAAAATTGGAGACAAATACAAAGCAGGTTAGCTGGTGGGTGTGAAGGAGAGTAGAAGCAGGGAATATTGAGGATATATGGGTTGCCAGGAGGATAAAAGAGGAAATAGTGTGGGGAGAGGCATGAGAAAGGGTAGGTTCTCCACCCTGTAGCTGGGCCCAGCCCAGCAGCTGACACTGTAAAACTGGGCCATAATTTTCCTAATTGGTTGCCACCTGGGGGAGGAAAGGAGAGAAGGCTGAAGACAAGGGGCAGATGGATGGTGGAATGGAAGGAGAACAGGAAGAAGGAATGAGGAAGATGCTATGGATGCTTTCAGGAAAAAGAAAGAGCAAATAGAAGGGGCAAGTGAAATTGGATGATCTTTACAAGTCCTTATAGATCCCCCACTTAAAATTCTGCCACAACTATGCACAGATAGTACTGAAAAATTATGTGTCTTATAGGGGAAATTGGTGCTAGGTAACAAAGAGAAATCTTGATGGCCATAATAAAAATGGAAAAATTCATATTACAACAGCAGGGATGAAATTTGAAATTATCCCTAAAATGGCTGTAGTGGAGGTTGTGCTTTGATTCTCTGGAAGACAGGTATTGGTGACTTTGTGGAGGATAGAGGAACCCATTATATTTTTCCACTTCCCAGAGACAGACAGCAAACAGGAGAAAGAGAGAAACTTATACCATCTGGAAGACAGAAAGGCAGACAGGAAGATTGTAGTAGACTGGTACGGAAAGAGGAAGTTGCTTTCTTTAACAAAAGTCAGTGACCAGTCCAATGAGATCAAAGAGATCTGTGATAAAGATCAAGCAAGGTGAAGAGTTCATACACACAGTCCAGTATATATGTATGGGCATTTAAATACTCTTATAGCCACACAGATCTTTGAATGATTAGAATTTTGTTTGGCAGTCAAAAACAGATAATTTTAATTGGGTCTTCTGTTAACTTTAGTTTTGTAAAATGAGGACATACTGTATAAGAAAATGGAAGTAATAGAATAGGCAACTCCATACGGAGAGCACAGTCTGTGGCTGACTTAAGGTAATTCTTAGTCTACCAGAATAATCTTAAAACAAGCTGAGTTAAACAAGCTTTGGAATGGAACTCTGTTAGGTGGGAAATGGCCCCATAAACCTTGATATCCTCACACATCTTGTTCACATGCATTGCTGGATCATGGCCAGTAACTTTGCTGAGTAAGGATTTGTAATTCTAGATTTTTTAAATATCTGGTTCTATGTGAATCTATTAAACTTACCACTGTACATCCCAGTGAGAATTTTGTGAGAGTTGCCAGCTTTTTCCTGTCTCTCATTTCCATTGAAAAAGGATTCAAACTTCCCTCAAAACATACGGCAAATTATTACAGGATTGTGAACACTTTTGAAGAAAAGTCAGAACAGACTAAAGCAATTAAGAACTTAAAAAATGAAACAGCATCTTTGCAGAGGAAAGGGATAATGACACAACTGCTCAAGGATTAATATATGTCAGGCAGGAGATTGGCCATGGCCAATCAATGATGCAATGCTTGGAATGAAATAAAGTTCAAACCTTTACCCAGAATTACATGTAAGAATTATAGCAGCAAAAAGGGAACAAATCAAACAATTAAAGAAAACTTTATTTTAGAGCCACAGAATGGTTAGAAAAGGCCTGAAAAGGTCTTTTTTAAACACCCAAATCTGATCAACTATCAGACGAAAATTTAAACCACATACTATGAAATGGAGCAAACAACTGAAGTCCAATACAGATGGATCACACTGAGGGATTTGGGTTACGCTTTGTTTACATGGTGAACTTTTCTACATGGTGTCACACAGAGGACTTCTATTCTGTTTTGCTTATGCTTTTGGAAATCACCATATTGTGTTAGCTTATGGCCTCCAACTGGAAGGTTACGTAGACAGTTTGCAAGTGCAAACTCAGCTCCTTCTGCATTCCAGTGCAGCTGTACCATGTATTTCAGTCTTTGGAGCTGCTGTAACCACAGAGAATGTTCAGATCATGTATGCTGCCAGAGCACTCATATTTCTCAGGTACTCGCCCAGTGCAGCCATTTGGACAGAACAGCAAAATGAATGCATGAATGAACCATGGGTCCTCTATGGTCTCCTGCTCTCACCTTCAAAATGACCTATTGGCACAAGACCTGTTTCCTTAAAAGGCATTCCCTCCAAGTCTGTCTGTTCATGATTGAATTAGCAACCAGGAGTCACAGAGTACTTCTCAGGGAAGTAATTTATTCCCAAGCACCTCCTGCTGAGACTCCTACTTTAGGGTATCAATTTCATAATGAAGCAATAACATACATGGATCTCACATGCACCGTGACTGAAGTCTCTAGAGCTTTTGCAGGCAACTGAAGCTCAAATAATAGGCAATCTCCCTCATTTCCAAACTGTCTCTTGTTATATTGCTTGTGGATTAAACATTTGTTATTAAAATGGTCTTTTATTAAGCCTCTGATCCATTATGCAAGTGCATATAAGCATATTTTCAGAGCTTTCTCTGCCCTGTCATGATCAGGCATGAGAGCTTATTCATAAAGAGCTGTATCTTCAGTCTCTAGTCATTAGTGTGAATGGGTCATAAATCATGACACTGCGTCTGTAACCTAGTTATAGTTCTGACAGCAAGGAGGTTCTGAAATCATGGTTTCATATTAAAAAGCTTTAAAAACTCATTAGCTTTTGATAATTACGCTAATATCTTAAAGCATTCAGAATCATTTCTGTAAAAGATCAGGCTTTGAATGTCTGCAGAAATTTTGTTTCAACTTCACAGGAACAAAAAAGAAGAGAGCGGGAGAAATATGAAGAAATGGGGCTCTCATGATGGCACATATTCCTGATGCTGAAACTTGACTCATGGTAGAGAATGTCACATACTTAATGTAACTGCAAAACAAGCCCTTACTTGTTTTGCAGATAGGACCAACCAGTTGGCTTTGAGCTTTAGGTTGTGTCTGTAGGCTGCTTTTGTATGGATCAAGCTGAAAGCTGTGGTGAAAAACTATAAGCAGAAAGGCTGTTGAGTTACTTGAGTTCACATATAATGAAGGCATACAATGACCAGGGCAATCCTAACTCGTATGAGTGAGCACACGAAATGGACCTCAAAGGGATTCTTAGCAGTTCTCTCACAGCTACCTTACAGAAGCTAAGACGGTCTGGGTCTAGTCGGTGCTTGGATGAGACCAGATGTCTGGGAATCCCTAGAAGCAGCCACATTGATTTCCATGGCAGACAAAAGGTAATCCAGAAATATTTACTATAATAATAATAGTTATTACCATAAAGAGCAAGTGGATTTATCTTAATTGGCACTCCAGATAGAGTGATCAGGTCAGCAGCGAACAATTGTCTGCCCATATGCAGGAAGTTTCACTAGCTCTGTTCTGATATTCAAACTTACACAGGGGAAGTAAGATTGCAAACACCAGCTGTGCTTCTTTTATCTCTGTCCATTCAGTGGAAGGGCTGAACAGAGACCAATACATGTGCCTCCCTAATATCTGCCCTTGCTATCAAAGACCCAGTGGTTTCACATGCTCTATATCTTCTATGTTTTGAATTCAATGTGGCACACATGTTCTCGCAACAGCTTCAGCTCTGGATATATCTAGATTCTTCTTCTAGATTCTTAATAAGACTAAGTTGAAATGGAAGGACCACTGGCTGCTACTCAAATGTTTCCTCTGGTAAATTTCACAGTACCATAAGGTAGCAGTGTTTTATTGGGTAGTTGCTGCAGAGAGAGGACACACATTCAGGTGGTCCCTGCTGCCTCATTGTTGGCATGTAGGCAGTAGAGAGAGTGCTCTGGAGTGCCTCTTCATGACCTGAAGGCTGAGAAAGCAAAGTCTTTCCTTCCAATCTCCCTTCCCCAGTCTAGCAGCTGCAGCAGAGTGTCATTATGAAACCAGTCAGATTTGACTCTATGTTGACACCTTTGCTTTAAATGAGCAGTTTCATTTGTGCCCCAGTAGCATTGTCCTCACATGTAATAATACTAAGAATGGAAGTGGCTGCCTTTACAACAACAAAAAATGGTGTCAAAGGAAGAGCTGGTCAGAGCTACAAAACCACATGAAAGAGCATATCTGTGGGATGCTTTGAAAGCCTGAATTTTTATCATTTGAGCTCCCTTTCTTGAAGCTACTTTTATTATCAGGCTTTTGGTTTCCTCAGCTTCTTAGATGGAGCACTCCAACCCCATCTCCAGTTACCTAGTAATTTTCCACTGAAACCTTAGTGCCAACCAGGCTGGAACAAGTGCTGAAAATAGCTGAGAACTGACTGCCATGAGCGCTTAAAACAATGATTTCTAGTGCTCAATAGCTGTTCTCTCCAAAATTGCCAGCCATCAATATGCACAAATACCATTCTTAGAGAAATCAGGAGTACATCTTCACTTATTCAGTGCATGGCCAAGAGATAAAGTCTAATGTTTGTTTCCTTTTTCTGCCCTCCAAAGAAACAGTGGGCATGTACACTATCTTGTCTGGCCATTTCCAGTGAATTCCAATTGCTATTTTTACCCATACCCAAATCAGCGTTGTAGAAAACAGAACTTCCTCCATAAATGTTTTCTTTGATATTTCATATTTCAATAACCTTGGCAAGTACTACATCACAAGTTTTCAATGAAGCAGATAGAGGAAGAGGAAGCAGGGCCTCTCCGTTAGCCTTCTTTTTAAAGCTGTGTTCATTTGAGTGCAATTTATTTTTACCAGCAATTTTTGTTTGCATTTTGCCCCTACAGATTATCACCCCTATTCTCCAACGTTCAGCTATACTTTACAAAGATTCCTTCCTCCTCCTTCTTCTCTGTATTTTTATCAAATGCAGGACCTCTGCCAGCATCCTTCTTGTTCAACAATTTGTTGTGATGGAATTAAACAGCATTGAACATTTCATATTAAATCCTCAGCATGGCCAATCATTTTAATGGTACCTATTGATATCCATTGCATGCTTTCTGTCAAATATTCTTTCCAGTTGGCATGGTTACTCCAACACTTTCCTTTCTTTTGTTTTGCCCCATGATATGATAACATTGCAAAAATATTGAACTGCTGACACAATAGGAAACGATGCCAGTTTGGATTTCCAGTATGCAGTAAGCTCTATTGTTTCGGCTGCAACTCAGTAGCCTCTGTGAAGATCACAGAATCATGGACAGCTCACTCTGGACTTGAGTGTTTACAAAAGCCACTGCTGTGAAAAACAGAACACCCAGTTGGCCTTCAAAATGGAGAGCTATCATAGCAGTCAGAGGCTCTTTTGTGGCAGGTCTGAGCCCTCGGCATGTAGGGTTTTTTGACTGGATTTCTTTTTAAAGGCACAATCCACTTCTATTCCTTCACTATATCATCTATAATTTAAATTTATGTGACAAAGCTCAAGGTTTGCCAGTGGAGCAGCTGGAATGAACTCTCCCTTTTGCCACTGAGCATGTGAATTTGTTGAAGGTATTGCACCTGACAAGCCCTGTTGAAAGTACCCTACGTCTTCTGACAAGCATCCATCAACATGCAATATTTATTCTTCTGTTTTAGTTTCACTGCAAGTAATTGGCAGTTCTTCAGCAAAGAGCAGGTTTCCTGCTGAGGCAGCACCACCTGTACAGCTTCGTGAGTCCAGAACATACACTCCAAAGTGAGAGTTTTCAGAAGAAGGTGAAGTGGATAAAATGAGCAAAGTACATTTACTAAAACGACAGAATATCACACCCCTCTGCTTGTCAATATCATTTATCTCATATATTTGACTTATGGACTGAATGTATTTTAATGCTAAGTTACTGTATGTATGGGACAAGTGAAACAAATTAGGCCTCAGTGTTGATTTTAGGGTATTTATATATTACAATTACACGGGGAATTAAGGTTGAGAGTGTGTATAGAATTTGTTGATTCGCGACTGCAATTTGCTGTATAGAATTTGTCGGTCCCTGACTGTAATTTGCTGGTCTTTGACTATATTTGACTTTTTTATACATCAATTTATAAAAAAGGGGAATTAAAATGATCATCTATCAAAACAGCCCATTTCCACAACATACCTATGAAGATTTAGACCTTGAGTTTTTTATTTTCAACACAACCCCTCCCCATACAACACACACATTTTTGTGTATCTGTAGAATACTTAGTTAAGACACCACCCAACAACCCTGTTCCCAGAAGCATAGCTGGGAAGGAGTACACTCGGGGCACACTCTGTGTTTTCCACCTCCCTGAGCCCCCCTCCCCCCCACATCCCCTTACCTTTTCCAGCTGGCAGAAAACAGCTTTCTGCCAAGTGAAACCAGTTTTGTGCTGGCTGAAAATGGGCTAGGCTGGTGGAGTGGGGTGGAGCCAGGCCTGGCGAGGTGGGGGAAGGGGATGGGGGTGATTTTTAGGGCCCCCAGGCATGCGTCCAATGCAATGTGCACTCCTCTGTCCCCTTGTAGCTCCGCCACTGCCTGCTCCTCATATCCTTTGGACTATTTACTGCCTGGACATCCTGATCCCTGATCTGTGAAGTGGCCTGCTGCCTAAATCTACATGGATAGATAGCAGTTCTCCCTGCTTTACTGTCTTGGTCTAGTCTGTGATCTCTTGCCTTTCCTCTTGAGTGAAGTACATTGTGTAGGTCTGGGGAGTTGGAATATTTAACTCTCTTTAAAAGTGTTATATATTATTTTTATCATTTTTCTCAATGATAATTCCAAAATTAGGGTTGCCAACTCCAGGTGGGGCCTGGAGATCTCCCAGAATTCCAACTGATTCCTAGACATAGAGATCAGTTCCCCTAGAAGAAATGGCAGCTTTGAAGAGCAGATTCTATGGCATCACATCCTTGCTGAGTTCCTCTGCTCCAAACTGACCCTCTCCAGGATCTTTCCCCAAATCTCCAGGAATTCCCCAATTCAGAGTTGCCCCCCCCCCGATACCATTTTAGTCTGTTGCACCAAATTAAACAAAAGTCCATTGGTACCTCAGAGACAAATGACATTTATTCCAGCGTTAGGTTTAATGAGTCAGAACTCATCGTAGAATTATTTTAATAGCCTCTAAAGTACCATTAGAGTGCTGTTTAATTCTCCTCAATGACTCTTTTAAAAAATTTCACTGTATGTCAATTCTCAGCATTCCTAACAAGCATATAGAGATGACTTGCCATTCTGTCAAAAATCCCTTATAATCTTTATTTTGGGTCATAGCCAAGATTTGAAGTAGGGATGAAGCTAGGTGTAAAACTTAAGCTACTAGCAATCAGAGGAAGGTTTCCTTCCTTACGTTCAGGTTATGCTTGTTGAGATTTGGACCAGTTTAGAAAGTGAGCCACATTCTCTGTATTATAAGTCTAATGCACAGGAGTGTCTTTAACCAAAGTATTCTAAGAAGCATCTGAAAGTAACTGAAGAAAAATACCCACTAAACATTAGAAAGTTATAACAAGGCAGAGTAATGTAAGTAGTGGCAGCTCATTATTGCTCCTCCCTGATCTCATTGTGTCTTTATGTGTCTGCTTTTCTTTGTGTCAGTAATCAAACACCAATGTTTCTACATCAAAACAAAACAGTACTCTTGTTCTTCCCAGCACAACAGCGCAAGTATTGCCAGCACTCTTCCATCTTAATGATTGCTATTAGAAACAGTTGAGTGAGTGGTAAAATTTGCATGTCTTCACCTACAGAGACCTGGCTGGCAGTCAAAGGTTCAGGAATCTGTGTTCTGCATTTTTTTAAAAAAGGTTAGTTTTTAATGAGGGTTTTCATAGAACACACACACAAACACATGAAGCCTTCTTATACAGAGTCAGACCATTCGTCTGTAAAGGTCTATACTGCCCATTAAGACCGGCAGCAGCACTCCATGGTTTCAGGTAGAAGCTTTTCACATCACCAACAACCTGATCCTTTTCACTGGAGAAAGCAGAGAATACACCTTGGAGCTTCTGCATGGAAAACAGATGCTCTATCACTGAGCCACAGCCCCAATCAGAGGGAGCCTATCAATAAAGAGGGAGCCCAACAATTCCAAACACTCACTTGGGGAAAAAATGGGCAAATTCTAGCTAAAGGGGAATTCTTTAAAATTCCATATAGTCTTCATCATCTGAGGTGAACATATGACAAAGCCTTTTTATCAATGACACCATGACTTCCTCATTTGAGCCCCTTTTTAATAGCTTTCAGGTGATATCTAAAGACAGGATCTCTCTGGGGAGTGTTTAGCTTGTTATTGTTGATGCCACTCTGATGCTGGAATTTTTATTACTTTCAATTGTTCCTTTTGAATTGACTATCTCTTGGTTTTTAATAGTTTCTTGGTTGCCTCTGGTTATGGTTTTTGTCTTTCCAGTGACATTTTAAGTATTTGGCAAAGTAAATGTACTTCAGTTGGGGGAGATAAATTCTTGCCATTAAAACTTGTGGGATTTACACAGTGCAGTTCTATCCATGTTTATAAAATCCTGTTATTTTCAAAAGTTTGAATACAAGCTTTGTTTTTTGCTGGCAGAAGGACATTTCTAATAGTTGATGACAAAGGGTGATTTTTTCCCAATGAAGAACCTCATCTCACCCCACCATGATTTCTGGAAGTTCCCTGACCCCTAAAGGCAGTGGTTTAGGAAGCACAGTGTGCTACAGTAGGTCAAAGGAATGTAACTTTTCAATTGCCACTCTGGTGACGCCGACGGTTCCAAAAGATAGCATTGGGAGACATGTGCTTGCAGTTCTGGGAGCTCCCTTATAGTGTTTCCCACAGCTTGGTCCTGTCCCCTATACCGTTTAACATCAATATGAAGCTGCTGGGAGAGGTCTTCAGGGGATTTAGAATTGGGTGTCACCAACATGGGGATGACACTCAGCTTTAAGTCTCCATTTCATTGAAGTCAGGGGAGGTACTCCGTGTGTTGGACTACTGCCTGGAAGCAGTTATGGGTTGTACAAGGACCAATAAACTGAAGCTGAATCCAGATAAGATGGAGGTTCTCTGTATTCGGGGTTCCTGAGTCCATGAGATCCAAGGGCACCAGGTTTTGGATGGGACTGTATTGCCCCAGAAAGACCAAGTGCAAGACCTGGGGGCTGCATCTGGATTCATTATTGTCCCTTGAAGCTCAGGTGGCAGTGATGGCCAGTAGGACTTTCCATCATTTCCATCTGGTTTGCCAGCTCAGCTCATTTTTGGACTATGGAGACATGAACACAGTGTTACCTGCTCTGGTAACCTCCTGACTGGATTACTATAATGCACTCTACATGGGGGCTACTCTTGGAGATGATTCAGAGGCTGAAGCTGGTGCAGCATGCTGTAAGTTAGGCTGATTGCTGGAACATTTGACTGAATGCCAGTCCTCAAGGAACTACACTGGCTCCCAATGTGCTTCCAGATTCAATTCAAGGTGTTGACATTAATATACAAAGCCCTAAACAGCTTGGGCCCTGCCTACCTAAAAGAACAACGGTGCCCATATGTACCTACCCGGGCACTGAGATCACAGGGAGTGTCCCTTGTTCTATCCCCTGCCAAGATATGGGAGCAGGGGCACATGGGAGGACTTTCTCTGTGATTTCCCCCAGGCTCTGGAATAACCTCTCCTGACAGATTTGCTGGGCACTTTCCCTTCCTGAGCTTAGGCACCTGGCAAAGGCTTTCCTCTTCACTCAGGCATTTGGTTAGTCTCCCTGCTGGTTTGGCAGTGGTGGGGAGGGGAGGATTAGGGTTGGGATCAGTAGAATAGCTGCTATGGGGACATCCAGGGACAAACGCTCCAAGGAGCCCCGTGGAAGTCACATGGGGGGTGGAAAAATCACCCCCACCCTGAGGGGGGAAGGAGGAGGGGCTTGACTAGGCTGGGACACATGCTGCCTGGGCCAAGGCCTCCCCCGGCAGTATGCACACATTGCGCCCCAGGAAGGCCTGGTGGGCCATGGATGTGCTTTCCATCTCTCCGGAGAGCATGCCCCTGGCCCACCAGGCTGGGTGATGTCATGCCACACTCTTCGTCCTTTTCCCCTCGCCCCACCAGTGACTTGGCCAGGGGTTTTCCCCCGGGTTCAGAGTGGCTGGCCTGCAGCCCCACTCCCGAAAGCTCCCCAGCCAGTCCCAGGGCCAGGTGCTTTCCCCTGATCTGGGGGACAGCTGGGCTATAACCCCACCCCCAAAAGCTACCCAGCCAGTCCCAGGGACTCAGCCAGGGGCTTTCCCCCAGTCCCTGGTTGGTCCCTGGGCTGCGGAGGGACTGGCCCAGGAGGAGGGAAGGCAGCATGCCACCCTGGAGCTAAGTGGGGCAAGCAGGGGCGGAGGTCCATGGGGGGGCAAAAACCTAAAATCTCACCCCGGGCTCCATTTTCCCTACCTACACCTCTGCTTGGGATTTTAACTTTTGTACGTAGTAGCATTTTTAAGAGATGATTTTATGTACAGGGATGTTTTAATGATGTAGCTGCCTAGAGATCTTGGATACAGGTTGCGGTATAAATTTTAAAAATAAAGAAATGCTGTCTACTCAGACTAGCAGCAGTTGTTCAGGGTCCCAGGCAGAGATGTTTCACATCACTGGCTACCTAGTCCTTTTTTAAACTGGAGATGCTGGGAAATGAAACTTGCACCTTCTGTGTGCAAAGCAGAGACTCCCCCACTGAGCCATGCATCTCTCCTTGAGAAATGGCAGCATAAATAAAAGATTGGCAGTCCAGCTGTCTGTAAGAATGACATACAGAAGCCAATCCTTTATACAGAAGAAAAAATGGAAGATTCTACAGAAAGGTAAGCTGCAATATTTTGCATCCAGAGTCAGACAACTGAATGGTATGAAATTATTTCACTAATTAATTATACATAGTCTGATATGATAGCCTGGTGCTATTCTTGATGTTCCAAAGTTAATGTAACATCAGACTATCGTTCTGAAATGTTGTTGATTATATTTAACAACATGTGGCTTGCTGCCCAAGTCTGCGTGTTAACATCTGATTTGTTTTTTTTCCCTTACTACTTTTTTTAATTTGTACTGGAAGCAAAAAAAGTTTTCTAAGGCAGACTTCAGAATCATACAAGAAATGTAGACAATTTGTAGCGCAGTCCAAAGCAGAATTATATGAAATCCATTAAATTCAGTTAAGGGTGGAACCTGGTTTAGCACTGTGTTGATAATCTACTAGCCGGGTTTGGATATTTGCTCCATTTTACTGGCAGAAGAAAGTGATACCCTGAGAAAAAGCCAACTTTCTGAGATCATCCAGAAGAACTCAATACTCCATCCATAGACAAAGTACCCAGCAATCAACTAAATAGTCCATGTGCACTGGGAATATGTGACATGTTTGATAATGTCAATAATTTCCCTTGACTTTTAAAAACAAAGCTCAAAGAAAGATATAAAGACTTTTTAGGAGCAGTGGAAGAAGAAGAGATGAATGAAGAAAATTGTGCTACACATCATCTTGTCTTATAACTGTAAATGCCAGCAGTCATAATCAAGAGTTTATTGTACAGGGCAATCTGGATGATTAGAAATTGGATTCAAGTTCATAAAAAACAGCTTGACATAAAACTCATCCCATTTCCTTACTAACATCAAGAGCCAAATTCATCCCTTCTGTAACTCTACTTAATTCTTTGGGATCAAGGACAGAGATTCTTTGGGCAAGTAAACTCCAGTTTCAAAAGAGTGTATGGATTTACATATTTGTTGAAACACGTGAAATCATGCTGACAGGTACCAAGAAAGGATTATTCAAACTCTAACCATTTGCCATTCATGATTCAAAATAAAGGCAGAATAAGCTAAGTGATAATTGATTCACACAACCGTATCTGAAGTACAAACATTATCAGAAAGTGATTGCTTCCTTAAGACTTCATATAGTTAAATTAAACTGTGGAATCATACTCAATACCAAGACCATCCTAGAATGTGGAGCACCACTATGTGACAACAGGAAGAACAATAAAGGTCTAGTTGAACTTGTTGTATACATCTAGTGATCTAGTTGGGGGAAAACTCAGCCCTATCCCTAACAGCTGAGCACTGGTTCATTTGCATCTAAATTTCCACATAGGAATCTCTGTTGCTGGATCAGAGGACCATGTGCTAGTAGAGTTTCCTCAAATTTAGGCTATCCTTCAGAATTTTATTTACTTTGTTTTCTCACCCGACCCCTAACCAACAATCAGTGAAAGTATGCAATTGCAAGCACCTTAGTGCTGCATGTGAAAATCTGTAGGTTGGGTACTAAGAGGCATCTTGTTTCTCCTCCTAAGATTATCATAACAAAATAAAAGCTCCTTCTGAATATATTCTCAAAATATACATGGGAGAATGAAGGCATGGGGAATGTAATCATATCCACAAATCAAGTTGGACTGTCACAGAGGGGCCTCCTGTGGATTTGCTCTGCCCCTACCAGTGTTTCATAAGCCAATGTGGGGAAATTGAGGAAGGTATCACTGGCATCACGCTAGCATGCAACATCCCGTCTAGCAAAAAGTGGAAGTGACATGATGATGTTAGTGAGGGGCTGTGGTTCAGTGGTAGAGCATACAGCAGATGCCAGGTTCAATCCTTGGCATCTTTAGTTGAAAAAATCAGGTAGTACATGTGAAAGACCTTTACCTGAGACCCTGAAGACAATACTGACCTTGATTGGATAATGGCCTAGGGTTAATCAAAATACTTGCTTGTTTTCCCTATCAGCATGAGGTCACTTCCAGTTTTTCACTGAAAGTGGCCTCTCATGCCGGCACAACTTTAATACACTGACCTTGCTCCCTGAACTCCAAAATTATCAACTCCAGGATGGGTAATTCCTGGAAAAAAAAAATTGGGGGGGGGGGGAGAACTTGAGGAAGGCAGGGTCTGGGGAGGGGAGGGGGCTTCAGCAGGGTAAAATGCCATTGAGTCCACCTTCCAAGGCAGCCGTTTACTCCAGAGTAACTGATGTATGTTGTCTGGATCTCAGTTATAAGCTTGAGAGATCTCTAGGTCCTACTTGGTAGTTGGCAACTCTACTTGTCTCACAACCAGAGGTGGGATCCAGCAGGCTCTCACCAGTTCCCGGGAGTGGGTTACTAATTATTTGTGTGTGCCGAGAGGTGGTTACTAATTGGGTCTGATTTTCCGTTAGAAATTCCATTAGGTCCAAAAATCATAAAGTCCTGTTGTTTCCTATGTGGCTGGTTAGTGAAGGTAGAAAACGGGATAATTCTCCCTGTTGGGCTGTTTTAAAAACATGTTTTAGAAATATGGTAAAGTTCCTTGTTTAAGGAAAGTATCCTTCCTTTGATTTCTAGAAACAAAATTAAGTATTTGAAAGTATTAAGTATTTGACAGGCAGTCAATTAGAAGAGAAGTAGTTGTTTCTGTTGGCAGTAGACAATAGGACTTGCCTATGTGAGTTTAAAAATTACTTGGACAGAAAGATTACGGGCTGGGGGAATTAGGAACTTTTTAGAGTAAGAGGTTTTTTACAGTAACGGAGAGAATTATTAATGCCCGCCCTGGAATTGCCCGGCCACGCCCCCATCATGCCCATGCGCTGGCCCCAGTTTAGGCATTCACGCTACTGTTTGAATCCCACCACCATGGGAACCTGTTACTAAAATTTTTGGATCCCACCACTGCTCACAACCCATGGCCTTGATTGATTGTCAGTATGCGCGGCTTCGGCACTCTTTACCCATGCAGCTGCGCTGGCACGAAAGTCTAATTTTAGTTAACAGTTGGCACAGAAATCATGTTCCACGCAGCCATGTTTCAACGTAGCCTCCACCAGTGCAAAACAAAAAAAGTGCTGTGCAGCCGCTGCTGCTTTATTACAGCCCTCTGCTTCTGGAAGTTGGCCTGGTTAATAGAGCTCCGTCACTCCCAATGGTGAGGAAACAAACCTACATTCAACCCCTGAACCTGCCCACCGATCCGGCTTTGGCATGTGTTTTTTAAAAAGGTGGACTTCCATGCAGGCTCTTAAAAAACACGTGATAAGGGGGAGAGGGAGTGCCAGAACTGGGATGAATCTGTGTTGGGCAGTTAAGTAATGGGGAGTTCTTGCTCAAACCTTGATATTTCGTGTATCGTGTGAGAATCATGTGATTAATTGACCGTTAGGAATCAACCATCATCTTCATTTTTCCTGAATAGTCAGAATTGTTCTAAATAGTATTGTACCAGTACCTCCAAAGAAGGTTGCAAGACACTAGTATGCAGATTGACTAGCTTATTAATTGCTGATCTTCCTCAGTTAAAAATCCCTGAATTTGTGTAAACTGCCACCAACAGGAAGTCTGTCGTAGTTACTGGTGTTTTGAGCAAGCACCCTGACTCCAATGTTAGCCAGCATTACCACCAGTTTCATTTATTCTTACCTAAACATAAAACATTACTGACACGCATTAAGCTTCATTTCTGTCTCTCCCTCCACAGGTCACTTGAGCAACTAAGGGCTCAGTTAAGCAACTAAGGGCTGTTCAACCAACCACCAAGAACATTCCCTCCCAATCCCACCCAGTGTCTTCAGATAAGGATGGGTTAGCTTGGAACAGTTCTAGCTCTTAAATAACTCAGGATGCTTGTCAATTATTCCTACCTATTCGGTTGCAATTTGTATTATTCCTGGAAAACTTGTGACTTCACCAGTCAAAAGACATGGCTTCGGGAGTCTGAAGGGGCAGGTCATGGGTGGCACCATGGTATGCTAGCGTGAGATCATGTCCAGGGAGAACCTGGAAATGACATCATGTCTCTCTCGGAATCACAGAAAACTTCATGGTGAAGGGAGAGAACTGAGGATTATGAGAGCGCAGTAATTATTAACAAAGTGAGTTTGATTTGGGTAAAACTGAAACTTCTATAGGGATACTGTTGCTTTCATCACAATATGCTGATGCTTTTGAATCCATGAACTTATCTTTATACTGAATTAGACAATTGGTTGATCAAGGTTGTCAGCTCAGGCTGGAAGTGGCTCTCTGCGGCCTCAGGAAAAAGTCTTTCACATCACTACTTGATTCTTTTAAGTGGAGATACCAGGAATTGAACCTGGAATCTTTTGCATGCAAAGCAGTTGCTTTAGACCTAAACCACAGCCCTTCCCTATACTTTGAAGGAATTGGTTCCATTCATGTATTCCCTGGGGTTTTTGCTACTCTTTCTTTGAAATATTGTTTTACAACCATGATTATGTGATATTTAAATATGTTTTATGACCCACCATTGTGGTGTTTTTGTTTTTGCTTTCAAGAAAAGTATTCTCATTGATATAGGTACCTTTTAAAATAAGCCTAATAAAGACCAGCCTTGTTAATCTGTTGTCAAACCTTGCACACAGGAAATATGAATCAGACCCAAAATGATTTGACTGACACTTGCATGAAGCAATATATATGCAGCTGGAATTTAACAATGAGATAATTTTGTAAGATGGTGGGTTGATGACAGCACACATGCCAAGCAGTTCCAAATTATTAAGCAATTTTTGTTTTTGGGCATTCTTACAGTTTTGAAGTATCCTTCAGTTTAAACTGGCTGGGCCTGGCAAATGATAAAAGCATTCTGCATCAGCATTGCCAGTCTCCAGTATATTTATTTCCACAGATAAACTTCCAGCATATGAACAGTAGTTACCAACACCACAGATGGAAATTTGAATGTGTTGTGATACAGCACATCAGGAGCCAGTTAAGGTAACTGCTTTGCAATCTGCAAGTTAGTCTTGTGAAAAGATCCCATGGCATTTTATGCAAGCACAGGGGGTGTTAGCCCCAGTCTCCTGGACATATTCCAAATTCTGCTCTGTGCATCTGGAACAGTTTCTTTAATTCCCATTGGATAAAATATGCTTTATTTTCCATTTTGACTTTTGCATGTTGTTTCTCATAAAAAGCCTGCACAGCATTGGCCGTTCCCGCACAAGTCACATACAACATTTCCAGAACATTTTTTTTACATTTGTCCACAGTGGCGTTTCTCCATAGGGACGAGGGGTACCCCTTGTCCCTGGGCGCAACAATGGCGGTCACGTGGGGGGCGCCAAAATGTCGGGCGGCGGGCCCCTCCCCCGCCTCCCCAGACTGCACCAGATCATGTGAAGCCAAGCACATAGCAGTCGGCAGCCTGCCTTAGCCACGCCCACCCTGGACGGTAGCCTCTCTGGGCCAGTCCCACCATTCAGACAAGCCACCAGAGTGAGAAGGCGAGAGGCTCCGCCTCCCGCACCCAAGCGTGCTGCTTGCCTCCCTTCTCCTTCCCTCTCAGCGCTACATGGTGGTGGGAGGGTTGCACAAACCTCCTCCCCTGCCTGAGTGACTGCTTAGCAGCGCATAAGGGAAGGAGAGGTGAGAGAGCCCGGGAGGAAGCAAGCAGCTGGCTTGGCAGCAGGCAGCACAGGCACTGATGGCAAAGAAGCCCCGGGCGCACGGGCTTTTGCCTTCGAGTCCTACCAGTGCCGAATTCCAACAGCCTGTGTCCCTCCCCTGAGTCGCAGCCACAGGAAGCCAGGTTTGTTTTTCATCCGTCGACCCCATTGCTCCCCCCTCCCACCTGGCATAACAACTGGCCTTAGAAGAGGCTTAGGAAGGGAGTGAGGGAGAAAGAAGGGGGGTTGCTGATGGCTGGGTGCTGGAAGAAGCCGATTGGAGCCTCTCGAGTGATGCACTTGCTTGGAGGGGGGGGGGAGGGGGGGGGGATCGCGATGCGCTTCACACAGCCCCTTTCTGAGCAGAGAACAGGAGGCTTGCCCGGAAGCTGCACACTCACTCCCCTGGACGCCAGACCCAATTCGATTAAGCTTTCAGCTCCCTTTCCCTGTGTTTAGAGGCACCTGAATAGGAATGGCGGCACATGGAGAGTGGACTCCCAGTCACCTTGCAGGGAGCTTGTTGCTTCTCCTCGAGGGAGGTTTGTTTAGTTTTCCCTGCAGGCCGATGCTGCTCCCCCCTCCCCCTGGCATAACAACTCACTAAAAGGCCTTAGAAGGGAGGCTGAGGGGAGGGAGAAAGAAAGAGGGTTGCTGCTGGCTGGGCACCGGAAGCGCTGTATTCGACCTCATGCACTGGGGGAGGGGGGAGGATGCAGCTGCTTCACCCTGCGGCCTCCTGTTCTGCCAGGCAGAGAGCGGAAGCAGGCGGCTTGCGGCTCCAGCTGGAGCAGCGTGGAGTCTTGGCGCTTCGCCGAAGAGCGCTCTGGCTGGGAGAGAGAGTAGGTGGCAAGCAGGCAGCTACCGAGGCTTGAACTGTAGCAACCTGGTCAGCTCCCTCCCTGTATTTAGGTAGGCGCCTGAATAGGTGGGCATGGAGGGGACTCCAGTCCTTGCAGGGCTTGTTGCTTCTCCACACCCAGGAAGGTTTGTTTAGTTTTGCTCCCTCCCCTGGCATAACAACTGGCCTTAGAAGGCTTGAGGAAGAGGGTGAGGGAGAAAGAAGGGGGTATGCTGCTGGCTGGGTGCTGGAGGCGCCAGAATTCCGACCTCATGCCGGGGGGAGAGGGATCTTGACAGCTTCACACGGCCTCCTGTTTCTGAAGCAGAGCAGTGGCAGCACCGAAGGGCGCTCCTGGCACTGGGAGAGGACTGGTGGAGTGAGCTGACTGCAAGCTTTGCAGCAGCTCACGGGGAGTGCAGAGGTGCATGCAAATGGCCAGGGGGGGGCGCATGGCAACAGCTGGTCAGCTCTTCCTCGCGCTGATTTAGAAACGCCAAATAGGCGGGAATGGGAGAGGGACTCCCAGTCTACTAACTTGAGCGCTTGTTGGTTCTCCACCAGGAAGGTTTGTTTGGATTTTCCTCCGTGCAGGGCCCAGCCAGCTCCTCCCCGCCCACAACAGGCAGTTTCGATTCCTTCCCCTGCTTGGCTGGTGCCAGGCACTTTAATGGAGCATGTAGTGGTTAGAAGCGAGGTGCATTTGGTAGTGATGCAGAACTAAGGAGGAAAACTTCAGGGGTGGTGGGGATGCCAGCTTCGGCGCCTTATGATGAGGGAGCTGGGACAGAGGAAAGGACCAAAGTCCCTGGCAGGGGAAGTTGGCAAGCGGGAATCCCTGGCCAGGGACACAGGCTGGCAAGGTTCCCACCCTGTACCAAACTGAGGAGTCTTCCTGGGGGGGCACTTTGTGAGGGGGGGACACCCTGCTAGGGGGGGGGCTCAGACAGGCACAGGAGATAGCCGCAGATTGCCTTTATTACTGATCCCCAACATATCCTGTTTAAAAAAATTCCAAATAGTGAAGATGCTTAAAAATTACGTGGGATGGAACTGTGGTTGCCCCTCTTCACCTCTTCCCCAGCCAACCTCTTCCCCAGCCCTCTGCTTGGGAGGAGAAGCCCCAGCAGCCCCAGGTGAGGGGTTTGCTGAAACCCAGAGCAACCTCTCCTTTCCCAAGGAGGCTGCCGCAACTGGTTGAGGAGAAGATCCAAGCTGTTAAAAAATTAGAATCCCAGTCCACTGGCTTCTTCCCATCCCCAGCCTCACAGTGTAGGGACTTTGGGAGGTCAGAAAGTGTGTACTACCAAAGATCTACCAGCACTTGATTTCTGAATTTCTAGCTTTATAACTCTGCAAAGGAAGCCATAAAGTCTATGGGGGGGGGGGGGTTAATGAAAACTGAGAATTCCAAGAGATCATGGCAAAGGATTTTTAAGAACTTCAAATTGCACACTTTTGGAATACAAATTAAAGAGAACATTCCATTGAGTTTACCCAACTGACTCATGACAATCCTTTGCATGGAGCATTCAGGCAGAAACAGAGGTGGTTAGCTATTGCTTTCCTCTGCACTAACAACCTGGTCTTCACTTGGTAGTCTCCTCCTATCCAAGTAGTGATCATGGGTGACCCTACTGTAGCCTCTAAGTCCTGACAACCTTAGAACCCCAACTGGGCTAAATCAGGATGGTGTGATAGCAATAGCAACAGCCAATGTTTTTAAAAAGCACTCTAGTGATACTGCACCCAGAGGAAAGTGGGAATGCTAGGGGAAATAAGCCTGGGTGACTCTCTGGGATGCATGCACAGATAATTAAATCTCAGATTAATCAGGTACCAATAAATGCCGTATGTGTGTGTGTCTGTGGAAGGCTGACTCTATTGCATGCCCACAGAGAGGAGGCTCTGAAGTGCCACCTCTGGCACCCCGTGCCATAGGTTAAATGCACACCACTGCTATACAGAGTTCTCCCAATCTAAGCCCATGGACAACTGTATACAAAGCCTGGCAGAGGAAGGGGGGGTGGTGGTGACACACCACACTCATCCTTGACAGCTGGATGTAGAAGCTTTGTCTGGGGGGGTGATTTTGAGAGAATTTGCATGCTTAATACCCACTTGCACTGCCTGGGAGCTGTTTCTCAGGCTAACAACCACCACCTCATAGGGTTGGTGTGAGGACAAAATTAGGAAAGACATTTGATTGGGAGAGGAAGCCATCCTCATATGTTATGCTGGGGCTGGGAGGTGTTTGTGAGAGATGGCATTGACATTTACGTTTGGCAAATGTTTTTTTTTGCTGGGGGTGATTTGTGAGAGATTTAAATGATTACTTGCACTGCCTGGCTTGGAGGAATGTGGCAGCTACTTTCCCTTCTGCCTAGGGACGACTGCTGTAGTAAAACATTTTGAAAGCATTTTGAAAAAATTGTCTAAATGTTTGATTTTTGCTGAGTGGTATAGACTATTGCTGTGTTGGGGCATGTTCTATGGTGATTTAGAAATGACCTGGTGCAAAAAATCATTGTTTGGTTGGGAAAGGCCACCCACACCACGAGGAGCATGAAACTCAAGTTTGTCCCAGGCTCCCAGTCTACCTAGCTACACCTCTGTTTGTCCACACTCATCCCCTCCAAGAGATTCATGGCCACCAGGAAGGCTTTAGTAAAATGTGGCTTTTTTTAGTAAAAGGGGTTTTGTTGAAATGATGCTTCATGGATTCATTGTCTCAGTGCTCTGTAGCTCCATTTAATTGAGGCTTCGTAGATTTACCCAAAACAACAAAACACACACACACACACACAAGATGACTGTAATAAGAGGCAAGGGGAAAGGGACTGGGATCAGGGATGTGATAAAGTGGTACCAAAGGAAAACTGAGTGATGGCACAGAGACATGGAAAATGGAAGCAGGAAAGATAATATTTTGTAAATATGAACTCACTGAGTGGGAAGCCATCTCAGAGACGTTTCAGACAAAACAATCATGTTAAAAGGCTTTTTTAAAAAAACAACCAGAGAAAAAGCTGCTTGGAAACATTTTTGGAACCAAAGAGAGCGGAAAACCAGTGCGGAATGTGGAGCAAAATCCACCAAACCATGGCCAGAAAACCAACAACAGCCCAGAAAATCAACAGCCCAGAAAACCAACAACCAATACACAAAACCTCCATTCCATGTGACTCCAGTGAGCAGTTATTTACATTTCCCTTGGCCTGTCTTTATTAAGCTTTCTGCAGTTCTTTCCATCAGGCTTCTCTTTTACTCATTCTCTCCTTATACTAACTGCATATGTTCCATCAGTCCTGTCTTTAATACCTTTTACCAGAGGTGGGATCCAACCAGTTCTCACCACTTCTGTAGAAGTGGTTACTATTTTTGTCTGAGTGCTGAGAAGGGGTTACTAAAGCAACCTCCCTGCCCAATAGGGACTTGAGGTGTGTGTGTGCGGCAGCATCACTGTTTGAATCCCACCACCATCGGAACCTGTTATTAAATTTTTTTGATCCCACCACTGCCTTTTACACTCATCTTTTTAGCTCCCTGCATGCCTGCTTCCATTCTCTAACTTCCTGCCAACATCACATTCAACTTATGTTATCAATTCCCCCTCAAAAAATACAATATATTTCCTTTTATTCTTGTAGGTTGCTGAGACCCAGCATGGTATAATGGTTAAGAGTAGTGGACTCCAATCTGGAGAACTGGGGCTTGATTCCCCATTCCTCCACATGAGTGGCAGACTCTTATCTGGTGAACTGGATTTGTTCCCTGCTCCTGGGTAGACCTTGGGCTAGTAACAGTTCTCAAAGACCTCTCTCAGCCCCACCTACCTCACAAGGGGTCTGTTGAGAGGAGAAAATGGAAGGGAGTTTGTGAATTGCTTTGAGTCTTCTTACAGGAAAGAAAGGTGGGGTATAAATCCAAACTTTTTCTAACAAAATGGAAGAATAAATGTTTTAAAAAGCTAAAAATGGACCTTTTACTTCCCTCATATGAGCTATTCTATTTATTGACATTCAGCTACTGGCAATTTCCAACCATGGTGAGCTGTCAGAAACTTCTTGAATACCACAGCCACCGATCATTGGTTTAGCTAATAAAATATGTGGCACGAATAATTAAATAGAATTCTGCAGCTCTCGTTGACTCAGTGCTTATGTAACTGATGATATTTCACCATAGAGCTTTAGGCTGTTTCACACAGCCAAATGAAAATACACATTTGAGCAGGTGTGATGACCCATTAATGGAAGATCAATGGTAATAACTTTCTTACAAACAGGTGTCTCCCAGTCAAAGTTAGCCGCTATGAACAATGAAATAATCTGTGTTACTAGTCTTGGGCATGATCCAGCCAAAGTTTAACACTCCAGACTTTTTGATCTCAATGACAGAGTTAGTCATGTGATTATTTTGTTCCCATTGAAACTGAAGTCCCTGATGTGTACTTATTTTGGCCGAAATATGTTCAGTAGATTGTACTGAGTTAAATCCAGCTCAATCCTTACTACAACTCAAAGCACATTTACACTGAAGTTCTACCAAGCAAGAAGACTTTATAGATTTTAGCAAAAACAGCAACTCTGTGCTGAAAAGGAAATGTTACCAATGTTTCCAGTGGTTCTGCTTCTGTACCTATAACAAGAAGTTAATGAGGTTAAAAATTTTGGGTCAAGTTTTCCCAGTATACAATGATGGGCAAGAGCCAGTTGCTAATTTGCTGTCCTGCTGGTTTTTTTTAAAAGGTACAGTGATGTAGACACTAACAATTTGGGCAATCCTTTGAACTGAAGATGAACCTAGGACATTCAGCATGCCAAGCAAATGCTTTACCACTGAGCCATAGCTCCTTCTCTGCTGTTCATTGAAAGTATATGTTTGCTGAAGGGAAGCAAGAAATCTTTCCACCAACATGCAAAGAATAATCAGGAAAGTCAACTTGAGGAAGCTGCCTCTTTATTGTTTGGTCTCCCAAATACTCACCAGTTGGCTGGGACAGCTTTTTGGAACAAATGGGAGCTATCTGTTGCCACCAAAGCAACAAGCAAAGTGGGAGGACTTTGAGCACATATACATCTTTAGAGCTCAGTTCCACACATTTCATTCATACACATATATAGCCTTTTCAGCAATGCAGAGGTCCAACCCTACTTCACTGCCAAAAGAATCCAGAGCAGACAGGCAGATATCCTTAGTAACCAGTTCCTCCTTAGTAACCAATTCCCCCTTGCAGCAGTGGAGGGACAATTTCCCTCTGGCCCTATGAACTTTTCCCAGGTTTTTCTTCATGGTCATTACTTATGAGGCTAGTCAGCATATGGATGCTACTTTCTCAGTATACTGTGTGCATCAAGTAAAGAAGACTGTTTCCTATTTTTTTAAAAAGCTCACACCTCGGTAAACTATTTAGCTTCTAAGGTGCTAGAGGCTTTTTTATTATCACTTTTCATCATTTGCCAATCCAGTGAGGAGAATAAGGAACATATGGCAGTGGATGCCTTGCTTCTCAATTTTGCTTCAGTGCAGATGTGCACGGTATGACTCCAGAACAAATGATTTTGTTGGAAAGATTGCTCAAGTGTTGAGCTTTTTCTCCCATTTACAGAAAGATGTTTCTACACACCATCCTTTACTGATGCTTTGAGCCTTCCGTCTCTGCCAGGTGCAATGGCATTTCAGATAGGCCAGCAGTCTACTTCCCCCTTTGTGTTCCTACGCTGTGGTTTCGAAGGGGGATTTTTAATTATTTTCCTTCTTTAAAAGCTTAGCAATGAATTCCTCTTTTAGCATCACTGTTTCAGATTTGGGGACATATTTGGGGATTTACAGAAGATTTCTAAGGCAGCAACTGCTGTTCTGAAAGTTCATGAACATCACAGCAACTGCCAGTTTTGAAAGTTCCTGCAGGTTTCAAATTTCATCAGAAACTTTTCTAGTTCCCCTCTCCCCTCACCAAAAAATCTCCTACCTTGAAAGGAAGACAACATAAAAGTAAGCGAGGCTACATGGGACCTACTTTGGGAGATAAAATATATGAACACATATGTCTTACAGTCTCAGATACTAGGAGCTGTATCTTCAGAAGCTATAAATTAGCACATCTCAGTCAAAGCCGGTGGATCGATCCCAATAAGTATCTTTGGAGAGTTTGCAACTTTAGCTCTGGATTCTTGACAAGATGTATTATTTGCAAACCTGAAAGAAGAAATAGCAAAATGGAAGATTTTTTTTAAGAAAAAAACCTTGGAGTGTGTTTAAACACTCATGGTTACAAGAAACATATTTATTTAAAACATTTATAGCTGGACTCCTCTCTACAAGATCCTGTGGCATATTAAAATGGGAGTTTTAAAAAGACTATTCAATGACCAATAAAAATAGAACTATCAAAATTATTCAAAGGCCATCTAAAAAACCAGAAACACTTACCGTTGCCAACCCCCAGGTGGTAGCTAAGTTTGGGATAATTTTTTTTAAAATAAGGAGTTTTCTGCCAGCACTGAAAAACTTTAAATTCAGCGCCAGGTAGACCTCAGTAGGGAGAGAATTTCTAGAGCCACGATAGAGGAAACCTGGTCCCTGGTGTGCACCCACATTGCCTCAGAGACTGGTGGCACATGGAACAACAATCTTAACCAGCAGGCAGGTTGATGGATGGGGTAGGGGGTGGGGAACAAATCCTTTGGGTAACATAATCCTAGACAACATAGTGCTTTCTAGGCATTAATATTTTGTGTACTTGTTTTATTAATAAAAAATTACTTCTCCAGAAACCTGCTCCAGGTAGCTTACAAGTAAAACAATATAAAAACAGAAGCAGATAGAACTACTTAAAAATTAATCAAGTATTCACACAGTGTTCTTAAAAATCATCATTAAAAGCCACCATTAAGAAACCAAACCAGGGTGTAAGCACAAGCCCAAAAGGTTTAACAAAGGCAACACATTTCTCATTTAATTAGCTTAACATAACGAAAGAGACTATCACCCTCTTCAGCAGTCATGACTGGTCAGAGTGCTTTGACATTTCTGTGCACATGCTATTCCTCTTGCATTTCAGGGCTGTTTAGTCACACCCTTCACAAATCTTCCTCTTTGTATCATTTAGGTAGCTATATCTGCGGATAGAGGATTCTCTTCATAAATCTGATGAAATGGGCTCTGTCCATGAAGGTGGCAAAAGACAAATTGTTGATTTTGCTACAACACATTCACATAGCTGCCCCTTTGAAATTAATTACCTAACTTGTCCTAAGAAATCACGAGGATTTAGCCCAAGAGCTTGTTTTTAACACTAGGTCCTGGAAGAAAAAAATACATCTGAACATGCACGGAGTACCTTTCTCTCACCACTGAATTACCGGAGTCCCTTATCTCCTTATTTTAAATAACTCAGCAGCATAAAACAGTTTCATTTTTATTTTTTATTTTTATTCATGATCAATTGGCAATTTCACATATGTTGAATAATGCAGTTTCAATGCACTGCAACTGGATTTACTGAGTAAAACAGCAAAATCATCTTTCAAATGTTCTCTAAAGTGCATTAAATGTGGATTGAAAGTGCATGTGTGAAATTGCCCAATGAATGAAAGGGGGATTGGGGGGGGGGGAGGGGAGTCCTTTCTTCACCCAAACATCTATTCCCCTCCATTTCTCATCCCTAGAAATTTTCATAGCTAGTCCAGCTAGCATTCTCATTCAGAAGAGGCTAGCAAATAGAGTAGCCAATAGAAATGCTTTAATTTCCATTTAACATTACACTTCTGGGAGGAAAGTTCAGAGTGGGAAAAACAGCAGTTTAATTTAAAATAATGTATTTTATGGCAGTTTCTTTGCATTATTGAGAAACCTATATGATTAACAATAATAAGGGCTTTGTTTTTAATAGATTTTAATACTATGCTTTTAATTGTAAGCAACCTCAAGGAGGAATGAAGAGGTGAGATAGAAATGTTCTAAATAAATAAATGCATGTATTGAAGCCATACAGGTTATGGTGACACAAATAGGGTAGAACAAACACATAGTGCTCTACAGATTGTGCTACTTTAATACTCCCTTAAAAAAAAATCTTAATTGCGCTCATAGCTTCCTGCCTGGTGACTGGCCTGAAAGGAGTTAAAAAAAAAGATTGAGGAGCTATAGTCAATGCTTTGCAAATTTATCCCAATGGGAAACATAAGAATTCTTGCTGATCAATTCAACGTAGCCCTCTTGAGTATAGGAGTGTATAATTTTATATTCAAAGGCCTTCAATGAAGGTCAAACATCAAGAGATA
Organism: Sphaerodactylus townsendi; assembly: GCF_021028975.2. Classification (NCBI taxonomy): domain Eukaryota; kingdom Metazoa; phylum Chordata; class Lepidosauria; order Squamata; family Sphaerodactylidae; genus Sphaerodactylus; species Sphaerodactylus townsendi. The sequence goes on from NC_059431.1 coordinate 43,848,467, forward strand.
ACTGTCCCAATTCCACTTGGATGGCCACACCCACTACACAATTTGGAATTCCAGATTTGGAATATAGGAATTTAAGAACAATTGAACTGAAGGACTCCCCTATTTTTGTTAATCCAGATACCAGTCCCATATAAACTTTACATCCATCTTGATACTGAACAATTTAATGGCACCTGAGATATACTGAGACCCTGATGAACAAAAGAAATGTCAGAGAATATTTATTGCCCTCTGTAACCAATCTTTTAACATAAGCAATTTGCACTGACCAAGTTTAGTCAAATCAAACCTCTAGGCCCTAGGTATTTAAAATAGAAGACCTTATTGTTATTATTAACATTAATTTGCCACAAAAGTAGAGGGAGATGCTGCTGGAATACATAGAGCAAAGGGCCTCAAAATGGGCACCACGGTGTCCACCAAAACCTTCCCTGTAGAAAGTGGATGGGACCATGTGGGGCTTTTACCTAGCAGGCACCTGATTGACCACTAGAAATCTGATTTGTTGTGCAGGTTTTTTAAAGCATTGTTTTAGTGCAGGGGTCTGCAACCTGCGGCTCTCCAAATGTTCATGGACTACAAATCCCATCAGCCCCTGCCAGCATGGTTAATTGGGAATTGTAGTCCATGGACATCTGGAGAGCCGCAGGTTGCAGACACCTGTTTTAATGGCAGCTGCAACCATACTGTTGACTTTATTGTGCCTCTCACTCTTTCTCATTGCATTTTTTTTTTTACAATTGCCACTCTTCTTCCCTACACTTGGGATATCTCCATGGTCCTTTTTGCACAGCACAACTAAGATGTCATGGGGATGTTGTAAAGGATTCAGTGGTGTTGATGAGCGGGTCAGCCGCCTGGCCTTGACTACATTCCACAACCCGGGCGATGGGCCAGCTTCTGCGGCGGAGACCTTATCTCTGCGAGGGAGATGAGACCTCCGTTCCCATGGGAAGCCGGGAGGGGGATGGGATGGATAGAGTTATAACCTGTGCTTCTGGCGGGAAATGTTATTCCTGCCACGGCGTGTACGTGAGCTTTCTAGGATGTCTGAATAAACGGTCTTTTACACCCAAAAGCCTTTTATTTCTGCTTCTATGGAATTCCTTACATTGTGGCAGGAATCTATCGTTCATCTATCTTCCTAGTGCAGTGGACCTCTGGTGTCTCGGCATGGAGAGGTTGAATATTCCTGTGGAAGGTTCGGTAGCCCCCAAAGAGGGCTCCGAGCTCTCCCTTCTGGATTTGGAGGAACCGGCGGGAGAACGGGTCTCGCTGGTGACTCTTTCCCGTCCTCGTATCAGCACGAGTCTTCCCCTTACTCCCGTTGGAACGAGGGGCGTGAAGACGACCATGGGGACTTACATGAGTCGTTTGGGGCGCAGTCTATGGATCGGCGCCTGTGGATCGGATATCTACCCGTTTTCGTATGGATTACAAACCTCAGATGCAACCTGTCACGGAGGAGACGGGCCTGACCACCTTTCATGCGGCAACACAGGAGTCCATTGAACGATTCCTGGACTCGTATTTTGGTGATGCTCCCAAAGATCCACCGTGGCATAGCACTGGGGCCCGTCCGAAGACCACCGTTGAAACTGGGACTATACCGGGGATTGGGAGGGGTATCCGTACCGCTCTTCCGATCGGAACCCCCAGATCCCCGGACCAGCGGCTGCATCTGAGATGCCCCGTGGAGCCACCGGTGGGCACGACGTCCTGCGTTCAGATGAAGAGGAGTCCGGAGAGAGCCTGCACTCCCATCCGGATCTATTCCCTCTCCCATCGAAAGAGAGCTGGGATGAGGAAGTGGGCCGACTGCGAGATGCCCAAGAAGCATGGGCCCGTGAACGCCAGCTATGGGAAGAGGAACGAACAGCTGCAGCAAGAGCGTGAAAACCTGCAAAGAGACCGGGAACAGCAGCGCAAAGAAATCCAACTTCGAATTGGACCGTGCCAAAGACGCGCTGCAACGGCAATATCGCCAGAATCTATCCGTCCATGATAAAGTCCTGGAACACTCCAAACTGGACTTACAGGCGTCAACGCGGCGTTCAGGCCTTTGGCGCATCGCAAAGTGAACTTACTGGAGCTGTACAACGGGGCGAACTGGCTAAATTGGAACGAGAGAAAGCAGCTTTGCATGCGCACCAGGATGCATTGACTCGCAAGGAGAGAGAGCTGGCTGCCTTGGAGAGGGAACTGAAGAAGCAGCAGAACAGGACAACCCAAGTTGGAGTCTACGCTGTCACTGGTACAGCCGGCGCCAGAGGGCGATGCTGCTGGGTCCTGCCACCTTCCAAGGACCGGCTCCCACCAGAACGCCAGCGGCACTGGCGTTGGTACCTCCACCGATTCCGGCCCCCCCTGCGCAACCGCTGCCTCAACCTGCTCAACCTGCGCAACCGCGCCCCTGCGGGCGTTGGCCAAGGGCCGCGGGAGAGGGATACTACAGACCTCCAATACCTGCCCGTTTCGATGGGACCGCTTCCAAACTCCCTACTTCATCTTGCAACTCGATGCCCACATGGAGGACTATGACGATTTATACCGGTCTGAGCGCGAAAAAATACGGGACATCGGCTCAGTCCTGGATGGGGCGGCAGCCGACTGGTTTGTGACTCTTTTGAACCTGCAAGATGAAGATACTCGCACGGTGCCCGCATTCCTCCAAGCCTTAAGGGCTCGCTTCCAAGATCCGGGTGCTGAAAATGAAGCTATCCGCACCATCAAATCTATCCAGCAAGGCAACCGCTCGTTTGCAGAATTTGCCCGTGAATTTCGTCTCGCGCGGCTGCTGCGCCTCCCTCCTGAGTGGCCTGAGCGCATGAAATGCGAATACTTCTCGGATGCTGTCGACGGGTAAGTTGCGTGAAACGGTGTTTTTAATTCGGATCCCCGCTTTATCGCTGATTGGATCGACCATTGGGATCCCAGGTGGCGTCGTTTGGAATAAGCTACCGTGCGGGGCCGCCCACGCCCAAAACCCGCCACTACGACCACCACTGCGACCACCAAGCCAAGCCCAGCCACCCCTACCGAGACCACCTCCGAGCGCCGTCGCCGACTGGGATTGTGTCTTTACTGCAGAGGACCAGGTCATCTGGCCTAACTGCCTCGAAAAAACAGAAGCCAACCGCTCCCGCCGCCGCACCCCATCTGCCAAGCCACCACGCAAATCCGGGCCGCCCCCAACAGGCTCGTCCAAGGCAGTTATCGGCGACCCAGAGGAGGGGGAAGCAGCTGTTTGCCTTTCTTCAGCCCCATGGACATGGGTTCGACTCCAGACGCGGTGAGTGAAGGCAGCGCCCCCCATCACAATCCAAGCGTTTCTGGCCAACCCGCTAAGCATACTTTCGTATTATAGCCTCAGCCCTTGTAGATTCTGGCTGCTCCCATTTGCTTAATGCGGCCCCAGGTGATGGAGGAACTGGTCTAGACCAAGTCCCCTGGCTAAGCCCATACCATTCACCCGAATGGACGGCAGTCCTCTCGGGAGCGAAGGACCGCCCAGTTCAAAACGCGACCGGTTCTCCTCCGTTTCGCCGACCATTGGGAGAAAATTAGTTTTATTCTGGCGCCAGTGGCCAAACACTCCATAGTTCTGGGCATGCCATGGTTGTTGTTGCATGAACCAAAATTCCTTTGGAAAGAAAGGATCTTAGAATTCACTGACCCTCCCTGCGGTGAACACATGAATTGGGGAAAACTTCGGCTTCTCCTGACACACACCCCTGGCTTCATCAGCGATGCACGGTCTAATTGCTCCGATTCTACCAGCATTCCACCGGCTTACCAAGATTTAGCCAGAGTATTTCAGGAGCAAGAATGCTATCAGTTGCCACCCCATAGAGACACTGACTGCAAAATCGTAATACAGCCAGGCATGCCAGCTGCCCAAAGGTAGAATCTACCGCATGAGTCCCAATGAGGAGAAGGAACCGTGCCTTCTTAGACAAGAACCTCGCTCAGCGGGTTCATACGGCGGAGCTACCAAACACACACATGCTGCTCCTGTATTGTTTGTAAAAGAAAGATGGCTCTTTACGGCTCTGCACAGATTACCGAGGACTCAATGCAGTCTCTCTGTCCAATAAATACCCTTTGCCATTAATCAAGGACCTTTTAGACGCATTGGGCAAGGGACGCATCTTTACTAAGTTGGACTTGAGAGAAGCTTACTACAGGGTCAGAATTGCAGAAGGCTATGAACACTTGACTGCATTTAACACCTAAGTTTGGACAGTATGAATACTTAATAATGCCATTCGGGTTAAATGGGGCCCCCGGAGCTGTTATGGCGCTTATCAACGAAGTCCCCTCCCCAATGATTTATTGTACAAGGGAGAAGTTGTGTACTTAGATGACGCTTTTAATTTATTCCGCAGAAATAGCCATGGAGGAGCATGAAGCCGTTGGTTCGAAGTATTGAAAGCGCTTTGCTCAGCACCTAACTCCCTCTTTTAAGCCAAACTTTCGAAATACTGTTTCCACCAAACTCTTTGCTATTGATTCATATTTGGGTTACCGGATCTCGCCCGAGGGGCCTAAAAATGGATCCTAAGCTAAGATTGATGCAGTCCTCCAATTGGTTCGTGCCCCTACCAACCGAAAGGAGCCTTCCAATCTTTTCTGGGTTTTGCTAATTTCTATCGTGTGACTTTGAGTAATTCTCAATTCTGTAATTCGGGCTGAACTGATCTCCTCCCACTCCACAGACCTCTTACGCACTAAGGGTAAAGATCCATCTGACTGCCACAAACCCGGGGCCCCCCTTTCTGGTTCTCCTAGCGAAGAATGTCAGAGCAGCTCTTTTTCTAGCTTTTAAAAATCTGCTTTTACTACCCGAACCTGTCCTGAAGCACCCTGATCCAGATCTCCCATTTGTGGTTCCGCGTGGATTGCTCTCGGACAAAGCTTTGGCAGAGGCAGCCCTGGGTTGCAGAGAAATAAAGATGGTAGGCTGTGTTCCGTGTGCTTTGTATTTATCAAAGAAATTCCTCCGGTGCTGAGCTCAACTGGACTTGTAGGGGATAAAGAGGATCTCGCGGCCATCAAAGTAGCATCTCTACCACTTGGCGCCACTGGCTGGAAGGGCTAAACTTACCCCTTTCAAAGTTTGGTCGGATCATGCGCGAACCTGGCAGCCCTCTCCACTCCCTCAAGATGTTCCTTGAGAAGCAACTTCGTTGGGCTGATTTCTTTCTCAAGTTCTCTTTCCACGGGTCCATTTTTTCCCCGGAAACACCAATAACTACTGGCTGATGCGCTCTCGCCACGGCCTGCTCCGGGGAGGTGGAGCTTTGCCTTTACTGGATACATATCGGCTAAAGGCGCACTGTTCTCTCTCCCTCCCAATTGGGGCTGGGCTGTCACTTTCGATCTCTAGGACGTCCACCCTCCTTCCTCCATTTGCCCATTCCCAGCCTGGTCTCCTCCTTTCCCACGGGGAACTTCAGAGGGAGGCGGATACCTGCACGCAGCCACACGGGCGGAGGAAGGTGACTCCCAATTAAGCGTTTTGAGAATGCGTGTTTGGCGGCAGGTAGGGATTGTTGAGTACGCTGCCTCCCCCCTCCAGTAAGCAAGGTGGCTCATGGCAGCCTTGGCTCTGTCACTTGATGTGCTCACTGGCTTCGGCTGGAGCATTTTGGCTTTTCTCAGAAATCCTCTTTGCATTTTGGCCCGCCGTCAATTTTGGTGGCGCGCGATCGCGCAAGGACATTTTCGAGACGTGATATTAAAGGCTTGCTCTGTTTTGTGCGGAAGCCAAGAACGTTCCGGGAAAACTCCTATGGTCTATCATTGAAACCTTCTCCGGTGGCCTCCCCGCTTCCCTGGGAAGTCATCTCCATGGGATTTTATTACAGATTTGCCAGAAAGTCATGGCAACACGGGTCTTGTGGAGTGGTGGTGGACTTATCTCTATTTCTAAACAAGCTTCCATTTCTCATCCCATGTAACTTCCATCCTCCTCACGCCTCCCTAAGATTCACAGCTGCGTCTGTTCATTCCAGCATACTTTATCGGGCTCTACACTCCGCCCCCGTTAAGGTGGTCTCCGACCGCGGCGCCCCAATTCATTTTAAAAGTTCTGGAAAGCTTTTCGAATAGGTTTGTTGGGGGCCGCCCGGTGCTGCCGCTCTTACCACATTCAAAGTGAAAAAAAAGCGGTGTGAGTCAGTAGAGAACGCAACAGAACTGGAGCAGTATTTACGTTGTTACACCAATTACCACCAAGACAATTGCCTGGTGCGAAGCCCTAATTCCGCTTTGCAGTAATACGCTTCATATAATAATGCTGTCTGCATAGCAGTACAAAAAGACCCCTTCGGAATTCAGGTCTGGTCGCATCCTTCCTCCTCCGTTACGCAGCAACTCACACGCGGAAGCATTTGGACTCCAACCGGAGTTTCAGCAATGGATTCTCATCTCTGGCCGAAGTGGAAAAGGAAATGGTCCAGATCTTGCTTTACAGCAGGCTAGAAGACTCCCAAAAGCTTCAAGCGGATAAGCACCGCTCGATTTCCCTCTGCGTGTGGGCGGCTGGGGTGTATTTGTCTACCAAAAATCTCAGAGACGTGCATAAATTTTCAAAACTAGGCAAAAGATTCGTGGGACCTTTTCAGATTACTAAAGTGATTAATGATGTCACTGCCCGATTGGACTTGCCTAATTCTCTTAGTAATATCCATCCTGTCTTCCATTCCAGTTTACTCAAGGAGGCTCCCGTTTCCGATGCCTGGCACGACCCTACCGAGAGACCCCCACCGACTATTATTGATGGCCACAAGCATTACGAAATTGACGCCATCCTGGACTCTCGCTTTAATCGCAAACGCTTACAATATTTAGTCTCTTGGGTGGGGTATTCCTCTGGGTATAATCAATGGGTCTATTCCGAAAATATTGACGCCCCCGCCCTCATTTCTGCTTTCCATCGCGCCTTTCCGCACAAACCTGGGGGGGAGAAGTCTTTTTTAAGGGAGGCAGAGTGTAAAGGATTCAGTGGTGTTGATGAGCGGGTCAGCCGCCTGGCCTTGACTACATTCCACAACCCGGGCGATGGGCCAGCTTCTGCGGCGGAGACCTTATCTCTGCGAGGGAGATGAGACCTCCGTTCCCATGGGAAGCCGGGAGGGGGATGGGATGGATAGAGTTATAACCTGTGCTTCTGGCGGGAAATGTTATTCCTGCCACGGCGTGTACGTGAGCTTTCTAGGATGTCTGAATAAACGGTCTTTTACACCCAAAAGCCTTTTATTTCTGCTTCTATGGAATTCCTTACATTTGTCTTTAAAAAAAGCATTTTTTCATTTTTTGTGTGGACAGCATGGATAAATAAAGCGTGTGAAGAGAAAGCATGTTTTTTTTTCTCTTGCCCAATCGGCAAGCTGTCACTTTCAGTTTCTATGCAGCTCATGCCTGCCATTTTTTGCTGCAAGGATTCAGTGTGCTGCTCACCATTAGCAGAGTTGTTCCCAGCAGAGGCGTAGCTGGGTCAGAGTGCACCCGGTGTGCACTCTGCGTTTTCCACCCCCCCCCCCACAGCACCCTGCCCCCACCCTTTAGCTTAGTGCAGGCTGGAGAAGCGGCCTGTTTCCTTTAGGCTGAAAACAGCCTTGTGGGAACTACACTTCCCATGAGACCCTGGGGCTCGCAAGGTCTCCTGGAAGTGAAGTTCCCACCAGGCTGTTTTCAGCCTGAAGGGAACAGGCTGCTTCTCCAGCCTCCACTGTTTGATTAAGGTAAGTGTGTGGGGGGCAGTAGGGGGCTCCACGGGGGGAGGGGCCCCACGAGGGGCAGGGGTGATTTTCCGCCCCAGGTGTGCGCCCAGTGCAGTGTGCACCCCCTGTCCCCTGGTAGCTCCACCTCTGGTTCCCAGGGCTGTTTCCTTTGCTTGCATTGCAGGCAGCCACTATTTCAGCATGTAAAGTACATGAATAAATTCAGTTTTCCCTGCCGATGACATGCACATTTTGGGTTTTTTCCATTTTTGGCTTTGTTTTCAATGAATTGTCTTCGAAGCTACAAAGACACAATATGAGAATCGGCTGCAATTCTCATATTGTGTCTTCATAGTTTTTAAGACACTGCATTGAAAACAAAACAAAAAATGGAAAAAAATGACACATGCACATAATTGGCAGGGAAAACTAAGTTTATTTGTGTACTTTACAAGCTGAAATAGGGGCCACCTGCAATGCAAGCAGAAGAATTAGCCCTGGGAACAACTCCGCTAATGGCAGGCAGCACAGTGAATTCCTGGGGCAGCAGAAAATGGCGAGCGTGAGCTGCCGAGAGCTTTAAACACAGGCAGGAAAAATAAGATGTTTCCTGCTTTCTGCATAGCAAACAGGTAACGTCTTTAACCCATCTTAGTGAGAAAGATAGCTAGTTTAGCATTTTAAAAATGTTGGACTGAGCAGAAATAAAATGTCCTGAGGATGTCTTGGGGAAAAAAGCTATTCAAACTTCCTCTTCAAAACTTCCTCTTCTTTTCATATTGCCAAGACATTTTATTCGTGCTGAGCAAAAAAGACCTATGTATAGTTCTGCCTTCTGCAGCTACGATTTTGGGATTGTGCCTACCACGTTGCATCAGAATTCCAAAGCTGCCCACAACATGGGATTTCTTTTGGAACAGTAGGAAGCTATGGATAAAGTAGTCCTCCAGACCTGGCCAGAGAGAAGTTTCCAATAAAACAACTGCAGAAGTCAAAAGCAATAATATTTTTTTAAAAAAAATGCCAGGATAGCCTAGTGCTCCAGGAAACATGCTTCTTGCTAGCAAGAAGTGTCCCCATTTGGACATTTGTGTGGCTTGTGCAGACAATTGGCCCTGATCTCCAGTGAACATGTGAATGATTTGCCATACAACCCCCAGCATTCTACCATATGCCCAGCAAAAGTTAATGTGATAATTGACTTCTGTTAGTTACATAAACCCCTCACAGCTGGCAGTTCAATGAAATGAATAGAATGTAAACTTGGTGATTTTGTTTAAATTACCCAGTTTACTCACTTATTAGTGTACTGATGATTTATAAACGTTTTACAGTATCACCCTTCTACAAAGACCCTATCCAGTTTATTGCACACTCTATAGATTAAAGCACTATAAACGAAATGAAGTCTGATTGATGTCCAGAAGCTATTCTTTAAATATTTGCTTTTAGCTTTCCATTGATTTGAAATAATTCTTCTGTTGAGATGGGATTTGTTGTTTAATTTTGCTAGAGAGTATTTCTTTTTTTAAAAAAATTGACCTGTTCTCTCTCATAGGATTTTGTTTTTAGATTAAGGAATCCAGCTTCCTTTTAACTTCATATTACTGAAAAAAACATGTTTTATCTAGAAGAACAATCTTATTAAAACAAGGAAAAATATGCAATTTAACTGTAATTTAACAAGATGTAATTTAACTGTAAACCCCAATATTAAGTGAAAGATTAGTTGGAATTTAGTGCATTGTTTTGGACATTGAAAAAATTCCTGTTCATAAAAAAAGGGAAACACTTGGATGGTTTTATATGTTTGAACTGATATGGAACAGGTTGAAAATTACCCTTTCTACATATTATAAACCTCAGTACAATTACGATGTAATTCATTTAATCTTTTTAAAAATAGTTACATCTTTGCATGTTTGTTTTTAAGAGGTTTTAAAACATGGTGGAACCTCTTTTTAAAAATGTCATATGTCCGGATTAATGCTTTCTGCTAGAAAATTTTCAAACATGGGTTGACAGGATGTGATGATACATTTGTGCATCAATGCAGAGGATAAGATCAGTTCTCCCCTGACAGTACATGGTTGGGTTAGGTAAATAAGTGGTATGGGTGGAGAAGTATGCCTCCCTTGGGACTGTGTAAAAATCTGCATGTTTGAATAATCTTGGTAACACAGATATAATGGACACCAAATGATAAGACATTTTAAATTACTGGCTGATGGACTTATTTGCTCACTATTTATTTATATATGCAATTTGCTGACAAACGACTGCAGGTCTGTACGAATGTTGAGAGGGACTAGCATTCTCATCAGGCTGTGTGAAAACTTGCTTACATGAAATTGCATTGTGCTGATTGCACTGTGCAGACTGTATGCAAAAAGTAACCTGACAGACCCAAACTGCTAATGAACAGTGACATAATCAATGAAAAATTGGCTCCCTTTTCATAACCAGTAAACAGACAATGAGATAAACCAGCAAGTGTTCAAGTATGCCTGAGGGCACTTTCACACGTGCAGAATAATGCACTTTCAAACCATATTGCAGTTGGATTTTACTGTGCAGAATAGCAAAATCCACTTGCAAATAATTGTAAAAGTCGATTGAACGTGCATGTTACATGTTACCATTCCGCACAACACAATAAAACTTCTTCATGACGGAAATAAAAATGTTTTGGGGAGGAGTTCTGCACAAATTTTCCCCCAAAATGTCTTGAAAACATTTTATTGCCTCCTGAAAATGTTTTAGTTGAAAACACTAAACTAGCAAAATGTTTTGAAAACATTTTCTGCTTGCTGTGCAGAGAGCAGAAAATGTTTTATTTCTCCTGCCCTATTTTGAAGCTCTCACTTTCATTTTCTCTGCCACTCACTACCTGCCAATTTCTGCCGCTTCAATGATTGTCCATGCTGTCTGCCACTTGCTGAAGTTTCCCAGGGGTATTACTCAACTGGTGCACAGCTGCCTGCCATTTCCATCATTAACGTACATTCATAAACTCAGGATTGCCCGCTGATTACGCAAATGGGTCATTTTCCCCTTTTTAAAATTTTCTGTGTGACAACAGAGATACAATATGAGAATCAGCAACATGCACATGCACAAGTCTCCACAGCTTCCAAGATACCTCACAGAATTTTTTTGATAAATGGAAAGAACCACCAAACGAAGATCTCAGACAAGAATCAAATAACATGAAGACTATTTCAGCCAGAAAAATCAGCAATAGTAGAACACATGATAAACCAATCTGGACACAGAATATCATTTGAAAACACAGAAATTCTGGGCCACTCTGACAACCGCTACATCAGACTACGCAGAGAATCGATTGAAATCTACAAGCACATGGACAATTTCAAAAGGAAGGAAAAAACCATGAAAATGAACAGAATTTGGCTGCCAGTGTTGAAAAACACTAGAATCAAGACAGTGACTAATCAGTGACAGTGACTAATCACAGGACAACTATAGATAATAGCAATCAAAGGGAACAAAGGCCAGGTTACTTCTATTCAGATGCATTCACCTATTGACCTTGCTATCTTCATTGTGACTCACATGCTACAGACTTCATTGTTACTCACATGCCAAGCTACTTCTATTCCGATGGCCTCACCTATTGACCTCACAGTATACATACTCCACTTGCTTTCCTTTCCTACATCAGATCCTCTGAATGCCACAGATGCAGGCGAAACATCAGAAGAGAATGCTGCTAGAACATGGCCATACAGCCCGGAAACCACACAGCACTCCAGTGATTCCGGCCATGAAAGCCTTCGACAATACAATGGAAAGAACTGTTGTTGTTGGAAACGCTTTATTTTTGTATGCGACATGGACCAAAAAAAAGTCAAAACAGTTATTTTTAAAATATTTGCAAAACATTTTAAATGTTCTGTGCAGAAAAAGCCAAAGATTCAAAGAGAACAAAATATACTGAAAATTGCAATTCTTGTTGACATAATTATATAGATGTGGCTCTGCAACTTGGCACCTGAACTTCATGTGGTATTTCTTGCTGCAGAATCTTCTTATATCCACTGAAGGATTATTCTCAATTCTACTCAAGAATTCTCCCCAGAATATACCCCTCCATGGCAAAAAAAAAAAAATGCCTGTGCATTCTTTTTACTTTGATTTTATTTTTGGTATGGGAGGACACACAGTTGGATAATTGCTGGACAGATTTGGATGATTGCTATGGAAGTGCCCTGCAAATTCAAGTTTCAGCGCACCTCAAATACTATGAAAGCATTATCAAACTGTACAATGAAATACTATGAAATTATTATCAAACTGAACATTGCAAGAAACTATGCACACATGATGTTTACATGTAACTCATGTCATTTTCATATTTGCATTTTATTTCCACTGGGCATGGACAGTTGGAAAGGCTAGTCATATGTTATCAATAAATAAATATGTTATCAAGAAATAAAGAAAGAGTTCCACCCCCTCAATCAGTCTGATCTGCAGCAGGAGAGGGAAGGCCCAAAGTTTGACTTGGGGAACATATAATTTCCTTACAGGCCCAAGCCAGAAAAAGATTTACAGCAGCTGCAGCAGCCTCAGAAAAGCAGATGGGGAAGAAGAGCCCTGCACTTCCAGTTAATATTTTGGATTTTTAAAATTATTATTGGACATTGTTTATTTGCCATTGTTCGGAAGGGCACTGAAGATCCTGTCTACCTCAGTTGTGTTACATTCATAGTCATTAGTCATATTCATAGTCATTATGATTTAGGTTTACTTCTAGTTGTCAAGTTGTTGTGTTTATATTAAATGTTTGTTACCTTGAATGTTGTTATTCCCGTTTGTAACAAGTTCACATTTGTTTATCAAGCCACAAGGATTTGAAACTACTCCTAAATCTCCAGTGGAGAGCTATGGTATGTAGCCAGAGGTCTGCTGGGTTACACACAGAAATGTGCAGTGGTTGATTAGAAGTGTGTAGTAATGAATGCTTAATGCTGATATGTGTGTATATCTCTGTGTGTTATCTATATATCCAATGTGGCATAATGGTTAAGAGCCGGAGACTCTAATCTGGTGAACTGGGTTTGTTTCCCCACTTTCACATGAAGCCTACTGGGTGACCTTGGACTAGTAACAGTTCTCTCAGAATTCTCTCAATGCCACCTACTTCACAAGGTGCTTGATGTGGGAAAAGGCCACTTTGAGTCTCTTTAATGTAGAGAAAAGTGAGGTATAAAAACCAACACTTCTTCTATATCTATATATATAGTACAAGAGTAGAAAAAATGTGAAAGAGCTACACCAGGATCAACCAGCAGCAGCAAAACCAAACCCTCAAAGTCCAGTAGAGCTGTATTTTAAGTTAAGATTTCAAAGTAATTACAATTAGCATCATTTGCACAGTGTCCAAGAATACAGTATGGAACTACCCACCACATTTCAAGCAATAGAAATGCACTAAAAGAGACTTGGATGATGACCTAGGTGGATTTATATGGGAGACTGATATCTAGGAGATACCTCCATTCACAGGCTCCGTTCATCTAGAGTAGCTCATCTTTTAAGCATTTCTTTAGCAGAAGGTTGACTTTTTTCTTGCTTTTGCTGTGTAAGGATAAGCAAGTTTTCTCCCTCTTCACTGTGGGATTTTCCAGGCATTGTACAGAAGAGGAGGATGCTCACCTGCTGCTCCTTAGTAGCCTCATTCAGGTAACCAGTTTTTCAAGACATGGCTGCAAATCTGCTGTACTGATTTTAGCTTTCACTAGTCAGAATTATTTTGTGATGCCTGTTTTTCATTACTTGGGTTTATTAGCACATCTGCCAGAGATGAATTTATTTATGCATTAAGGGTGATATGGTTTAAATTATGAAGATATTTTAAGATCATAAGAGTGAATTATGTTTTAATGAAGTGGGTTGCATTTTTGGTTTTATTATAATTCTTGTTTTCTTTAGCACGTTTTCTTGTTCTTGCTCCTATTATACACTGAGTTGGATTAATGCTTTTATTATTATTTTAATAGCATATATGACTAAATAGCTTCCCTAAATAGCAGAAGGTAGCCTGAAACACAGTAATGAAATGGATAAGATCTATATAGAGATTAAGTACTCTTGTGGCTCTTTCCATTTTCAAAAATCTCTTATACTTCTTTACCTTTTTCAAAAAATGCTGCACTGTATGGAAAAAACACAAGTCTATGTAAGGTTTAAATCTAAGTTGCATCAACATTTCCATCAAGGACCTTATTTGAGCAGATGAGCCTTGGCCGCAAGGACCCACCGCAATTCAAGAAGGATATTGACAAGCTGGAATGTGTTCAGAGGAGGGCAACAAAAATGGTAAAAGTTCTGGAGTCCATGCCCTATGAAGGGAGGCTTAGGGAGCTGGGGATGTTTAGTCTGGAGAAGCCTAGGCTAAGGGGGGACATGATAGCTATATTTAAATATTTGAAGGGATGCCATGTCAAAGAGGGAGCAAGCTTGTTTTCTGCTACCTCAGAGACTAGGACCCAGAGCAATGGATTTAAGGTGCAGGAAAAGAGATTCCACCTAAACATTAGGAAGAACTTTCTGACCGTCATGGCTGATTGACAGTGAAATTTACTGCCTCGGAAAGTTGTGGAGTCTCCTTCTTTGGAGGTTTTTAAACAGAGGCTGGATGAACATATGTCGGCAGTGCTTTGATTGTGTGTTCCTCCATTGCAGGGGGTTGGACTTGATGACCCTTGTGGTCTCTTCCAACTCTAGGATTCTAAGGCCCCTTCCGCACACTCAAAATAATGCGTTTTCAAACCACTTTCACAACTGTTTGCAAGTGGATGTTGCCATTCCGCACAGCTTCAAAGAGCATTGAAAGCAGTTTGAAAGTGCATTATTCTGCATGTGCGGAATGAGCCTAAGATAATTTGGTACAGAATTGTTGTTTCCCAAATCAATTCTGTGTTTTCAATCTTCCCCCTGCTTTTTCTTGTAACAACCTCTCTAAAAATTGATTACATTCCAAACAAACATAGCTTTTAATCATCCTGATATTTTTAACTGATGTTACTAAAATCCTGGGTAGGTTTTCAATATCATATTCCTCATGGCCTTCTTTTTAAAAAAAAATGCTGGAATCTTGCACAGAGTTGGGCCTTATTGAACCCACAATAGTGTAAATGTCCTTAAGGGCACGGTACTGTCAATTTACTTGTTTGGATCACCCCACCCTACTTCTTCTGAGTATTTAACCAATCCTGGTGGTTGCACATGCCTATGCATCTGAGAAGATAAGCTAATAGAAAAACTAATACTGAAATACCCTTTTTAAAGGTGTTACTGGACTCCTGTGTGATTTTGCTACAAAAGATTTAACAGTTGAACCCCTAGAATTATTACTAAAATGACAGGTTTTTCTGAGATAGAATACACATTTCCAGTATGTTTTAAAGAAACTTTCATAATAAAATAAATCACATTTAGCTTTGTGTATTAAAGGCAGGTGACTTCAACATATATACAACACCTTCAAATACCAATCTTCTCACGAATTGTCCTGTGTAAGGATTAAAAACCATAAAAACTTCTCAAACTGAATCTTTTCCCCCACAGTTGTGTTACTGCTATTTTGCTGTTCTAAGCAGTATACCACTTCAACAAAATTAGCCTGCAATTACACTTGTAATAAAATGTAAATTTGGGGCGGAAAAATATGAAGGGCTCCTGAAATGAGAGCACTTAATTTTCACTTTCCATTCCCATAGAGTGAAGGGTTAATTTAGTAAGAGAGATAAGAAGAATGCAGTAATTATTTCCTCCTTGTTACTTCATGTGAGAGAATAACTTCTAAGCCTTTGAATTCCAAAGTCTAAATCAAGTGTTCATATTACCTAGATAGAAATCCCTTGAAACACTAGAAGGTACAATTAGCATAGATGTACCTGAATATCTTCCTTGATGCTTAATGTATAAGAAGTGTGTACTTACTTCTTACTGCTTTGAAAATGTGTCCCTGTGAGAATAAAATAAAGGCTTTGGCATTCTCAATTTTAGTCAAAAGAGAACAGTTTCATGTATTTATCTTTTGCTTAGTGATGATAGCTGTACTTCTCTGCAGGAGATTTGCATATGCTACCCTGTAAGCTGTTCAACAGGAGTCAGAAACCATAAAGTCAGAAAGTATCCTCTTCCCACTTAAAAAACAAGGTAATACAATCCTGATACTACTGGGGATGACCACACTTTTCAGGTCAAGAATCCTTGCTGGGTTCTCTTTGCTTCTAATAAAACTGAAGTAACCTTTTTTCCACCTGATCATACAAACAAAATGACAGCAATTGCACATAAATGTCATACAAGTAGAGTCAAAGAGGCATAGTTCCCCTTCCAGTGCGTCACCCTACAACAAAACCAGCCAACTTTCTGTGAAATGTAGGAAAGCATACCAACTGTAATTTTCTTCGAAACATGGAGGTTCAGTCATTACCAAAGAGAAAGGTCAGATGCTTTTCAAGTCTCAGATGTAGAAAAGAGAGAATGTGGGTGGATGTAGTCTCTGTGTATTTTGCTTGATAGACTATTGAGATCACTGTGGCAAATGTGAAAGCCAATTGCTGTTGGATGCTTGAAAGTTTATTTAATCTGGTGAGAGAATTCTAGGCCTCTGAGTGTCTTTGGAGCCCAGTGACTCATACTGGATTTAAATGCACTATAATAAACTGAAATATGCCAATAGATTTTATAGCCTACTAATTAGTTGCTTAGATGTTTAGAATAGCTTTCTTGTAAGTGAAAAGGGGGTGTTACTCACTTGTAGAATGTCTGCTTGACCCACTGAAGGTCCCAAATTTAATCCCTGACATCAGACTTGGCCCAAGGGCTTTTGACACACAGGTCAACCATCCCAAAGTGCACACACCCCTCCTCCAACCACCATCTCAGGGTTTTCCCAAGCCACCAGCTGGCCACCTAGCTTGAGCACAGAGTGGGTATGCTCTGAGCCACCTGCTACTCAGCTAGCCTGTGTGGGAGCAAGCATGTCCTGAGCTACTGGCAGGCTAGCTGAGCTGGGTGAGTGTTCCCTATGCTGCTATGGGGCAAGTGCACGCCAAGCTCCCAGTTAATTAGTCAGCAGACGTGGGTGCACCCTAAATCCTTAGCTGGCATCTTGAATTTTTAAATGATTTCAAAAAATTGCAATGATGATTCATTAATTTATGGAGCCCATTGGAATTGGTTAAGCAGTTGTTGTTTTTAATTAAAAAAAAGAACAAGGTACGCATTGTGACCCAGTTCAGCTAATTCACTGTTCTTTGGTGCTCGGACCTGATATTTGATTGAGAGTGCACCAAGGTTGGAAGGAGTTCCAATGTAGCATGAATTGTTAAAGAGACAAGCAATCCTGCAGTCCTGCCATGATGGTGATCTGCTGGTACCAGTTTAACATTATACTGGTGTCACTGTAGAGTTATACCACTGGAGAATCCCTGACATTGGCATATTTTCAACTCATACCACCTTAAAGGTACCCTAAAGCCTCCCAAATGGCACAAGCTAACTATAGTATTGTATTGTTAATAGTTTTCTGGTTTTATTTTCCATTGAAAAGCATCAACACATAGTGCAAAACATGATTCTGTTTCTGAAACAGGCTGCATAGAAAGATTTTTGCAAAGCTAACACAGAAATGTGCTTTATCTTCTGGTCTTTCACACAGCATATTATTTTGAAACCTTATCCAGAAAAAAATTAGCTCTTGCTGTTTATTATGCACCACCAGAGCATGCATCTCAGAGAGGGGTAAACTCAGCAGGAAGAAAGGGAGTGATTGATAATTGTACAAGGAAAAAAAATAGAAGCAGTAAAAACAAAAAAAACTTTACAGCAGCAGATCTGCTGTTACTTACGAATTACTAACAACTTTTGTAAGTTTAACATGCTTATTCCATCTGCTATTCATTAAATAAAAGTTGCCATGGCAACTGCCACATGACATGGTATTTATGCTACATCTGATGTGCAAAGCATAGTTTGTGTAGGAGTCTGTGTATGTATATGATGTGGCAGCTGGCCTCTCTGCCATTTTGTTGCTGCTCTGAGGAAAAATGCACATGGTAACTGAATACTCATTTGAATACTGACATTAGTGCTCATTTGACTTGAGCCTTCCACTATTATTCCTCCCCAATTCCTGTCAAACTTGGAGTAACTGGTCTTGTGGCTGTCTAAACCTAGTTTTACTTCTGAAGCTCTGATTTTTCTTCAGTCAACTGCTTGGTGGGTCCATCTGAATGCCAAATTACAAGACCTGGATTTGCCTTTAGAACTATTGCTTATGTTAACTGCCAACAAGATGTTCCGTGTAATAAAAAGACTCTTTGAACAAGAAACTCAGAGATTGATTGTCCAAATGAACAAGTTTTGCTCTCCTATTCACGTGGGTATTTTTCCTTGGACTACAACAATGGCTAGTTATTTATGTCAACAAATCCCAAATCTCGACATGCTCTCACTCTGGTGAGATGCAATGTTGTTCCTTCCTCTAGAAGACATAGTAGAGAGAACCACCTATCAATTCTTGACAGAAATTGTAATTGTAGCCTTGGATTGGAGGAAACTGTCCATCATGTCCTTCATCATTGCCCTCTTTATAACTCCTCCCACAGTAAGTTCCTGATGCCCCTCTTGATTGGTCAAGATACTATGGCAGATTCAGTCAAAACTGTGTTTTTATTAGACAGCAATTCAACCAAAATACTTGAGCCCTCCGGGGGAGGGCGGTATAAAAATGCAATAATAAATAAATAAATAAATAAATAAATCTACAGCCAGATTCTTCATGTCGTTGTTGCTACACGTTAGGTTTTTTTGTTTGTATAATGTGTTAATATGCCATTAAAGGTTTTATTATTATTATTACAGGATGCAAGATGGTGCTGATCATAACCTAACTACTGAGCATTATGTACAACAAGGTTTTTCAGACTAAACAATCACATTTTTAGGCAATGTTGGGCAGAACCATAAGCAGAATCACAAATAAAACAAGTTATTACCTACTTGTGGTGGACATATCAGATGGCCCACTTTCTCCATCAGCAGAGAAAATATAGCAGGTGTCATGAAAAGGGCACTTATAATCATCAGCTCACACTAAATCATGTGCAGTTGAACAACAAACACTTTCCAGCAAATTAGAGCTGTCAACGTATTAAAGATCTTTTTTGCCAAATTAATTGTCTGACTTACTTTCAACCAATTAATTAATCATTACATTTACATACTGCAAAACCTCAAGAAAGGTACTCTTTGAGGATCCATTCATGAATGACTGTGACAATTTAAATTAAGTATGAAATTGCTTAAATTAAAAAAACACACACACAAAAGCCAGCACTCCTGGTTTAGAGAAAGGAAAGTGACATTGTTCACCTTTTTCATCATATCTGAAGCAGTCAGTGCTCTCACCCTCAAAAATCAGAGGCCTTAACTCATGGTTTTTCAGTCAACTGAAGCTGACAATATCATCAGCTTCCTCTTCTTCCAGTTTCTTGGTTGCATGGACAACATTTTCTTAGAAGTTGAATAGGGATGCAATTTGTGTTGCTTGTTTACATGTCAGTAATGATGGACATTGTCCAATTATGCACAGCACAAACAAGAGATCCAGGGAACATCTTAAAAAACCCTTCTTTTTCATTTTTTGTCCTGATAGCACAGACAAAAAAGGCATCAGAGAAGAAAGAGGCTTCTTTTGCCCAATCTGCCATTTCCTCCCACCTGAGTTTAAAGTGCTCGCACCTGACATTTTATGGTAATGCAGTGATTCTTTGTACCTGAAGCTGAAGGTTTCCCCTGGGACATTTGCTCTGCAGGCTCCACTGCTGGGTGCTGGGTGCCTTTTCAGCGCGAAAAGTACATGGTTGTACTCAGCTCATCTTGCCGATTCCAGCAATATATCGTTTTCCCCCTTTAATTTATTCTTGATGAGTTGTCTCATGCAGTTGTCTCAAAGACATCTCATGAGTTGTCTCAAAGACATGCAGACATGATCAGAATCCATGCTGATTTTCATATTGTGTGTTCATGTCTTCAAAGAGACCTCATTGAAAATACATTAAAAAGAGGAAAACTATACATTGCCAGAAATGGCAGGACGAGCTGAGTACAACCATGTACTTTTGGGGCTTAAAAGGCACCCATCAGTGAGCCTGCAGAGTAAATGTCCTGGGGAAACCTTCACCAAACAGCTGCAGACATGGAGAATCACTGCAGCACCATAAAATGTTGGGTGCCAGCAACAGAGGAAGCTGACAAGAGAACTTTAATGGTCAGGCTGGAAAAATAAGATGTCTCCTCAGCTCCTGAGTTCCACATCAAGCAGGAGACAACTTGCAGACAACTTCAGGAAAGAAGGTCCATATTTAAGTGACTTCAAAAGAAGATACCTTGAGCTGAAATAAGGCGTCCTGTGTGGAGTTCTTCCCCCAAGACACCTTTTTTTGCATCCTCAAGATGTCTTATTTGTACTGTGCAGAATGGGCCATTGTTTCAGAAGACATTGAAGTGTCTAAAATGCACTGTTTTCATTCTCTGAGTCAGTGTGATATAGTGGTTAAAAGCAGCGAACTCTAATCTGGAAAATCGGGTTTGATTCCCTGCTCCTCCACATGAAGCCTGCTGAGTGACCTTGGGCTAATCAGAGGACTCCTAGAACTCTCTCAGCTCCACCAACCTCACAAGTAGCTGTTGTGGCAGGGCAGGGGGAGGTGATTGTAAGCCACTTTGAGACTCATTACAGTAGAGAGTATAAAAACCAGATCTTCTTCTCTCCTTCTTTTTTACTCAAATACTTCTGAAATACTTAGGAAGGCACAAAGGGAGTATACTGAAAAAGACTATCACCTTTTCTGTTTAATGGCTGTACTTCCTAAAATCAGAGCTTTGTTTCAAGGAATAAGGATAGTTAAAGAAATGAGCCACCTCTCTGTACTCCAGAGAACATGCAAAGGTATATAATTTCATCTCTCTGCAGTAACCCCTTTTGCACAGCTGATCATTCCTTCTAAAGAGCCACAGCAGCAGAAAGGCAGATGCTGAACAGAAACAACTTCATTAAAGATCCTTTTTGTGGGATACTGGAAAGAAGTTTTCCTCCCATCTACAGTTGATACTGAATCCAAGTGGACCAGCAGCAACTGAATGGGAATTGCCTTGTTTCTTCTGAATGTAGGAGTTAAGGCACATGCTGCTGATTCAGAATGATGAGATTAGTATTAGGGGTTCTGTATTTGGAAAGCTGAGCCATAAAAGTCCCCTGAAAAATACTTCATTGGCATTTTGGGGGTTAATTTTCCTCCAAAAAATGGTGGCAGTATGAGGAAGCAAAAAAAACCCAAACAAACCACCAGATGTCAGACAATGCTGATTTTGATTTGCTTTAGCCGTGCCAATATTAACCAAAAAATGGGAAGAACCTCCTCCCCTTCCCTCTCCCCCTGCCTTGCTGCTGATTAGCACTGCAGTCCACAGGGGTTTGAAGGGCACAGAATGCTGAACACTGGGCTCAACTTTGCTGGGATCAGCATATAGCTCTATTCCACTACCTTTGTGCACCTCAGAGGCAGCCAAGCAGAGCTAAATGCTAGGCTCAGTTTGGCCAAGTGCAAATGCACTTCAAGTGCAGCTGGGCAGAGTCAAATGCTGGGCTCTGCTCTGCACTGTTTCCGAAGTCTGCATGGACTTCAGAGGCAGTGGTGCAGAGCTGAACCTTGAGCTTGGCTGGGCCAGAGTTCAGGATCAGGTTTAATAGACCTCAAATGTTTTTTGAAAAAGCTGGGGGGAAACCCTGATTCCAGTATGAGGGTTTGGCTTTTTTGTACTTTTTGAAAATTTCCCTATTTTCTAAACCCAAACTCAAAAAATACCCACCCACCCCCCGGGTGCACAGCCCATGTCTGTATGGTGGAGCCAAGACATGTACCTTCTCCTCCTATCTCTCTTCTGGAATACAGTAAGCTGATCTTGTCAGATATCTGAAGGTAAGTCGGGTCAGCCCAAGTTAGTACTTGATTGGAAGACCACCGAGAATGTCCAGGGTTATTGCACAGAGGCAGGCAATGGCAATAGCAAACTACCTTTGAATATCTCTTGCCTTGAAAACTCTATGGGATTGCCATAAATCACCTATGACTTGCCTGCAAAAAAACCCTAGAGAACTGATTCCAAAGATGCTTCTTTGGAATCAGTTCTCTTATTTTTAAATTGGTTGTCATAATAAATTAACCAGATCATGGCTATAACAACTGCTAACAACCCAAAAACTGGAATGAAAATTGCCTTGAATGCCACAGAAACAATTCTCAAAGGGTCAGCCAATATAGCTTGGAGGAGGAGGAGGAGGAGGAGGAGTTTGGATTTATATCCCCCCTTTCTCTCCTGCAGGAAACTCAAAGGGGCTTACAATCTCCTTGCCCTTTCCCCCTCACAACAAACACCCTGTGAGGTAGGTGGAGCTGAGAGAGCTTTGAGAAGCTGTGACTAGCCCAAGGTCACCCAGCTGGCATGTGTGGGAGTGTACAGGCTAATCTGAATTCCTCAGATAAGCCTCCACAGCTCCGGCGATAGAGCTGGGAATCAAACCCAGTTCCTCCAGATTAGATACACGAGCTCTTAACCTCCTATGCCACTGCCGTTTTAATAGTTTTAATGCTGCCAGAGTAATATAACAAAAGGGTTAGAAATTTTGTCTCATTTTTGTTTTCAATACGTGAACAGAATTGCTCAGGCTCTTAGACTTGGTTTAGGTAATATTCTTAATGATTCCCGCCTCACCTTGTCAAATCCTAAACTAATTATGAAAAGCCTTTTTTTTTCCTACTGAGGGAATCACAGAACCTTCTAAAATTTTGGGGACCTAGGTTTGTTTTGAACGAGAAACCTTCATCTTAGTTTCCAGGTGTTCTACAGGTAGTGAGTGTAAACACTTTAGGTTCACTACTGTGAGGTAAATTTTGTGGTGCACAAGGAGATTATTGAGATCACTGAAGCTGGATTAATATATAAATAACTAAGCTGTATTTATTTACAGGTTAGTTTTAAAGAAACTAACCAACAACACAGGCCTCCGGGTAGAAAAAGTAGAATCATGGCTGAGACACAAAAGTTTAAACTGGTTATGACCTCAGCGAATAGTTTGACTTTTCTACAATGCTTTCAGATACAAACTAACTTTTATTGACTTTGTATAAGATCTGCTCAATTCCAGAGATAGGCCTAACAATTGAGCACTCTCTTCTTTCCCAGAGATAGAGCTAAACTACTCTGGCGCACTACCACATAGAGCTCCCCTTCACTCTGTCTGCTCTTTTTCCTGAGCCAGACCTGAACAGTCACTGCTCTCTCCCTGAGGCAGAATTTGAATCCTTCTCCTGTGTTCCCTTCAACATCTCGTCCCCCTTCTTGAAGGGGAGTGGATTCTGGAGCAGCACTCTTGTGGGCTCATCTCAGTAGCTGATTTTCCTTTCAGGGGCAGGACAGCCTCCTATTCACTACACATGATATCCCAAGTAAACCACAGCATGCATGTTTGCCCTTTTCTCATGCTAGTGAATCAAGCTAGCAAAATATCTCTCAGCCTTTTCAGATCACATCTGTGAACCTTTCTTGAATTCCTTTCAGTTCAGATTTGGGGGTAAGCACTAAGCAGGTGTGAGCAGGTGAGGAGGGGTCATCCTTTTAAACTCCTTTCACCTGTTAGGATTCTTGTTCCAGTTACTAATTCTAGAAATACCTTGAGGTTTAACAGACCTCATTCACCTGTTCTGTTCATTATAACCTCAAAGTATTACAACATTTCACCTCCACCACTGACATCTTCCCGTTTGCAATTCCAGCAATTATTACGTTGTCTTTCTTGATGGTTCCTCAGATAGCCATGATCATTGTGCAACAGGGAGCAAGGGAAACATCTCCACTTTTACAAGCTGTTAAATCTTTTTGCAGGTGTGTTTGAGACTAGCGCAGCAGAAATTAAGTTATCCACTGCAGAAGTTAGACAATATGGGCTGCTTACCCAGAGGGGCAATTAGCACAGGCAAGGGAATAATTCAACATATCTGGAAAATAAACAGAGCTCGTTCACACTGAACTTCAAATCCAAGCTACCTTGCTGAACACAGATGTTAATCCCTTAAAAGAAACTGGCACATTTAACCCATGTACACTCCATGTGAACATGTCATTTTCCTTATGATTTTATCCTTAGCTTAGAAAATGCACCTTGAACCCAAAGATCACATGGTTAATATTTAGTGTCATTAACCCAATTAAGTCTAAAATTGTGGTTTTTTCCAATGTT